>NC_056673.1:2320833-2646666 GCF_018350195.1 Panthera tigris | reverse complement strand
TCAAGCCCCACGTGGGGCTCTGTCGGGCTCTGTGCTGACAGCTCGGAGCCTGCTTCAGATCCTGTGTCTCCCTCTCTCTCTTCTCTCTGCCCCTCCCCCGCTCACGCTCTGTCTCTCAAAACTAAATAAAGATGTTTAAAATGTTTTTAAAAATGAATGGGGATCCTTTATATCTTTGCATATATTTTAGAATTTTTTTTTTTTTTTGAGAGAGAGGGTGCAAACAGGTGTGGGGGAGAGGGGTGGAGGGAGGGAGAGAGAGAATCCCAAGCAGGCTCTACACTCAGCACGGAGCCTGATGCGGGGCTTGATCCCTTCACTCTGGGATCGTGATCGGAGCTGAAATCAAGAGTCGGACGCTCAATGCACCGAGCCACCCAGGCACCCCCTCTTGCGTGGATTTTATATTCTTTTGTATCTGCTTAATATTTAATGAAAAGGAAAGGACTAGAAGGCAGGCAGTGATCCAACCAAGAATACCACTCCAGAATCGCACCCAAACCGGCGACTGGGGGCTGTGGTCATGGGGACCTTCTTACTTGTAAGACTCAAACGAGCCACCGTCCCCTTGACTATTGGGGCTGCTCTCGTGTATCCCGATGCAAACACTGGCCTCTTTCACAGGACAACAAAATTGCAATACCCGACCTAGAACAGATCCTGTGCTGGGGGAGAATTTTAAAAAGGACATGACTGGGTCCTTTACCACAATCGGAATATATAATAGATTGGGTTCAAACGCTCTATCCGTTTATTGAAGTTGGGCAGCTGTGCTGTAGTGTGTATTGAAAAAAAAATAAAAAAATCCTTCTCAGGATTGAGCCCTTTATGCCAAAATACACTGAAGTATTAGTGGGAAAAGACCATGATGTCTTTCCCAGTTTACCCTCGGCGTTCGGAGAAAGCATGTGTGTGTGGAGACGCAGAGAGAGATCAAATGATAAGGCCGGTGAGGCAAAATGTTAAAAATGGAACAGTCTGGGTAACGAGTCCACGGCTGTGAGGCTGTGAGGACACAGTGTTTGTGTTCTTCTTCTTCTGTTTTTGTTTGTTTGTTTGTTTGTTTGTTTGTTTCTTTGAAGTAGGCTCCAGGCCCAGTGTGGGGCTTGCACTCAACACCCTGAGACCAAGGGTCACACTCTTTGCCAATGGAGCCAGCCAGGAACCCTAGAGTAGTCTCGTTCTTACAACTCTTGCGTAAGTTTCCAATGATTTCCAAGTAAAACATTTAAAAATAGTGCCCTCTTCGCCACCGAGAGAAATCCTGTTGCAAACAAGTATGCCGTGAATGTTCGGCCTTCCCTGAAGCTCTGGCTCCCGCCCGGAGGTTCTGCAGACCCCGGGTGGTGAGGACAAATCTCCCCTGGGTGGAGCCGGGGCGAGCCTCCCCTCCCCCTCCCCCTCCCCCTCCCCCCCTCCCCCCTCCCCCCCCTCCGACCATCCCCCCTCCTCCCAGGCCGCCCCCAGATTCCAGGTGGCCTCCACCTTCTTATGCGGCCAGAAGTAGCACCTGCCTCCGCTCTGACACACCTGTGCCCCTCGCGGGGCGCTCAGCCAACAGAGGGCCCTCTGCCACCAAGGCATACACCTTTCTTGGAAAGCAAAAAGAGGTTCTTCGAAAAACGGAGGCGCCGCTAACAGCACCGGGCCGAGGAGATCATCTGCGGTGGCGGGCTGGCCACTTGCTCCGAGAGTACGGGATTTATGGTTCTGGCGTGCCAGGAGGAAACGCCTCGTCGCCAGATGGAATTCAGACCCGGGAGTGCGTTTGCTTCCCGGGGCCAGAGACGAGGACTGGGCAGGATCAGGTAGAGGACAATTTCTCCATCGAGTTGTGAAAGGGGGAAACGGAGAATGAGCCAAGTTGGAGGTCAAGGACCGAGCCTGGAGATACGATCAGAGGCCAAGAGGAAAAGGAAACACAGGCGTGATAAGTGACGTGGCGGGAGACAGAGGGCGAACCCCAAGCGCGTGGGGGGGACAGTTCACGGTGTCAACTGCCCCAAGGCAGGCGAGGAGGATTTACATGATGAAAGACGTGTGTCCAGACTTACTGGTTGAGTACCTATTACGTACAGGTGCTAGTCACAAGGTGAGCAAGACAGAGAGAGAGAGAGAGAGAGAGAGAGAGAGAGAGGCAAAAGGTGTGTCCTCTGGCCTCGCGGAGTTTCCAGTCTAGAGAAGACAGCGGGCATTCGTCAGAACCAAGCTCACACGGTAAAAGGACCAGCAGGAAGGTTCTATGAGAGTGTATCACTGGGATGCTGAGCTCAACGAGGAGGGCCGAGGCCTGAAGGGGCGAAGGAGGGGGCGGCGGGGTGGGGGTGGGGGTGCCCAGCAGCTTGTGCGGAAGCCTTGGGGCAGGACGGTGCAGGGTCTGGAGGAAGAGGAACAAGATATTTTAAGAATTGAGGGTGGAGCGAAGAGAGGGAAGGGAGAAGGGGTAGGTGGGGCCCAGAGGCACAGGGTGGGGGGAGGGGGGCTCACAGGCCAGGTCAGCAAGGGTTTCCGACTAAAAGCACCGAAAAGCTACTCGAGCGGCGTAAGCAGAGGTGAACAGGGGGGGACACAGGAGCGCGATCGGTGTGGCCGCATTCAGCGGTGACCTCCGGGCTGGAGAAAAACATTTCAGCAGAGCTGGAGGGAGAAGGGCCGGCAGCCGGGGGCACTGGGGAGAGGTGGAAGGAAATGCCGGGAGGCAGGGAGGTCCTGTGGACCAGCTGTTTACTCTTCTGTGCCTCAGTCTCCTCTCTGTAAAATGGGGGTGACGGCACCTACCTGAGAGGGTGTGTGTGTTCTCAACGAATTTGGTAGAGGGACCATGCCGGGCA
This sequence comes from Panthera tigris, assembly GCF_018350195.1. Lineage (NCBI taxonomy): Eukaryota > Metazoa > Chordata > Mammalia > Carnivora > Felidae > Panthera > Panthera tigris. The sequence continues at coordinate 2,643,835 of NC_056673.1, read as the reverse complement.
CGGGTAACCGGCTAGCCTAGCGGTGTTGGATCCTACCGCTCTGTGCTAAGAGCCTGGCGCCCGGAGGGAAGAGGCGGGGGGGGGGGGGGGGGGGGGGGGGGGGGGGGAAGGGGGGTTCTCTCGAGAGAGGCGAGCGGAGCCCCGAGGCCAGGCGGCTGTGGAGGCTGGGCCTCCCGCTGGCGCCGGCCGCCGGAGAGCCGTACCTTTGGCGGTTCCGTGGTCATCTTGATGCTGGCCTGCAGGATGGAGATGGGGAAGTCCGGGTGGGGGCTGGAGCTGAGCCAGAGGCGGAAGGAAGGGTGAGGTTCCTCCACCTGCAGCTGCTCCACCAGCTTGTCCAGGTCGGGCATCCAAGACAGCGACAGGTGGCAGTTAGCTAGGAACACCCAGTGTCCTGCAAGGGGGCACTGGATTCGGCGGGGGCCCTTCCCCGAGCCCCGTGTGTCCCCACACGTCGCACCCGATTCCGCGCGTGCGGGGGGGGGGGGGGGGAGGGGGTGCCGGGGGCCCTCCGGAGAAGCGGGGGCTGCGGTCACGGTAGTGTGACGGAGGCCGGGGCCTCCGGGGAGTGAGACGCGCACCAGGCACGGGGGTGGGGGAGCAGGACGGGACGCTGACCCTGGAGGACCCCCTCTCGCAGGAGCCGGGCGGCAATGGGGGCCTGGCCCTGGCCCAGGGACAGGGCGTGGAAACGCTGGGCCATGCCCATGCGCTCCGCCAGCTGGAGCAGGGCGCCGGAGGGGTCCACACCGGGAGACAGGATGAACACCAGCGGGGTGCGTGGGGTCGAATCCTCCAGAACCTGCCAGAAGCACGGGGCGTGAGAAGGCCACGTGAGGCGGGGCGGGGTGGGGGGAGCGGGGACTGCCCAAGAGCAGAGGTTGGGGGCACCGCGGAGCCAGGCAGGAAGGCCCGGGGGGTGCGGGGGGGGGGGGCAAGGAGGAAACCAAGCCACTGACCAGCTTCATGTTGAGCACGGGCGGCTCCACGAAACGGGAGCCGAGGTTGGAGACGATGAACGAGGCGACACAGAAGGCCACCCGGTCCTGGCGCAGGGAGCGCACGATCAGCATTCGCTGCATCTCATTGCAGGCGTTTTCCCACTCGCCTGGGGACGGAGAGGGCCGGGAAGCAGACGCTCGCTCGCTCGGAGGGGCCAGGGCCAGGGAGCGAGGGGAAGGGCCCGGCGGGGAGGGGGCACCTGGCAGCATGGCCTTCTCCGGGGTGGCGCTGGTATACCACAGGTGCCAGTCACGAGGGTACTGCTCGAAGGAGTTCATGAGCCCGTGGAAGTTGGTCAGTTTGTCCAGCTCTGTGATGTTGTCCCAGTAGGCGTCGGCGAGCCAGCTCGTACACGGGTTATCCATCTGGCCCTCGCGATCCAGGACCTGGGCAAGGAGAGAGGAGGAAGGGGACTGACCGGAACCCCTCCAAAGCATTTAATGATGAGGCAGCCGAGACCCTGCATCGGGCACCACGAGGAAAGGACTATGGGAGTCCCAGAGGCACTGGGCTCTGCCTGGACTGGGGAAGTCAGTTGGAGGGGGGTTGGGGGGGGCGGGGCAGGGTCTCCCCGGCACCGAGCGGACACCTCACGGTGCAAATTTGGGGAGCTGGCGCCCTCTGCTGGCTTCCTGGTGACACTGTCTCTCGCCCTAATGACCTCGCCCTGCAGAAAGGCCCCCTGCCTTCTTCACCCTCTTCAGCAAATACTCTCTGCTCACCCACTGTGTGTTCTGAGCACTGGGACGCGGCGCTGAATATAAAGGGCACATATCTCTGCCCCCGAGGGGCTTATTTTCCAACACGGGAGGGCAGATAATGAGCCAAAGACATAAACAATTAAGTTATCCAGTGCTAGGTAAAGGTGGCAAGGTCGCGCCACAGTAGAATGAGCTGAACGGCATACAAAAGATTGGGAGTTCTGGGGGTAGTTTGAAGTACTAAATAGGAAAGTCAAGGAGGTCTCGGGGAGGCGCGATCTGAATCCAGCGTTAAAGTTGGTGAGTGGGAGCTGCGGTGCACCTGTGGCAGAAGGGACAGCGAATGCAGGAGCCCTGGGGGGGGGGGGGCAGGGCAGGCCATGGGAGGTGACACCAGGGAGGTGGGCATGCTGACAGACTGGGGGTGGGGAGCATTGGGAGGCTCTTAGTTATTGGTAACCCGGATGAGAGGAGAAGTGCCCGGCATTGTCCAGGGGGGTGGAGAGAGGCCGGCCCAGGAAACGTGGTGTCACCGTCTGGCAGGTGTTTTTAAATTTGTTTTCAAAGTTTATTCATTTTTGAGAGAGAGAGAGAGAGAGAGAGAGAGAGAGAGAGAGTAGGAGCAGCGGAGGGGCAGAGAGAGAGGGAGACCCAGAATCCGAAGCAGGCTCCAGGCTCCGAGCTGTCAGCACAGAGCCCGACGCGGGGCTCCAACTCACCGACCGTGAGATCATGACCTGAGCCGAAGTCGGACGCTTAACTGACTGAGCCACCCAGGAGCCCCTGTCTGGCAGTTTTAAGGGCCTAATGGATTTAAAGGGAGTCCATTCGGTGTGGGAGTGTTTTTCTCCAGCTAGGCCCAGCCTCCTGGGCCACACAGGAACAGGAGAGCAAGATCGAGCCAGAGTGGTGGTTTCGCCAAGCAAAAGCAATACGGGAGTGGGCGCTGAGGGTGCCTGCGGGGGGGGGGGGGGGGAGCATGTAACGGTGACCATGGAACCCAGGCTGGGAAAGGAGGGGCTTGAGCAGTAGTGCAAGATGCGAGAGACCACACCTGTCAGTGGGTCACAGGTAAGAGGGGCCCCAAGTCATCACCTGTAATGTGAGAGGCCCCCCCCCCCCGACCTGCTCCTGGCACTTTTCCTTAGCTCGCTCGCTGGAGCCTTGGGCCTGACGGTCCGGCCCGGAGTCCTGGTCATACATGTCCCCGTCCCCATCCTTGACGCCTCTGACCGACTCACCACACCCCCGCGGAGAAAGAAGTTGTACTCGTCCATGTTGAGCTTGCCAGAGGTCTCCAGGATTTTGGCACACATCTGGAAGCTGAATAGTAGCTTGTGGCGCTCAAAAAGGGTGCGGCAGGTGTACCTGAGAGACGGGCACCCGGAGGGCGGAGGGGACAGGAAGCACAACGTGAATGGTTACTGACTGCGGGTCCTACAATCGCGGAGCCTTACGCACAAGCAGGGCCTTAATCGGCATCTAGCCCAAACCTTTTGTCCACGGCCAAACCCTCAGGGACCTAGAGAGCTCACTGGTGAAACCAGTCATTCATTTCCATTAAACAACACGCAGCATCGATTTGACCCCTACTCTGTGTAGGTCCTAAAGGCAGAGTCATCTCTGAGCCCCAGCCTCTGTCCTGGAGGAAGTCAGCAGAAGAGGGAGGACAGACAGAGAGCCCACCGATTAAGCGGTGATGTGATGGGTCCTGTACGGGGTGGGCGGGCCTCCGAGGGATGGCAGGGCAGGGGGCCCCCACTGGACAGTTTCTGAGAGGAGCCGCCCAGTGCAGGCGTGGGAGAGGAGGAGCAGGGAGGACTCCCGGGAGAGCTGGAGCATAAGCTAATGGGCCTTGGAGCAGCCGTGGGGAGCCGAGCAGGGACGGTCTGCAGAAAGATTCACAAGTGAACCCGCGGGGCTCAAGGCCTGGGTGGCCGGGAGGAGGGTGTGGGCGCCGGTCAGGGGCCAGGACCCTGAAGGAAGCAGGAGGACAAAGAGTGTGGTCCCCCACCCGCCCCCTACCCGGGACCAGGCCCCGCCCCAGCCTGCTGGATGTGGATCTGGATTTCACCGAGATTCCCAGTGCTTGTGGGGCACGTGGCCACTGGAGATGCGCGGGCAGCGTGGACCCTAGCGGATACGAGCACGGCTCAGGGAGCTCGTGCTCTGTCGCCACGGGGAGCAGGGGACAGGCCAGTGGCCGTGGCGCCGGGCAGCACTGGCGCGGGAGCGTCCTGGCAGATGCGGGGGAGGTGGGGGGCTCCGGAGGCACGGGGCGCACACCTGTACACGGCGTAGGTGTGGTACTCGTTCAGGTAGTCGATGCGGTCCTCCAGCTTGTTGCTGCGGTGGCTCTTGTCGATGCTGAGGACGAAGAGGTTGATGTAGGCGTCCAGCGAGAACTGATACATGGGGTCGATACGGCCCATGTCGTTGAGCACGAAGAACAGAACCGACGCCCTCTGGGCACACGGGCGGTAAGCCTACGGAGGGGCAGAGTCAGGGCAGGGTGGCGGGGGAGCGACCACAGGGCTGGGGGTTGGGCGGGGGACAGGGTCAGGGCCGGGGTGGGGAGGGGAGGCGGCCACGGGGCTGGGGGGTTGGACGGGGAACAGGGTCAGGGCAGGGGTCGGGGGGAAGTGGCCACGGGGCTGGGGGGGTGGGTGGGAGACAGGGTCAGGGCAGGGGTGGTGGGGAGCGGCCACGGTGCTGGGTGGGGACAGAGTCAGGGCAGGGGTAGGGGGGGAAGCGGCCACGGGGCTGGGGAGGTGGGCAGGGGACAGGGTCAGGGCAGGGGCTGGGGGGGTGGGTGGGGGACAGGGTCAGGGCAGGGTGGTGGGGAGCGGCCACGGTGCTGGGTGGGGACAGAGTCAGGGCAGGGGTAGGGGGGGAAGCGGCCACGGTGCTGGGGGGAGTGGAATTGCGGGGGGGGGGGGCAGTGGCCACGGGGCTGGGCGCGGAGCGAGGGGCGAGGCTCACCTCGCGGGCCAAGTCGATGTTGATCTCTGTGGTCTCGCTGGTCTCCAGCTGCTCGGTCACCTCGGTGGCGGTCATCTTGGAGGTACGAAGGGTGTTCACCAGCTGCACGTCGTCGAGCAGGGAGCCCGTGGCCTCATTCAGCAGCCTGAAGGGAAGCGCAGGTAGGCGGGCGGGGAGGTGGGGAGTCCTCCCGCCCCAGCCCGCCCGCACCCGGGATTCTGGCTGGGCCGGGCGGTGGGTGGCAGCGGCGGGTGCACCCTCACCGAAGGATCTCGTCCTCCAGCTCCTTGAGCTTCCTCTTGCCGGCAGCGATGTTGATGACCAGTGAGTCCTTCTGTTCCTCGAGCTCCGGCCGCTCCTTCCGCACCACGATGCCCAGCAGCTGAGCCTCCAGGCCCTGGGAGCACGGGACGCGCGGTGGGACTCGCGCTCTGGTGAAGGCACACCCCTGGCACCCGGTCACGCCTCCCCCCACCTGTCCCCCGCCGCCCAGCGCAGGGGGCCTTTGTCTCCACCCCGCCGACTCGACTCTCCGGGTGCTTCCTGCTCCTCGATAGCTGCGTCCAGGCTGCAGCCCCCGCCCCCACCTGTTCCTTGACGGCAAAGTTGACGATGGTGGTCTTGGCTGAGGTCTCAGGACTGTAGTGGGGGTTGGAGAGCTTGGTGGTGATGTAGAAACGGAAATTGCTGTTGTACTCCACCTCCTTGTCTGCGATGCGCATCAGCAGCCGGCCGCCTGCAGCCGGGCCAGGGTCAAGGGCAAAGGAGCCCTGGTGACCAGGTGTGGGCTGGCCCAGCTGCCCTAATGGGCCCAGCCCGGGGCTGTGTGAGCGGAGGGCCACAGTCTGAGGGCCGGCCCTCCCCCCCCAACCCCTCACCTCGTGGCCCAGCTGGCTGGTCTCTAGGATTTGTCCCCCAGCCCAACCCCACAGGAAGCCTGGACCCTCACCGATTCGAGCTACAGATTTGTTGAGCACAGGGTTAAGCGTGGGGTCCAGATACTCCTGAACGTTCTGGAGCAGCACTGGATATCCAAACTGGATGGCCTTTTCTAGAATCTGAAGGTAATTGCTCATCTGCAGGTCGATAATCTGGAGGCCCTAGAGAGCAAGGGAAAGAGACGGGAGACACGCTGAGGGGCCCAGAGTAAAATCTGACTCCGGGTCGGGCCTCAGGAAGAGGCAGGCTTGGGAAGAGACGCCAGGGGCACAAGAGCAGCCCCCGCCCTGCCCCTCCCGCCAGCCTTTACCTGGTTTCCTTCCATGTTCTTGATCCACTTCAGGGCCTGGGCCTGAGGGTCAATCATCAGTGCCCACCTGAAGGAGGGCGGTCAGTCAGAAGACAGGCTCCGCCCTTGCCCCGCCCCCGCTCCCGGCGGCCTCCTCACCTGTTGCCTCGGGTGACGATGATGCCATTCTCTGTGGAAAAGGCATCCGAGGGCAACCCTTGGAGGTTCCAGTCTCGAACTTTGGTAGGATTGGACAGGAAGTTATCGAAGGTGAAGCGCGGTGAGCACGGCACCTCCAGCTCCCAGATCTGGGCGGGGAAGAGCCCCGGACGTCAGCCTGGAGGCCCGAGCCCCGCTCCCCACTCCCCGCCCCGGGGCCCCTGCCGGGTGTCTCCCCGGGTGTCTCCCCGACCTCCCCGCAGCCCTGGTCTCGGAGCCCAAGAGCTCACGAGGACCTGAGCCCTGCCTCACCTTCCTGATCCATATCTGGGTGACGATCTCATCCCGGTAGTTGGTCAGGAAGGGGCCCATGTAGGACAGGAAGGCGGCGGCCAGGAGACAGTCACCTACCAGGTAGCCCAGATCCTCCTCCAGGCCCTGGGTGGGGGGCGGGGGGCGGGCAGGGGGTGTAAGGAGGGCCCCGGGCACTGGGGAGCGCCGGCTCTCTCCCCCGGACACTGGCTCCATCAAAGAGGCGCTTTGTCCTAAACCTTCGGCCCCGAGGAGTCCAACCTGGTTCTAATCACTTCGGAGTCGCCGCCTTTCACAGTGATCCTGTTTACATTCTGGTGATAAGGCCTAACCCTTTCCTGAAGCCAGGGGCTCCATAAAGGCGGAGACAGGATGCTGGGTGGGGGGGGGGGGGACTGTTTCTGTAAAGTCATCAAGTCCGTGGGCTTCAGCAAAGGCCCTGCTGGCGCTCGCTCCCCAGGCCTGTGCAAACACGGGAGCCGCCTCCCAATGGCAGACTCGCTTTCCGCTGCTCGCACCATGTAGGACGGGGGGGGGGGGGGGGGGGGGGGGGGGGGGGAGCTCCCGTCCCCCGTTCCTGGATGTCCCTGCACCCAGGGGTCCCCATGTCCCCCGAGTGTCCCTCAGCCGACAGGGGGTGGAGCTCTGGGACCTGGCGGGCAGGGAGGAGAGCCGGGCGGGCCCCCAGAGCTCACCTTGACCGTCTCCTCCCAGCGCGCCTTCTCGCTGGCCAGCCCTGACACCAGCAAGCCCGCTCGCTCCAGCTTCATTTCCATGTCCTCGGACTTCTTGCGGAGCTCCTCCTTCTGGGCCAGCTTCTCGTCGTACTGCTTCTTCAGCATCTCTAGCTTCTCGGCCACCTGGGAGGGACCAGAGCGAACGGCTCAAACGCCACTCTTGTGGCCGCGCCGCTCGGGGGTTCCGGTGGCCCATCTGCCGTTTCGAGGCCTTGGGGCCTCCGTGGCCCGGTGTGCCATGTGACGATGCTAACTCCTACCCCGTAGGGCTGTCGCAGACAGAAAACAAGACAAAATATGTGTGGTGACGTGAGGTCTTCTGTCCCTTCCCCTCCGCCACTCTTTTCTTGGGCCAGGAAACTTCTTGTCATGAAACTCAAGGCCGGGTAGGAAGACAGTCCCCTTGGAGTATAATAAGCCACACGAGTCGCACTGGCAAGAGAGGATCAGAGGGCACAGAAACGACTGCCAGCCCCACGCCAGTGTGGCATGGCCCTAAGGCAGGACCTCGAGAGAGAAAGAAAAATCTAGAAACTGTTGGAGAGAGGAAGAGGGACTCCATCTGGGGCAAAGGCCCAGGTGCAGGGACCCACACAGGGATGGGGATCTAACTGTGCAGAGTTCACGTGCTGGCCTGGTGCCCCTCACCGGGCCTCATCTGGGCTGTGGGAAGGAGGGCACAGGGCGTAGGACATGGGCCCAACCACTGAGGCTGACCTCCAAAAGACCCTGGAAATGCAATAGATTAACTCCCCAAGAAACTGTCTTTAAAGCAAAAGCACCCAGGGCAGCTGCGTGGCTCAGTCGGTTAAGCATCCGGGTTCAGCTCAGGTCATGATCTCACGGTTCAGGGGTTCGAGCCCCATGTCAGGCTCTGTGCTGATGGCTCAGAGCCTGGAACCTGCTTCGGATTCTGTCTCCCTTGCTCTCTGCCCCTCCCCTGCTCACGCTCTCTTTCTTAACGATAAATAAACATTAAAAAAAAAAAAAAAAAGGCAAAGTGGAGGTCCCAAATGTCACCTTCGGGTGACAGCACACCTTCCAGGTCAAGCCTGGGTAGTGATGTTAGAAGGTATTAACATCCAGGGAAAGAAGGGGTCACTCCGAAGGGGTGAGTCAGCAGGGCCACTCAGGGACGAAACACCGGCTGGGGGTCTAGAAAGAGAGGGGCGCCCTTGCACTGGCACAGGTGGGCTTAAACCCGCTGGAGGCCATGCTGTCCGGCGGTCTTCCCTACGTGCCACCTGTCGCCAGGTTCACGTGACTGCCTCCCCCCGCCCGCGCAGTCCAGGCTCGTCAGCAACACTGATTATAATTGGGCTTCCCGCGGAGCTGTGTCTGTGGGGAAGCAGCCAGCCCACGATCGTTCTGGATTTCATTACTTATTTTGCATGTGGTGTTGTCTTCACTGTTTCTATTTTTTATACAAGAAATGTACGCATAAGGTTAAAGACCTAAATAATACGATAAAAAGGAATTATAACAAAACCTCTTCCACTCCTGGTCCCGTTCTTCAGTAGCAAATTATTTTTAACTATTTCTCTTTTTATTTCTTCTGGCAGCTGCCTCCCTATCTCTGAATATTATGCTTAGGCTACTATTTTTAAAATACATACATGCATATTTATACATACATTAATCTGTTTGCAGTTTTTGTCTTTTTAACTCAAAAATTATGGAAAGTTGCAAACCTAGGACAAAGAACCATACAATGAATACCTCTACGCCCGCCACATATATTCAACAGTTGTTAACATTCCGCCGGTTTCACTTCGTCTACTGTTCTTTGCCAAAGTGTCTTAGAGGAAGTTACAGACTCATGAAACGTCAAGCCTCAAGCCTTCCCAGTGCAGATCTAGAACAAAACAAGGACATCTCCCCCGCGATCGTAACACCATTATCACACCTCACCGCCACTTTGCCTTTTTTTAAAACATGATTTTCCTCTTTTATGTCTTTTTGTAAAGAGTGAATCCACATCAGAAGGGAAAAAAAACACACATGGTGAAGGATCTGGCTTCCTCCCGCTCCCGCCCCAGCCTGTGCCCCTGCCCCAGCCTGTGCCCCTGCCCCAACCCCTGCCCCAGCCCCAGCCCGTTTCTCCTATAGCTTTCCAGACAGAGTCCCTGCGTAGGGTCCACCGGTAATAAATACATGCATGGTGAAGGCAGGCCCTTGCTCGCCACCAAATCCCTGCACTTGAAAGAGTGCCGGGTGCTCGGGAAGTATCTCTTTGGATGAATTTTTTTCATAAAGATAAACACTAACATACTACTGTACTTTATTTTTTTTCTTGTCTCCAAATCGGTTCTCGTCAAGCCGCCTCATTCTCCTTAACAGCTGCAAAATAATCTTGTGAATGACTGAACCGTAATTTATATAACAAGTCTCCTTCTGATAGACATGTGTGTCTTTCCAGCATGTTCTATTATTAACAATGCTGGAATGAACGTCCTTGGACACTGCTGTCTCTTTTTTATTTTGTTTGCTTTGTGAATAAGTGACTTAAAAATTCAAAAGGGATAATTATGGGCATGAAAAGTCTCTCTGCCTCGCCCCCCCCCCCCATCCACCCTGCTCCCTCCTCGAGGTAGCCAACGCGACCTGCTTCTTGAATATTCCGCAAGAGGCGTTTTGCACACACTCGGGTATATTCCATACTGCTGTTTCCTGGTTCGTCCATTTGAAACTATTTCTATGGCCTCTACGCTACCATGGATGCAGGGGTGACCCTTTCCCCTCCAGACTACATTTCTTCCTCCCTTTTCCTGCCCATGAGAATGCTTCAACTCCTTACCTTCCTATCGCCGAATACCGTCTTAAAACCCTGCTTTATCTCCTACAAAAGCATTGCCCAATCTTTACCCCACCCCACCGACACCCAGCTCCCACTTTTTTTTTAGCTGTACTTTTAAGATTTAAAAAAAAATTTTTAACATTTATGTTTGAGGGAGAGAGAGAGACAGAGACAGAGAGAGACAGAGCACGAGTGGGGGAGGGGCAGAGAGAGAGGGAGACACAGAATCGGAAGCAGGCTCCGGGATCCGAGCCGTCGGCACAGAGCCCGACGCGGGGCTCGAAATCACCAACTGTGAGATCGTGACCTGAGCTGAGGTCAGACGCTTAACCGACTGAGCCACCCAGGCACCCCTGTACTTTCATTTTTATGTCGTCAAGGCTGACAACAACGTTCCCGCTCAGAAGTCACAGCCTTCTGCGCTCCGTCTCTAGGCCACAAACAGTGCAACAGCACGCACCTCCGTGACCACGACCGGGCCGGTGCCGTGCGCGCCTGGGGGCCGGCCGACGGGCCGCTGTGCACACTGAACCGGTTGTGAAATAGCTTCCTATCACCCCGGATTCTGTGCTTCTGTCTTGCAGAAATTCCGATCGGTTGGGTCGTGTCTCCAATCTCTCTTGTATGTTGTTTGGGTTTCTCGTTGGCGTGGCTGTTTATATTCCTTGACTCTACCGTCTACCAAACAGCCCATCCTTTGACCATTTTTCGTTTTCCCAGAATTCTTCCCGGTTCTCTGCGATTTTTCTCTTACCGTCCTCTTTCTGCTCCCTGGGTGTCATCTCTTCCTTATTTACCCTCTGGTGACACCAATTTTTCCATTAGATTTGCTTTGTAAGTGCTTCTCGGTAGGATGAATCATCCCCGGGTTTATTGTGTCTTCTGGCGCCATGTTTTGTTATCATTTTTTTTTTTTATCTTGGCCATTCCCTTGTGTGTGGGAAGACTTTCACCACGCCTTTACATACTCCTTCTCCGGAGGGAGGTGCGTGGCTCATCCGACTGGTGAAATCAGCGAAGAATAAGCTGGAATGCTCCACCGAGCTCAGGCCGTTTCCACTCTGCCCCCCAGCGACGCCCAAGACCGAGTCCGAGTCCGTCCATCTGACGACGGGGTCACTCCTCGTGGGCCCACCTGCCCACAATGTCAGCCGCATCCTCCCACCTGCTCTCCGAAGGTGATGTTTTGGCCAGACCCCTTTTGTTTCACGTCTCAGTGTGTTTAGAACCCCCAGGCACAGAAGGCTGCTAGTTCGCAGATCCCTTCAGAGTGTATTTGCAGACCGGGAAACACACTGAGAAACGTTGGGCGGGCCTTGGGGGTCTCAAGGGCAGACTTTGGGGTATGGACGCGTGCTTTGACTTGGAGGGTTTGCACAGGCTCCCACTGGGCACACTGAGTTCTTACGGTGGTCTGGCTGTCGCCTGGGTGAAAGGCTTTAAGCCGACGCTGTGATATTCGGACCTTGACAGATGACCGTGGCTTCGTCCACAGGTGAGTGGCCGTTTCTGCAGAGGCAGGACTGCTTGAAACAGAGCAGCCTCGTGGACACTGGGCTTGGGCTGGAGGGTGGCCGCAGGATGAGGTCTGCCGTGGCCTCGGCACAGAAGCGGCCAACACGCTGACCAGCTTGAAGTCGGGGAGCTTCCGGGCACTGACGGCTGGACGATGACATTTGCTGGTTTTCAACGGCAAGACTGTACATTCTGCGTGTACTATGGGTTCTAGCTTTCAATGGCTTTGGCCAAGCCTACGTGGCACTAGAGCAGCTGTCTCATTTTTTCAGTTTGTTGTTTGTTTTTTTTTTTTTTTAATTCAGGGCTAAAGAGGCAATCGTGGCTCATCCACAGCCTTGGGACAAGGGAGGGGTTCCGTTCTGAGATTTCCGGTGACACAGGGCAGGTGGCGTGCAAATATTATCTGTGCCTTAAGGGAGCATGCCGGAACAACTTGGGGGGTTCCGGAGGGAAAAGCTGCGTCTTGAGACACGGACGGCAGAGGACTTGTGCCTGGCCAGGTCCCCGGGGCACAAGCTTCAGCAGCAGCAACGGCAGCTTCAGCTTCGGTTCAGGAATGCGCCGGAGGTGACTTTCCAGTGAGGAAAAGCGCGGGGCGAGGTGAAAACCTTGCCCATGAGGCGGTTCTCGTAGGGCCTCGGCAAATGCACAAAGACAGCCAGCACCATGAGCCACCGCGGTGTGGGGTGACCGCGCCTGGTCACGACACAGAGCAGGGGACGTGGTGTTCACGGCGGGGGGGGGGGGGGGGGGGGAGGGTCAGATACTTGAAAGGACACAGCCGGGATTTCTGTTTGGCGTTTCCATGTGGCTGCACAACACAGGGGACATCTTAATGCTCCCTAACCCCACACTTCACGATGGGCGACGGTGGATTTACAGTGGTAAAGCTTACATGTATTTTTTAGCCACAATAACTGCCGTCTCCAAGAAATACATACACACGTGTGGGCTTCCAACCTGCCCCCGGCACGGTAAATGCTGTTTGGTTGGATCGTATCTCATATTAATCTATCGCGGGAGGGTGTCTCCCAGTTTGACATAAGCTCACAGGTCATGATTTCCAGATAACCGCCATTCTGGTGAAGCTAAAAACCAAGCTTTTCTCCACGTATCCTCGTTCCCGCAAACACCACTGAGTGTTTACCGTGGTCTCTGGAGCGACAAGAATTGTTGGTTCCTGGGAGCGTAACTTTGTCTGTAAATCCTGTATGTTAACTCCTGGGCCCTTTTTTTTTCTTTTTTAAGTTTATTTGAGAAAGAGCACAAGCGTGCAAGCAGGGGAGGGGCAGAGAGAGAGAGAGAGAGGGAAAGAGAGAATCCCCAGCAGGCTCTGCACCGTCAGCACACAGAGCCCGACACGGGGCTCGAACTCACAAACCCTGAGATCACGACCTGAGCTGAAATCGAGTCGGATGCTTAACCTACTAAGCCACGCAGGCGCCCCTTGAATCTTTTTAGTTTCAAATGATGCTCACAAGAGACAGGATTTGGAGCCGCGGCAGGCTCTGAGGTCCCACAGGAATGACATCCGTTTCTAGGGACTGACGGCCCGTCCTGGCCGCAGCTTAAGGAAACAGATTCTCTCCAGATACTGAGGGCACAGCTGAGACCGAGCAGAATAAGAGACTGGATGGTTTGGGGACTTTGACTTGAGAATGTTGGCTTCTTGATTTTTAACTCTGAAAAAGCAGGATGATTTGCTTTCAGATTTTAATTTACTTGGACTTTAGTTTACTCAGGGACTTAACCTTTGAAATTTAACACCCTCCCTCAGGGTCGTAGTCAAATGTGTGGAATCTGTGGGTGTCATTACTCTGTAGCATTTGGCTGCCATCCCACGGTCTCGGCACACGGCCTGCGATACGCTATACGGGATGATGTCACGACCAGGACTGGGATACGAGAGAGAAAGAAGGTGAATGTTCAGTAGATTAGGCTTCTGTTTTGGCCCATTTCAGGGCCTTCTGGGGCAATTCCTTTTTTTTTTTTTTTTTAAGTTTATTTATTTAGAGACAGAAAGAGAGCACGAGTGGGGGAGGGAGAGATGAGAGAGAGAGAGAGAGAGAGAGAGAGAGAGCAGGCATGTACAGGGGAAGGACAGAGAGAGAGGCAGAAAGAGAATAGAATCCCAAGCAGGCTCTGCGTTGTCAGCACAGAGCCCGACGCGTGGCTCAATCTCACGAACGAGGAGATCGTGGCCTGAGCTGAAGTCAAGAGTCAGATGCTTCACCGACTGAGCCACCCAGGTGCCCGAGACAATTTCTAAGCCAGTGGTTTGTAACCCTTGCTGCCTGTCAGAATCGGGAAAATATATTTTCAGGGTCCCCAGCAAGTGAGTAACTATTTACTCCAGATTTGAGTTGATAAGCGATGTAGTTGAGCTCGGGGCCTCTTTCCAAACCGCTGGGCCCTGGCACTGAGTACAGGCTCTCCCACCCCCGGCTGGCTCCGACTTGGAAGTTTTCAAGATGCTTTCAAAATGCTCAGGCTCTGCCAGAGATGTGTACCGGCCGGTCTGTGGGGGAGCCCTGCATCGGCTCGGGGCCACCTGCAAGTGGGCGGGGAGGCAGGCCTGGCCTGTCGAAAGGTACGTTTCCCTCTGACTCCACAGCTTTTTCAGAGGCAGAGGGCAAAGCCGGAGTCCCCGTCTGCTTCCTCTTACCGGCTAGGGGCTCTCAAGAGGCCTAACGTGGGGTGCTCTACAAACAGTCTTCGGTGAATGATGCTGTCGGCAGCCGACCCCACGGCCCCACTTGTCACACGTAATTATTTGTCCCAGGATAGGAACCATCCAGGGGCGAGAAACCTTCCCAAACCAATCGCCAGCCCTGGATTGTTCACTCTCGAAAGAGACGGTGAAAGGGTGACCGGCCCGAGAGAGGCTGGGGGGTAACAGCGGCCGCAGGGACGGGGCAGGGAAGGAGGGCGTGAGGACACAAGCCCCCTCGCCCGGCCTGGCTGCTTCTGCACAGAAGGGGTCAGAAGAGGCCCGAGGGCCTCTGCACTTGGCAGTAAAGACGGGGGCGAGCGGGGCTCGGGGTCAGGCAGCGTGGGCTCCAGCCCAGCTCCGCCGGCACCTCGAAAGTCCCTTCATCTCGCTCAACCTCAGGGTCCTCATCTGATTTGAGGACATTAGACCTGCGTGCTGTCCATACGTGGTGGCGGGTGAAACGTCCGGAAACGGTGTGTGACCGGCTTTGGCTGTATGAAAACTCAAAGGCCTCCATACGGCCAAAGATCGCATCGGATCTGGAGCTTGGAAACGATGCATCTGCCCGTCAGAAAGGGGAACGGCCACGCAAGCCAGGGCCACCGCCCGCCGGAACCCGCGCGGGGTCCAAGGGCAGCACAAGCTCACAAGTACCAGAATGGAACGAGCTCAGGTACAGAAATGAAAATCACTTCCTTATCTGAGCGTGGACGCCCCTGGGCGGACACGCGAGAAGTTGTGAGAGAGGCTGTTTCCAAGGAAGGGCAGCAGGGGGTGAGAGGGAGGCGTCCTGCCGGCTGCTCCTTCTACCTTCTGAATTTCGCACCGCGTGGATATGAAATCCTACCGAAGCAGGGATGGAAAACGTACCGGATCCGCGAGGAGACTCTCGGACTCCTGATAACAGCACTCTGCACCCTGCCTGCGGGAGCCGTTCACCCGCACGTCCTTCTTAAGTAGGGTTTACGCCCAGCGTGGAGATCGACGTGGGGCGTGAACTCAGGGCCCGCTGACGGACAGCTGAGCCGAGCTCAAGAGTCAGATGCTCAACCGACTGGGCCCCCCGGGCGCCCCACTTGTCCCCATGTCTTGGAGGAAGTCACCTGGCGGGTGTCCAGCCCGCTCCCAGTGAGGAACTCCCTCTCCCTCCAGCGCGGCCCCACCCCCAGCCAAGCACAGTCTTCCCGGCCTGCGCCCCCCCCCCCCCCCCCCCCCGTCACACTCTTGCCCTGTCCCCCTGTCCTGGCAAACACCGACTCGCCACCCGGATTTCGTCACTTAACCCATCTCCGGGCCCGGCCCCAAAGCCCACGAGAGAGCCCGCCAGCTCCGAGTCGAGTTGGGAAGGGAAGGGCTCCAGCCGTGCCTTCATAACCCTCCGCGGGGGGGGGGGGGGGGGGGGGGGGGGGTTGGGGATCAGCTTCTGAGCCAGAGGCAGCCCGTCTGGAAGGGCGCAGAGCGGGAGGCGGACGGGACTGGAAGGCAGAGGGGAGGAGGGGAGAAATCGATGGCAACGGAGCATCCCGGGAACCGGGGAGAGGGACCGCCACGGAAAAGACGGGCGCGAGGCTCGGCTCACCTCCCGCAGCTTCTCCTGGGCCTCAGCCAGCGCGGCTTGCTTCTCCTGAAGCTGGGCCAAGGCCACGTTCATCCTGACCCGCTTGGGCTCCACCACGCGGTACAGCCGCCCGTACAGCTGTGGGGAGACAGTCCGGCTGCAGCGGCCGCTGCCCCCTCCTCCGCCCGGGGCTTCCCCCCCACCCCAGCCCGGGGCTCCCGCCCCGCTTCCCGCCCGCGCCCCGCTCACCTCCATGGCCCGCACCCACATGCACAGGGACTTGGCCGCCAGCGAGACCCGGCCGATGATGTCGGGCTGGAAGTCGGGCTGGGCGCAGTAGGCCCCGATCTTCTTCAGAACCTTGTCTGAGATATTGTCTTTATCAAAGTGGATCAGTGACTTGATGAAGTTCTGCTCCCCTGTGGGATGGAAACCGGGGGCCTCAGCCAGAGGGCCTGACCCTCCTCCTCCAGGCCTCGCCTCCACTGCTTGGCGCAGTTCCTGCCCCCACCCCCACCCCCACCCCCACCCCCACCCCCGGGCTTGGCTCCCCAGCCCAGAACACTGACCTCATCCCCACTTCCTCCCGCGGCCCTCACCTCCCTCCCCAGAACCTCCAAGCCCCCAGGACGCCCTACAGTCTTCCCAGCCCCATCTCCCACCAGCCACCTACCTCGGACGCCCTGGGCCAAAGTCCCTGCCCCAACACACACACATCGTTACTTCCCCACTCTTTGCACATTCTCCTCAGGGCAGGGGTCGCTGAACTACGGCCCGCAGACTTTATTCCGCCAAGGGAGCTCAAAGCCGCGAAAACCACGAGAACGAAACACAAAGACCCTTGTTTTGCATTTTCTGACTCTCATGCTTTTGAGGGCCCCAGAGGTATTCCTGCCTTTCTTTGGATTCTGGGATATGGTCCCATATCTTCAATTTTATTTTATTATTATTTTTTTATTTTTTTTTTTGCTTAAATGAAGGGGAGCTGTTTTCTGTTCCTTACAGCCAAAGAATCTTGACTGATCTTTACGTCTCCCCGTTCGTACGAGGCTCCACCTGCCCTGGAGGGTCGGTGCGATGCCTCGTTCGTCTCCGCCTCTCTCCTGGCGCACGGCAGACGATTAAGAGGCACGGGGCAAACTGGCGCTGAGTGCGCCTTGGGTCTCTAGCTTACCTAGCTGCCTCTTGGCCTCCGCCCAGGTGGGCTCGTTGCCTCGAAGAATCATGACTGCCTGCATGACCATCTCCACTTGGGCGGGGGGCCGTCCGTAAGACTTGATCTCTCCTATGTCCTTCTTGTTCAGAGACTCCAGAGCCTGGGCAAAGGGACTCGCTCAGGGAGCAGGGCCGTGCAACTCAGGGGGCGGGACAGGCGCTTGACGGGGGCGGGGGGGGGGGGGGGGGGGGAGGAGACGGGACCCCACCGAGACGCCCTCTTCCTCCCACGTCCCCAGGGACTTCAAGGACACAGAAGGCTGGTCCCATTCCCTTCCCTGGGCCTTCGTACCCGCATGGCTTCTTCCAGGGCTGGCAACGCCTCTTCTAGATCCTTCTGGGCATTGTCGGCCAGTGCCTGGCACTTGACTTCCTCGATTGCGATCTTCTCACTATTGGCTGTCACGGCCTAGGGAGGCACAGGGGGCGGGGTTTTGTCTTCGCCCTGGGCGAGAGTAGGGGGCCAGTGTCAGGGGAGCGACAGTGATCAGAGATAAGGTTAAAGAAGATGCGAGGGGCCCTGACACGGTCGCTGACGGTGCCCGGGGCAGCCCCTGCCCCCTGGTCACTAGCGGTGGGGTGCGTGGGGGGCAGAACCAGGCCACAGGGACACCGCCCCCCCCCCCCCACCTTCTGCTGCTCATCTGCTTCCCGCTTCTGCTGCACAATGATGACCAGGTACTCCTCACACTGCTTCTGGAACTCAGCCACCTTCTTCTTGGCCTCCTCCAGCTCCAGGGACATCACCTCCACCTTCTCCCTGGTCTCGTCGATCTTAAACAATCCCGTCCGCAGCTTGTTGGCCTGGCCCAGCAGCTCCTGCCGCTTCTCTCCCAGCAACCTGGGGCGCAGAGTAGGGTAAGGTGCCTGGGGAGGCTGGGCACCCCCCTTTCCCGCCTGTTACCACCGCCACCACAGTCAGGTTTTTAGCATTTCCTGCCTGAATCCCTGCTAACAGCTTCCCAGCTGGCTTTCCTGCTTCCAGACCCTCATCCCTCTGATTTATTCCACGCACTACTGTCAAAGCAGCTTGGTAGACACTGTTGTCATCGCCGTGTCCCTACTTGAGGCTCTCCCACTGCCCCCCCCCAACCCCGTGCGCAGCAAGCAGGGGGCTGCGGTGAACCAGACGACACAAGCCTGTCCCAAGGGGGTGACCACCTCTCACCCATCTCCACCCTGGTTTCCCACGTGGGAAGGAATGTGGGCTCTGTATTGCCACAGTGCATGATTTTTTAATTTATTTTGAGAGAGAGAGACAGCGCACGTGTACCAGCAGGGGACGGGGGGGGGGGGAGAGAGAGAGAGAGAGAGAGAGAGAGAGAGAGAATGAATCCCAAGCAGGCTCCATGCTGTCAGCACAGAGCCCGACTCAGGGCTCCATCTCTTGAACCATGAGATCGTGACTTGAGCTGAAATCAAGAGTCGCACCCTCAACCAGCGGAACCACCCAGGTGCCCCGAAATGTCTCATTTTTAAAGAAAACCTGGAAACCCGGATTTTTCTAAGCCTCCCATTTTAAATGTTAGCAGCTTACTCAAAAAGTTTTGAATGTTATACAGACCAAAAAAAAAAAAAAAATAGCATCTGTGCAGGATTATTTTCTGGACCGAGCGAGGAAATGTGCATCAAAGGCTTAGCATAATGTCTGGGCAAACAGTAAACAGGCTGGAAGCCTGGGCGCCAAGGGAAGGCCAGGACTTGACTTTGCCAACCGCTACAAGTGCCTAGAACAGTGAGTGCCACGTGGCAGATGCTCAAAAATACGTGTGGAAGGAATGAACGAACGAATGAACGAATGAATGAGGATGACCGTTCTTTTCACAAATGGCTTGTCCTTCACCTTGATCAAAACACTGAATCTAATAAATAAGGGGAGCCTTTTTTTTACATTTCTTTTACGTCTTTCAAAGCAAACTATTATTGTGTTGGGTACATAAAAAGATACTCGATATGACTTAACAAATGAATATATAATTCTTGAGGGGGATAGAAAGTCTAGAAAACATTCAGGGCTGATACACATATCGTTGGTATATACGGCGATGTCCCCATTGTACTGAGGTTCGAAAAAGACACATCGTTCCAGAAATAAGGACAGAGAGGGTGTAGGGAAGAGCCGAGGCCAGAGGGCTCTGGAAATGGCCCTGCACCCAGGGAACCCCGTCTCTCTTTTGTTAACTCCCTGCACAGGAGGAGACCCCCACCCCACATCCCTGCCTTCCAGGGTCAGCACCTGGGTCGTGGAGCCAGCCCCGGCCGGCGGGGGGGGGGGGGGGGCGGCTCCTGGATATTTCCCATTACATCATTCGGCCCATCGCCCTCGAAAGCTACCAAGCTCCCTGGCCCTCCCCGCCCTCCCCCACTCTTCTCCATACTTCTTATATCCCGACACGAGCTCCAGGTAGTTGGTGGGTGTGACATAGTTGTATCTCCGCAGCTCCAGCAACATCTTCTGGGAGTACTGCCCCACGGACCAGTGCATGGTGACAAAGATCTTGGCCACCTTCCTGTGGATCTGAGGCCCACGGAAAAGGATACAAGATGGACAGTGAAGGCACACAGAGAAGGGACATGGGAGGGAGGTCGGGGCTGGGCGTGTGGGGAGGGCCTCACATTGTCCTCTGTGCCCAGGTCCACTCCTTGGAGGTACTTCTCGGCCACCTCCAGCAGGGCCTCGTGGGGCCACTCGGAGAACCAGTTGATGGTGGTGCAGTTCACCAGGGCCGGGGTACTGGCGGATCCAGTTCCTGGTGATGGGTTTCGAGAAGAGGTCAGTCCCATCCAGAGAGGCAGCCTCCAGCTCCTGGCTCCCTCACGGGTCCGGCCGCTTTCCAGAAACCCACGTGTCCCCTCCTCATGCTCCTGTGTCCCCCCACCACCCGTCCAGGTCCGGCTCCCCTCAGAGCTGGCTCAGTGCAGCATTTAGGGACAGACGGCCTGGTTCACACCCAGCTGTGGGTCTTGAGCAAGGGAACATCACTTTCCTCATCACTAAAATGGGAACAGCGGGGCGCCTGGGTGGCTCAGTCGGTTGGGCGGGCCGACTTCGGCTCAGGTCATGATCTCGCGGTCCGTGAGTTCGAGCCCCGCGTCGGGCTCTGTGCTGACAGCTCAGAGCCTGGAGCCTGCTTCATATTCTGTGTCTCCCTCTCTCTGACCCTCCCCTGTTCATGCTCTGTCTCTCCCTGTCTCAGAAATAAATAAACGTTAAAAATCTTTTAAAAAATAAATAAATAAAATGGGAACAACAGGAATACCAACCAGGGCTGTTCGCTGACTCAGGGAGGCGACACGTGTAAAACGCTTAGCGCAGTGCCTGGCACGGTAATACCATCAATATAAAACCAAACAAAAGGGTGGCCCCAATGGCCTCTCCGTACAATTCTGTCTCCCTCCTCCTCTCTGATGCCCTTAAAACCCGGTCACGCGAAGAACGGGTAAGCAAACCATGGCATATACACATAACGGACTATTACTCAGCCTTAAACAGTAAGGAAGTGCTGACTTCCTTGGATGAAGGAATGGATGAAGCTTGAGAACTCTGAGCTGAGTGAAACAAGCGAAACAGACAAAGACAAAAACCGTATGACTCCACTTACGGGAGGTATCTAGAGTAGTCACTCACAGAAACAGAAAGGGGTCAGTGGTGGTCAGAGACCGGGGCGGGGAGTGGGCGGGGGTGGTGTGTGGAGAAATGGGGGATTATTCAACAGGTGTAGAGTTTCAATTCTGCAAGAGGAGAAAGTTCTAGAAATCTGTCACACACTGATGTGAATATGCTTAATGACACTGTGCCCTACACCTGAAAACCGGTGACGATGGTAAATTGTATGTAATTTTGCATTTTTAAAATCATGATTAAAAAATTTAAAACAGGGGCGCCTGGGTGGTTCAGTTGGTTGAGCGTCCAACTTTGGCTCAGGTTACGATCTCAACGGTTGGTGGGTTCAAGCCCCGCGTCTGGCTCCGTGCTGACGGCTCAGAGCCTGGAGCCTGCTTTGGATTCTGTGTCTC
This sequence comes from Panthera tigris, assembly GCF_018350195.1. NCBI lineage: Eukaryota > Metazoa > Chordata > Mammalia > Carnivora > Felidae > Panthera > Panthera tigris. Next base: position 2,622,896 of record NC_056673.1, on the reverse strand, counting down.
CCTCGCTCTCTGTCCCTCCCCCGCTCATGCCCTGTCTTTGTCTCTCTCAAAAACAAACAAACATTAAATTTTTTTTTCTTTAATGTTAAAACAAAACAAAACAAAGTGACAACGAAACAGTGCAGTCACAGCACAAGGGAGCAGACAACTCCCATGTAGCAGCAGGAATAACCTGAAAGGAGCAGAGGTCTAGGGCGGGCAGGGCGGGGAGAGCGGGCTATTCAGGACCCCAGAGGGTGCGGGGGAAGGTGGGGGGGGGGGGCAGGACAGACAGGCAGGGAGAGGCTGTCCCCGGACTCACCTGAAGGAGTTGCCCACGGGGCTGAGGCAGAGAACGATGTGCAGGTTGTTGCGCACGCGCTCAATGAGGTAGGCGAAGAGGCTGTCGGAGGACTGGGGCACCTGCTCGGCCTTGGCCTGCTCCGAGATGAGCGTCTGGATCTGCGTGGAAGCCACACGCGCTTGGGGGAGCCACGGTTCCCGAGGCAGAGTCGGAGGGGTGGGGGCCGAGGCTGGGCGGACGGGACGGGGTGCGGCTTTTAAAGCCACTTGGGGGTGACGGAGGAGCGGGCTCTCGCCCCCGACGCGGGGGAGGGACGGACAGAGGGCCCCGAGGGAGCGCATTCTGGGATCTGCGCTTCTTCAAGCTGGTGGAGGGTAGGGAAGGGTTCGAACCTCTTCAAATTCATCAGTCTTGTAGAGATTGGGGACCTCGCCCGAGCTCAGGATGTTGTTGATGTCCTCCAGGAACGACTCATCCGCAATCTGGGTGTCCACGAAGAGGAAGGACGTGGGCTTGAGCTCTACCCCGCCTGGCGGTATAGACGCTTGATATCTGGGCCAGAAGAGGGCAGGAGGGAGGGGGGACAGACGGACTTCAGACTCACCATCCCGTCCCTTGTCCCGCGCGCCTGGCACGGCTGGCTACCGGCTTCCACCTCTCCGCTCCCCGGTCGCCAGGGGATCTTTCACGCCTACCTTCTCGGAACTCCTGCCTCCGGTAATGTTTGCTGACCTCGATCTGGAAGGTGGCGTACTCACAGATGGAAGAGGCCAAGCGGGCCAGACTCTGGCGCCCGCTGCCCCCGATGCCCACCAACAGCATGTTGCCCCGAGGCTGTCCGATGACCCGCACGATCCGTGTGACTGGGGGGCGGGAGACGAGGGCGGTGAGGCCTCTGGGACACCCCGGGGGACCACCGGGCCCTACGCTAGAGAGACCTAGAGACCGGGGTGCCCGAAACTGAAGTACGGGGACCGCGAAGCGGGGGGGGAGCGGCCGGTGCCTGAGGCCCAGGCAGCGAGTCCACCGCGAGCGCAGCCCCGTCTGCCCGACACCACAGCCTCGTCGAGGAAGAGCCCCACCGTCGCCACTGGCCACCTGGGGCCAGAAAGGAAAGCGGCCTCGGGAAGAGCCCACGCCGGGAGCTAGGGCGCGGGCCGGGCCGGGCGGAGGAAGTGCTCACTGTGTTCGATAGCCTCCCGGAAGAGTACCAGCTGCATGGGGACGATGGCGGGGGGACAGGTTGTACTCCCTGAGGGCCGTCTCCATGGCCGCCTTCAGCGCAGCCGGGTCTGTCAGGTCCTCGTACACCTTGGGCTCCCGCATGAAGTCCCCTGGGCGCGGGAAGCGGGCTCAGATCTCCACGGCCGGTCGTGGCCAGGCTCCCCAGGGACCCCATGGCCCAGCCTCCCCCGGGCGGGGGGCCTCCCAACACCCGCAGCCCGCAGCCCGCGGCAGGGGGGGGGGGGGGGGGGGGGGGGGGGGGGCGCCAGCTCACCAAAGACGGGAGGACGTTTGTTGGGACAAAGATTATGCAACGTGAGGTCAAAGAAGGAGCCAAGTTTGTCGCTGATGATGCCCACGAAGGCCTCCAGGTCTGCAGCATCCACCAGCCGGTCAGAGAAGACTCTGTCGGGAGGGAGTGGGGTGAGGCTGGGGCATACGGAGGAGGGGGCCCCCTGGGCTGGTGGGGTGGGGGCGGGGCATACGGAGGAGGGGGGCCCCCTGGGCGGGTGGGGTGGGGGCGGGGCATACGGAGGAGGGGGGCCCCCTGGGCGGGTGGGGTGGGGGGCGGGGCATACGGAGGAGGGGGGCCCCCTGGGCCGGTGGTGGCACGGGCGTCGCACCTGAAACACTCATGGATCCAGAGTCGTGTGATGCTGGACTTGGTGTCGTGAAAGTCCTTGTTGGCCCGAAGCATGCCCTGGAACACCTGGGGGAGAGGCGGGGGCGGTGGGATGGCGGGAGGGAAGAGACCCCGTCCCAGGCGTGGAGAGGAAGCCGAGAAAGCCGAGAAAGCCGTTCCGGCGAGGGAGCTTCACCTTGGAGATGTCCCGCAGGTTGAAGAGGTAGTGGATCTTGGCGGGCGTGGGCAGGAAGCGCTGCACCACCGTGTTGTACATGTCCAGCGTGGCCTCGGTCACCACGTTGCCGATGGGCTTCACCTCTTCCTCGAAGTCCTGAAGCTTCTGATTGATCATGGTGCCGAATATCCGGATGATCTGGGACTCCTGGGAACAGGCCCTCACGCTCACTCCCGCAGGCTCCCGGCCTGGCCGCCAGGGCCCGGACCCCGGCGAGTGGAGTTAAGTACTCATCCCGGGGGGCCGAACATAAAGGGGCGCAAAACCCACAAAATCAAGAGACATAACATCTGAATGCTCAAAGTCAAATTCAGGGGCGCCTGTGTGGCTCAGTCGGTTAAGCGGCCGACTTCGGCTCAGGTCACGATCTCGAGCGCCGTGAGTTCGAGCCCCGCGTCGGGCTCTGTGCTGACCGCTCAGAGCCTGGAGCCTGTTTCACATTCTGTGTCTCCCTCTCTCTGACCCTCCCTGTTCATGCTCTGTCTCTCTCTGTCTCAAAAATAAATAAACGTTTAAAAAAATTTTTTTAAAAATTTAAATTAAAAAAATAATAAAAGTCAAATTCAGGGGCGCCCGGGTGGCTCAGTCGGTTAAGCATCTGACTCTTGGTTTCGCCTCAGGTCACGATCTCCTAGTTTGTGGGATCGAGGCCCGCGTCGGGTTCCGTGCTGTCAGCACACAGCCTGCTTGGGAGTCTCCCTCTCCCTCTCTCTTCTCCCCCTCTCCCTCAAAAGTAAACAAACATTTAAAAATTAAGAAAGAAAAATTGAAATTAATGCAAAATATCCATGGTGAATAAATACGCACATTTTAAATAAAGATGGGGTCAGGATTGTTGCAGTTTCCTTTTGCCTCAGGCTCTGAGATCCCTCAGCAACCACCGGTCTCGGATTTATTTAACATTGGGGTGTTTGTTCACCACGAATTTTTGGCTTTGACTATTTAATGTTGCATTCGAATGTTATGTATCTTGATGACTGAGCCTTCCGGGGTGCCCCGGAGGCCTCACTCACCTCCCCGAACCCTGGCGTTCCTTAGCGTCTTTGGGGCCCCTGAGTCCGCCTCCCCCAGGACCACAAGGCTGCACAGGCCAGAGATGGCCAGCCACACTCTTCTGGCTCAGGAGAAGCAAGGGCTCCCACAAACAGCAGCCCCCACCGTGTTACTGCTCCCTGTGCACGCCTCCGCTCGGAGGCCCCCCCACCCCTCCTGGATCTGCCTCCTGGTTCTCTGGGACACGGATGGCTTGCCTCTTACGGCCCCCCCTCCCCGGGGCCCCCATCGCGCCCTCACTGTGGGGAAGGTCATGTTGATGACGTTGAAGCGGCTCTGCAGTCTGGGGGAGATGATGGTCCGTCCGCCCCCGGGAGGGCCCATGGCAGCCATCAGGAACATGTCCTGGGGAGCAGAGACAGGCAGGAAAGGGGCAACACAGGGCACAGGAATATGGAGGGTGTCAGAGGAGCCGGATGAGGGCAGTAAGGGGAGAGGAGAGGGGCCAGGACAGCAGAAAGGGAACAGGGAGGGTGAAGGGAAGGAAGGGATTAGGGACAGTTTGTTTGGAATTATTAAAGTGACGTATTTGTTTTAATTTCATTATAATCCATGTACCAAAATCAGAAAATGGAAGTAACTTAAAAAACGTTTGACTATGGGGCACCTGAGTGGCTTAGTCAGTTAAGCGTCTGACTTCGGCTCGGGTCACGATCTCACGGTTCGTGGGTTCGAGCCCCACGTCAGGCTCTGTGCTGACAGCTCAGAGCCTGGAGCCTGGTTCGGATTCTGGGTCTCCCTCTCTCTCTGCCCCTCCCCTGCTCACGTTCTGTCTCTCTCTGTCTCAAAAATAAACATTAAAAAAGATTTTTTTTAAAGTTTTACTACGTTTTCTAGACTTCGTTTTTTTTCCCCCCTCTTTTTCCAGCGTGTATGTGTGTGTGCATGCGTGTTCTTTCCAGAAACACAAGAATACACTAGCCGTCAGGAGAGCTTCTGACCCTGAGTGCCAGACAGACGGACCCCCCCCCACCCCCGGTGGGAGGGATGGAAGGGCTGCTGCCCGTGGATTTGGAAAAAAGAAACAAGATGCTCAGAATCCTGTGGGTGCAGACTGCCTGGGGGTGCCCCGTAGGGGGACGTGGGGAGGCGGGACCCGAGTCAGGGACACCCTGGACGGCAGCAGGGGAGTCACGTGAGCGTGGGGAAGGCGTGGAGGTGGAGGACGGGACCCTTTGGCCACAAAGCACAGGGCAGAGTCACCGAGGAGAGTTCGCAACAGGGACTGATAACTGAGGAGCCGGGAGTCTGGGGCGGAGGCGGCCGGCCCCACCCGTGTGGAGAGGAATATAGGATCGCAGGAGTCTCCCCGTCTCCCGGATGCTTACTCGGATGTACTTGATGGTCTGCTTCGAGCGATCGTACCAGAAGCCGTAGTCAAGCCAGAGACGGATCAGCTCCAGGGGGGGCTGGGACCCAAACACGTCCTTCGCCGGCATGTTTAGGTCATCCATAAAGGTGACCATGCTTTTGCCCCCAAGCGGCACATAGACCCCCTTGGTTCGCTTCTCCACCCTGCTCTCGATGATGCTCTGCACGTTATTGGACGTGGTCTGGTGGAAGGGGCACGGGGTGAATGCTTGGGTCTCCCGGGAGAAACTCGGGGTTCGGGAGGAGTGTCGTCGGGCACTTGGATCCCGAGGGAGGGCGCGGAAGGCAGGGAGGGCCTGGGCCCCACGACGCACCTGTGCAGACATGTTGACGGTGAGCACAGACCACTGGCTGGAAGGCAAGGACTGCAGGACGCTCTGGGCGATGGACGTCTTTCCGGTCCCCACGGGACCCACCAGCAGGGTGGGATTCTGGTTGGCCACCAAGGCGCTCACCAGGTAGTTGTAGCGAACAGTGTCAAACCGTGGGCACCATGATCTTGTAGAAGGGGGAACTGGGGAGGAAAGCGAACCCTGTCCAAGGGGCCCGGCCACCTCCTTTCAGACGCCCGCTTCCTCCCGCCTCCTGACGTTTATCTCCCTCAGACGTCACCAACCCTGCCTCCTGAGGGGCCCGGAGGCCGGGCGTCCTGCTTCCGGCGTTCCAGAGCCGCCTCCTCTGGGAGCCAGCCCCCCTCCTCTGCAGCGCACATCTGCCTCGAGGCCCCGGCTCTCCGCCCACATCTCCCACCAACCACAGCCCCAAGCCCGGCCCCCCACAGGCCCCGCTCTCACTTTGGGGGGTAACGCCAAGTCTTAGGGAGCTTTTCCTCAAACGACGTCCAGCTTCGCATCTTGGGGTCCACAAAGTACTCGTACACCGTGTCCTAAGGAGGGAACACGTGTGAGGCCACCAAAGCCTTCTCCAGCTGTCCCCCGCCGGCCGGGAGTTTGCACAGCCCGCTGGGTGAAAGAAAGAGGGCCGGGTTGGCACGGCTGAAACTCAAGCAGAGCCTGGCGTAGGGAACCTCGTGGGTGCTAGAAAAACGGGAAACGTCGGACGGCTGGGTCCGAGCGTCCTCGCCTTATTGGGAAAGGAGCCCTCAATCTCTCGGAGGTAGCTGTCGATCTTCTCGCGTCCCTCCTCGTCCACGGAGGCGCACACGGACCAGATCATGCTGAACACGAAGGTCAGCTCTACCATGGTCACGTAGTTTTCGCCGTCGGCTGGGTTCACCTGGATGGAACGGGGAGAAGGGACTCGGTCTCCATCCGTAAGAAAAGGAGGGGGATCTATTGTGGCGAATCGCAGCAAGAGCTTAGAGTTTTCCTCCCTTCCTGGTTTTATTTGGAGACACCGTGTGGTTGTAGGTATACCTAAACCTAAAGCGTTCAGATGGACCTGAAAGTTCTGGTAAGTCGGCAGCTGCCCTGACGCTCCCTGCTGCTGTGTCACGAAGGCACAGCAGTGACGTGGCCACACCACGTCTGCCCTGAAGAAGTGCCCACAGGTGCCCTAGGGCCCGGGGCCCGGGGCGTCGTGGCAACTTGTCTGTAAATTGCAAAAAAAAACGAGATGACCTAAAAGTCCACCAGTAGAGGGATGAAAAAAGAAAATGCCATGTTCTACCGTGGAACAGCGTGCAAGGCTTAAAAGCAATAAAATCAATCTACGGATACCGATACAGAACTCAAACCCATATTGCTGTATGTGTACATGAGGTGTATAACATGATATGGTTTTTTTTATTAAAAAAAATTTTTTTTTTTTTTACATTTTTTTTGAGAGACAGAGCACAACTGGGGGAGGGGCAGAGAGCGCGAGGGAGACACAGAATCGGAAGCGGGCTCCAGGCTCCGAGCGGTCAGCCCAGAGCCCGACGCGGGGCTCGAACCCACGAACCGTGAGCTCATGACCTGAGCTGAAGTCAAATGCTTAACCGAATGAGCCACCCAGGTGCCCCTGATGTGTTTTTTAAATATCACATTTTCTACGACTGCCTACAGGCCTGTATGTCAATATGTATTGGAAAGGTCTGGAATGATATGTGCACACATTCCACAGTAGTTATTCATCTAAAGGGGGTTGCAGACCAGCACTGGGAGGACAGAGATGATCAAAAAGGTCTCTAGCTTAATATGAAAATTTTTATTTTTATTTATTTTTATTTATTTAAAAAATTTTTTTTAATGTTTATTTATTTTTGAGAGAGAGAGAGTATGAGCCGGGGGAGGGGCAGAGGGAGAGGAAGACGCAGAATCGGAAACAGGCTCAGCTCAGAGCCCGATGCGGGGCTCAAACTCACGAGCTGTGAGATCACAACCTGAGCCGAAGTCGGACGCTCAACCAACTGAGCCACCCAGGCGTCCCAATTTTTATTTTTTATTTTTAAGGGGCACCTGGGTGGCTCAGTCAGTTAAGCGTCCGACTTCGGCTCAGGTCATGATCTCACGGTTTGTGAGCTCAAGCCCCGCGTCGGGCTCTGTGCTGACAGCTCAGAGCCTAGAGTCTGCTTCGGATTCTGTGTCTCCCTCTCTCTCTGCCCCTCCCCTGCTCGTGCTCTGTCTCTCTCTGTCTCAAAAATAAATAAAACATTTAAAAAAAAATTTTTTTAAGTTTATTTACCTTGGGGCACCTGGGTGGCTTAGTCGGTTAAGTGTCCGACTTTGGCTTAGGTCACGATCTCACCGTTCGTGTGTTCGAGCTCCACGTTGGGCTCTCTGCTGACAGCTCGGAGCCTGGAGCCTGCTTCAGGTTCTGTGTCTCTCTCTCTCCCTGCTCATGCTCTGTCTCTATCTCTCAAGAATAAATAAACATTAAAAAAAGTTTCTTTATCTTGAGAGAGAGCACACATGAGTAGGGGAGGGGCAGAGAGAGAGAGGGAGAGAGAGAGAATCCCAGGCAGACTCTGAGCTACCCGTAGCAGAGTAGCTTGACGTGGGGTTCAAAACCACAAACCGCGAGATCGTGACTTGAGCCGAGACCGAGAGTCAGATGCTTAACCGACTGAGCCACCCAGGCGTCCCTATGTGAAAATTTTCAATTTTTAGAAAGTAAACCAGAGTTAACTATTCCTTGTGTAATTAAAAATCAAAATTGAAAATGTACCAAGTTCATAACAGAAACAGCATGTTTATTTTTTTGTGTTTTTAAAAAAAGGTTTTTTTAATGTTTATTTTTGAGAGAGAGAGAGAGAGAGAGAGAGAGAGAGAGAGAGAGAGCGCGAGCATGAGCAGGGGAGGGGCAAAGAGAGAGGGAGACACAGAATCTGAAGCAGGCTCCAGGCTCTGAGCCGTCAGCCCAGAGCCCGACGCGGGGCTCGAACTCACGAACCGTGAGATCATGACCTGAGCCAAAGTCGGACGCTTAACCGACTGAGCCACCCAGGCGCCCCTTATGTTTTGTTTGGTTTTGTTTTGCTTTGCTTAAGGAAGTTCTAGGCCCAGTGTGGGCCCCGAGTTCATGACTCCAAGATCAAGGGTGACCGGCCGAGCCAGCCAGGCGCCCCGAGAGACAGCACGTTTAGACCCCTGGGGGCACGTGGCAGGTACTGTTGCTGGAGCCGGGCGTGCGGCGCACACGGGGCTAACTCGGCACGGTTCGCCCGGTCTCTAACGGGCTCCGTGGAAACAGCCTCAGGCCGTGCGTGAAAAGCTCTTGAGGATGGTTCTGAATGAAGACTCCGAGAATGACAGATAAGGGCACACAGAAGATGCTACCCCGTCCGGAATACCGAACACTCCTCAGTCCCAAGATGTAGGCAGGAAGCCATGCCGAAGCTTTGCCGTCCATCACAGTCGGTCCAGACTCCTTGGCCTATCCGTCCAGCTCATCCCAGCTCACGACGCGTCCCACCATCCCGCCCTCCGGGCCTCTGCACGCGACGCCGGGCCCCGCCACCTGGCCAGCCCTCCTCGGCGCCCGCGCGGCTGACACCGTATGGACGACCTTCGTCCATCCATCACCGTGCCAGTCCATCCACACAGGTTCGGTTTGTATCAGCTGTGCCAGGAATGACATACCCTGCCAGAGGTCCTCACTGTTCTACGACCTCATGTCAAGGGTTTGGTTGTGTGGTGATGTCTTCGAAAACGATACAAACCACTTTTAGGCAGTGATTTAAGCTCAACAGACAGATATCCCACTTTGGTCCTTACTCCAGAATGCTGAACTGGACGACATTGCTCTTAAACGTCAATTAATGTGAAAATGTCCAAAGCTCCCTCATCAGATTAGGCCGGGAGCTCCTTCCCGCAGGAACAGCAGCCCAGGGCCTCCCGGAGACCAAAACTTAATATCTATTTTTTGAAAGGACGGAGAAATGAGGAACAAAACGAACTCTCCTCGGCTCCCCAATACGGGTAGGAAATTATAGTGACACTTCACTGTGTACCATCAGCCGTCAGAGGCCTGAGTCTGGCAGTCGACCACGTGTGCACAGGCACACACAGCCAGGCACGTGCGCGAGGTCAGTGAGGCCTCCCCCTGGGGTCCCCGCTCCACTCAGGTCTGTGTACAAACCGAGTCTCAGACACCCCGTTCCCCGGAGTCGGCCCCGCAAGGTCACGAGCCCCCCGGCCCGGGCCCCGCTCCGCCGCCCCCACTCACCCCATTCTCTGGCGTGGCCAGGGCCGAGTACAGCTTGCAGAGGGAGATGATCCCACTGTATTCTGGGAGGGGCACCAGCTCGTTGCAATAATCCTTCTTGAAGGTCAGCAACTTGTCGATGAACTTCTCGAACATGCGCTGAAGGGGCTCGGCCTCAGCCTGGAGTCCGCGAGAGAGGGCTCTCGCTCTACGTCCCGCAGGCCGCACCGGTTACCCGCCCTCTCCTCACCCCACCCTGCACACCTTCGGTCTCCTCTCCAGCCAGGACTGAACATACGGCTTCCAGCCCAGGTCAGCGTAGTCAGTGTAGACCATCCCGCAGCGAGACACGGTGGCGGGAGAGGCCACGGCCAAGTTCTCCACCTCGAACAGCAGCGACACCTGAGGACACGCTGGGTCAGAGCTTCACCCTTCGGCCACCCCACTCCCATCAGGAGAAATCACTCGGGACTCGATGCCCCCACGTGTCTCTGTCCGAGCGCCGAGCGGGGCAGGGTGATTGATGGCCTATGGCTTACAAATGACTTGCGTTTTAAAAGAATTTAGAGCTCGTTCAAGGTTAAGCTTATGGAAGACCTCTCTGTCTCTGTCTCTCTCTCTCTCGCTGGCTCGCTTGCATTGCGTGGGTGGGTGGGTGGAGAAGGGTGGGCTTCACAGCCGGTGAACACACGACCCCGGGCAGTCGGCGAAGGCGGCACGGACTTCTTTCCTATCAGCTGTTCCCACCGTCCGTGGGAGCCGGGTCTCCCTGAGCCCAGGCATCCTCCCCCTTCCTGGTCCCTCAGAGCTGCCCCTTCCCCCCCACCGAGCCCTGCCTCGTGCCCCGGGTCCCCAGCTCCGCAGGGCCGGCACCTGTTCGGGCATCGCGATACGCTCCCCGTTGATGAGGGTCAGGACTTTGTTATCGTCCATGACAGAGTTCATGCTCTCGATCCACAGCGTGTCCACGGGGCCGTCGAAAAGGATCCACTTCTCATCGGGCTTCTCGTCTTGGTAGGAGGAGGACGGTCAGGAAGCCAGGACTTTCTTCCCCAGACCTCCCTTCCCACCCGTGTCCCCGGAGAGGCAGGCGCGAGCCACCTTGTACTCAGCAGGCCCCACGCGGTCGTCTCCCAAACGTGAGCCTTCCAGCCCCCCCCCACCCCCCCCGCCCAACCCCTCGGGCGACTCCGGCACCTGCCGTCCCCACCCCGTGACCCTCTGGGCACCTGCACACGCCGCCCGCATGACGCTGGACAAGATGCCGTCTGTCCACTCGTTAGTGTTGAGGTCGTACTCCCCATAGAGCTCCCCCAAGGACAAGGCCTTAGGGTTCAGGGGGAACTCCTGGAAGCGACACAGGAGGAGGTGTTGAGGTGCCGGCAGGCGCCACCCCAAGACGTCGTCTTATTTCCACCCGCCCCCTTTATATCCAGGGCTCTGTGCCCACCCTGCTCTCTCTCATGTCCCCCAGCCCTGCCCTCCTGGTCCGCACTGCCCCCCACCCCCCACCGACCCTTTGCATTCCTGCCCCCACCCTCCCTGGCCGTCCACGGGGGGCTTTGCTGTCCCAGCTCCGCACCCGAACGATATTGAAGTTGGGGTCCCCAGCGCGGCACAGGGAGGACAGGGAGGACTGTAGGATCCGCCACGAGGCCGTCTTGCCGCTGCCCGTGCCGCCCACGATCATGGCCGAGTGGCGGGAGTTCTTGGTCTCGTACAGCTGGATCACCTTGGTGAGCGTGAACGGCGTGGCCTGCAGCCCCATATCGCGGGTCTCCTGCTCGATGGTCTCCCGCAGCTGAGGGAAGCCAAGACGCAGGGAGAAAGGATGAGGCCCGTAAGGGACTCTCACGGGGTCCCCAGTGCCTGGAGGCTCACGTTCAGCCCGGCAGATACGGCACCGGGGCCCCCTGCACTCTGGCCGTGGACGGGCCCAGTGTGGAGTGGAGGGACCGGGCTCCGGGCCAGCCTGCCTGGGACCCAGCTTCAGCTACGTGAACCCGAGAAAGTTGCCTCCTCTGAGCCTCAGTTTCCTCACCTGTAAAACGGGAATAACGAGGACGCTTTCCTTGTAAGGTTGTTGCACTATCTCCCTACTTTTACCCCCCCCCCCCCCCGTCCCGGAAATGGTCTTTCTCGCCAGTTCAGCAACGCATCGACAAAGACGTATTTCTATCCAGCATGGTCGTGGTTTCAGTAGAAAGGAGCACTCAGGGGATCTAAACTATCGTTCCAGGAGAAGGAGATCTCTGTACTTTCTAGAACCCTCCGGCCCACCCCTTCCATTCTATGGCTCCACGCATCAGCAGCTCCTGGCCGCCTCTCAGCACCCTGCCCCCCACCTCCCTGTGAGGAGAGAAGTCGAGGCAGGGGGCGGTGCTGGGCACAGAGCAAATAGAAGGGCTCAGAGGGCTCCGTGAAGCGAGTCAGGAGGGCGGGGGGCTGAAGCAAGAGAGCGGAGTGTCTGAGAGGTCCCGGAGATGAGGAAGCCCGGAGAGGTCAACCGTCCCACAGGAGGTCACGGCCAGTGGAGGGCAGAACAAAGACATTCGCTTCACACGGGAGGGTGGGGGAGGACCGGGGGACAGATACCTTGCCGTAGTCAACGACGGGCAGCTCCGTGCTGGGGAACAGATCTTGCACAATGGCGTTGAAGAGCGGCGCGTCGGCCGAGGTCAGCTTGGCAATGTTCATGTCTCGCATGGAGAGCAGCAAAACCTGGGCGGGAAAAGACGGAGCCTCGGGCCTGAGCGGCCAGGGCCTGGGTTCTCACCGGGCCCTTCCTCTCCAAAGGGGAGAGGCGCAGGGGGCGAGGCGCAGGGGCGAAGCTCAGGGGCAGGAACAACGCATGTTCAGCAGTACGACAGGTCACACGGGGGACAGCAGAAGTTGGGGGGTGGGTGGGGCGGGGGGCGGGGATCCCAACCGGGGACAGGACCTGGAAAGCTTCGGTGAGGGCGCACGGGCCCCGTGACGGCGGAGGTTGAGTCCCAGGGGCCGTGTCCCTGACCCACCTCTTCGTCAGACAGGTCGGGCTGCAGCCGACGCTTCTTGCCGGCATAGCGCAGGAGGGAGGTGAGCGCGCGCAGGCCGAAGTCGTAATGGTCCTGTCTGGACAGCTGCTGCACGGCCAGCGAGTACAGCGTGTATACCTTCTTGGCCAGGATCTGGGGAGCCGAAACGGTGGGGGGGGGAGCATCGAGCACCCCAGAAACCCTTCTCCTTCACGCGGGACGGTTACAGATACAGGAAGCCCGGCCCTGGGACCTGAGGCGGCCAGGATGCGCTCTGTGGACAATTCTAGCAGGAAGATCTCGGGACCGGTCCCAACGTGGGTTAGGGGCTTCACGGAGGGGAGACCTCCCTCCTCCGAGCTCTCCCGCCCCCACATCCTACCGACGACAGCCTCCCTTCCCCGTAGGATAAGCTGACTGGGAGGCTGGGGCGCTCCTCCGTCCAGGGAATAGCCCGAGAAGGGAAGTAAGAGAATTCCGAAAGGACGTCATCGGCCTACCTTGCAGTTGCCGAAGCCCTCCCCGAAGAGAATGATCTCCGCGATGAGGGTAGAGTCCGGCACCACCATGGCGATCGGGCGGAACATGGATTTAAGGTTCTCGGGCAGTTCTGTGCGCCCGGCGTAGCCTGGAAAACAGCGCCATTTCTTAAGAGCCCAAACTACTCCCCACTCAGCCCCACCCTCCCCAACCCTGGCCTTCCCCCCAGTCTCCCCAACTCCGACCACATGCTCTCCCCGCCCCCCACCTCGGCCCTGGCCCTGCTCTCCTAACTCTGGCCCCTTCCCTCCTCTCCGCGTGGCCCTGTTTCAAACTCCAATCACGAGCTGACAATTTCCCATCTGTCCAAGCTCCGTGTGTGACTCACGACAGTCCTGATGGAAAATCACCGCTGTTTCTCAGACTCTTTCGGTCCCTAGACCCTTCCCTGTTTTCCCCGCGGACCCTTCCCCCGGAGCTGTTCCCAGGGAACGAGGGTCTGCATGTTGGGAGAGATTCCCTATTTCTGGGAAAGGGATGGCAGGAAGGCCAGAACTCGGGGAGCTCGCCCACCGGGAGAAGACAGAGAAGCATCTCAGAGGACCAGGGACGTACATACACACGCAAGTGGCCGTCAGCCCATTTAGGGAGGACGTAACATTGCCTCCCGTTCTCCCAGAAAGTCGCGTGTTTACCCTTGTCTCACACTGTGTTGTCTTTAGCCACGTCTCCCTTGGCTAAACACACCGGCCTGGAAGGGGGTGGGGGCGGACACCCAGTGCTCCCCCCCAGAGCCTCAGCGGCTCCGTGGCCCCCACCCCATACCGGGATTCATGGTGATGAAGATCCCACAGGACCACACCAGGTTTATTTCAAAGCCTTCGAAGTAGAAGCGGAGGAGGCTGGCGGCCAGGGCCGACAGGATGGACAGGATCTGCTGGGCCACCACCGACAGCACCTCCACGTTGATTCGGTTAAACTCATCAAAGCAGCCCCAGGCGCCGGTCTGTGGGCGGGGGGGGGGGGGGGGGGGGGGCAGAGTCGCTGGGAGCGAGAGACGTACCCCCCCCTCCGCACACGGGGAGACGCTAGAAACTAGCACGCCCTGCCCGGAACGCTCTGACAGGTGGGGCGGCCTCCAAAACGTGTGTGCTATCGGGGTGGGCTGGGGGCAGCGTAGCCCTGTTGTGGTTTCTGGCCACATTCCAGAACATTCCAGCAGACGGGACGGTGTCGGGGACAGTCACAAAAGGTGTGGGTTGCAAAGGGACTGGGGCAGGGGATCTTGTGAGCACCGAGTGCCTAACCACGCCCCAGTTGACGTACGTCACCTCACTTAACACTTATAGGATCTGTCCGTTTTTCAAATAAGCAAGACTCAGCCCTGAGGGAAGCTGAGGGAGGTGCAGGGACACCCCCGACGGGAAGAGCCACCCGAGGCGAGAGGCGATGCGGCGGCGTCAGCCACAAAGTAGTGAACCAGACCGGCTTTCGGTTCACTTTCTGCGGCTAAACGAGAACCCGGGGCCTCTGGGGCAGGGCGGCAGGGCACTGACCTGGGCCAGGCCCGAGTACATCCTGCCCATGGACTTATAGTCCAGGCCCTCGGAGCAGTTGACCACGATGACGTATGTGCCGAGGGCCTTGCCCAGATCCTTGACGGTCTCGGTCTTCCCCGTGCCCGCCGGACCTTTGGGGGAGCCCCCCCGATGCAGGTGCAGTGCCGTGGTCAGCGTCATGTAACACCTGAGGATGGAGGACAGGGCCTATCTGACTCCCGGGAGCCCGCCCTCAGCAGGTGCTGCCCCCGCCCCGGCCCCCTGGTGGCCGCCGCGCACAGCCGACCTGTCTGTCAGGGGGGTGATGACAAGCCGGCCGGAGTTCCCCAAGTACTCGTAGCCATACTGGAATTGCGTGTTGGTCTGGCGGATCACACAGTCGTCGAGATCCTGGGGAAACGGGGCAGAGGAGGACAGAGGTGGGCTTGGAGCCGGACAGAGACAACGACCGAGGAGGTGGGGAGGCGGCGGTTAGAAGATGAGGGGTTCGGTTCAGAGTTTGGAGGGAAGGGTGTACGGCCCAGATGGAAAACGGGGGTGGGGGCTTCACGCCGCACGAACGCCCCGACCCACGGCAACGGCCGGCCGCAGCCTCTCGGGATCCCGGTCAAGCGAGGGCCCCAGTGGGCCCCGACTGCAGCGACGGTCGGTCCTGATTCGGGAGGCAACAGAGTGGAGCCGGCTGAGGGAACTGAGGCGGGACGGAGCGTTGGGGTGCCGGCGCGGCGGGGACCGTGGACTGAGCGGGAGCGCCGGGCCCCCCGCACCTTCTCCCAGTAGAAGCGCAGCTGGCTGAGCCAGTCGAAGGAGCTGATGTCCATGAGGCCGCTCTTATAAAGCTTCTCCAGCACATCCCGGGCATGAATTTCTATCGTCACCAGGGCCACGATCTTAAGCCGCGTGATTTTGGTCAAGTTCCCCCGGATGGCCTCTGAATACTTATTCAGCACTGACACCTGTCGGGGGGTTAGGGGGCAGAGTGGGGGGGGGGCAACTCAACCAAACCCCAACACGCCTCATCCCAGCCTCACACGACTTTCAGCTCCCGAAACGCCTGATCCCCAGCGTCCGCCGGACCTTCTTGGCTGGACTTCCGCCACCAAGCACCCTCGTTCTGACCTTGACCTCTGACTCCGGCGTTAACCCCTCCAACCCCCAGCAGGCCCACCCCATACTTGTAGGCCCCCCACCTGCTTCTTCTTCATGACCTTGAGGATCTTCTTGTCTCCCCGCTCCTTGGCCGTCAGCAAGCACTTGGTGACATCAGCCGTCCACTGGATCTGACTGGCAGTGATCACCATCTGGGGTGCGCAGAGGCGGTGTCCACACCTCTGCCCCCCGCCCCCGGCCCCTTCCAGGACCCGGCGCTACTCCTGTCTCAATATCTGCCCCGAGGGACGGGCACGCGTCCAAGGGCAGGAGCTAAGGGGCCGGCGCGCAGGGAAGCCAGGCCCGAGCCCAGAACGGGGTGGGGGGAACAAGACACAAGGTCCTGCCTTTTTCTATCTGCTGCTCCCGTGCGGCTCCGTCTTTCTCGTCTCCCCACCTGCCCTGGCCCAGCTCACCTGGCCAGCCCACTCCTTCACCCACTTGTCCCTCTTGTTGAGAAACTTCTTGAGGGCCACACGGCAGTTCCGGAGAAGGTCGCGCAGGGTCACCCGCATGGTCCGCTCCACATCGCCAAGCCAGGACTGGGGGAGGCGAGAGGGCAGAGCGGCTGGGCCTCGGGGCTGGGGACAAGCGTCCCCAGAGGGCAGGGGCTCAGGAAACAGGACCCTGGGACTCTGGGCCCGGGGGGGGACAAGCAGGATCAGGCAGCCGCTGGCCGGGCCCCCGAGGGAAGCAGAGGCGAAGGGGGGCGGCCTGTGTGGTTTTCAGGTTCAGGGCAGAGGCTAGAGTTTTCAGGAGGCGGAGAGTGGCCGATGTCCCTTCCCAGGGACGTTCCCTCGTCACGGAGCCGAGCGAACTCTCCGAGGGGAAAAGGCATCGGCCTGACGCTTCGACCCTCACCACAGCTCACCTCCACGGGCCCTTCTAAGAGGACTGAGTGCAGGAAGTCCACATACTCGCCGTCGCCCGAGAACATCCCCACAGCCTCCCACCTGCTGCTGGGGCCCCCAACCTGCGAAAACAGGAAGCGCTAACGGTCTGGCCCGCCCACCCCTGACATCCCCCCGGAAGGTACGTGGGCCCTCTGGGGGTGGTCTCCGCTCCTCTCCCCGCCCCCCAAAATTACCAGTCCTGACAAGTCCTATCCCAGATGATCCAGAATCATGACCACCCCCCTCCTGTGTGGAGGGCACGGTCCCCTCCAAGGCCTTGACTACGGTGACATCGGCATCTGTCCCCTGCCCTCCACCCCGTCCCGGCCAGCTCCCCCGACCTTCTGCATTCTCAGCAATTTGATGTTGTCAAAGCATTTTTTGAGGTGTGGCTGCACGGCCTCCGGGTTGCGGGACTGGCCCAGAATCTCCAGGAGGTCATCGTTGGACAGGAAGTAGAAGCGGGGGAAAGTATGGCGCTTGGTCTCCAGATACATATCCAGAGACTTCTGAATGTCTTCCAGAATCGTGTTCATTTTGATCAGCGTGTCCAGGAGGCCTGGGGGAAGAGCAGTGAGTGACATTTGCTGGCCCTTCACCATCGCCCGGAGTAGAGTCGGGGCGTCCCCCCGTATGCACTTTGCCAGCGCTCGAACGTTGGGGGACGTGTTGCCATAAGCGTTTCCGGAAGCCGAGAAGTGTCTCCGAGTCACTCTATCACACTTATCCCACGCTCTTCGTTAATTCGTTACCGGCGTTTATTACACACTACGATGCGTTCGTAGGCCAAGCGTTAGTTACGCGGCGTGTGTGGTTCTGTGAACATCACTACATCCCATCTCCCTACGGTCTTAGAACAACGGTCCGGTTCCTGCGAGGAATTCGGGGCTCTGAGGTCACCCCAAAAGCTTCTGCAAATTAAGAGACTGTTCCGCATGCACACAGTCCTGCA
This sequence comes from Panthera tigris, assembly GCF_018350195.1. Lineage (NCBI taxonomy): Eukaryota > Metazoa > Chordata > Mammalia > Carnivora > Felidae > Panthera > Panthera tigris. The sequence continues at coordinate 2,605,468 of NC_056673.1, read as the reverse complement.
TGTTAACTCGTGAGAGGTAAAGGTAGATCAGACGCACGCAGTGACAGAGGTCTGCGACCACCGGGATGCCAGCGTCCCTAGAGGCGTAGCGACAGGGGCGCTAGACTGAGGGACAGACGGCGGCCATTCAAACATGGCTGCTCTTCCACTAATTAGCCCGTCAGTTCACCTCACTGAGCTTTTACCTCTTTGTCCATAAAACAATCCCAACACCCACCCCAAAGAACAATTCGAGGCACTAAACAAAAATGGATTCAAGGGGGCACCCGGGTGGCTCGGTGGGTTGAGAGTCAGGCTCTTGATTTCGGCTCAGGTCATTATCTTACGGTTCATGAGTCCGAGCCCCACGTCGGGCTCTGCGCTGACAGTGTGGAGCCTATTGGGATTCTCTCTCTCTCTCTCTCATTCTCTCTCTCCCCCCCCCCCCCAAAATAAATAAACTTAAAAACAAAGGATTCACGTTGGCAGGTTCTCAGCAATCCCAGCTTCCTCCTAACCTTAGGTCTCCTTGTTTGCCCAATTTCTAGCATTCTGAAGAAAGTATGAGTGCCCTGGAATCTGAACCCTGAGGGGATCCTCACACCTCCAAGAACAGAGTCCGTGGGCTGCTGGGCGTCCAAGTGACCCGCAGAGACCACAGGAGGCTCCGTGGCCACGGCCGAGAGGAGTGTGGTTCTCGTCTTCAGCCCAGGGATACTTGTTTCTATGGCTTTGTTCACAAATTGTTCCAAAATGTAATTCTGCCAATGATCTCCAATACTATCTCTAACAAATGCATGTTGTTGTTCAACTTTGCACAGCCTAATACTTGTGTTTTACCAGAATAATTAAAACTATGGTTTTTTTCAATACGTACACTCAAGGTTCTCGGGAAAATGAAAAATTGTTGGGGCACCCGAGTGGCTCAGTCGGTTAAGCATCCAACTCTGGCTCACGATTTCAGAGCTCGTGGGTTCGAGCCCCGCGTCGGGCTCTGTGCTGACGGCTCAGCGCCCGGAGCCTGCTTCGGATTCTGTCTCCCTCTCTCTCTCTGCCCCTGCCCCACTCGTGCTCTGTCTCTCTGAATCCCAAAAATGAATAAACATTTTTTAACATTTTTGTGAAGTTGGCCCAAAGCAAAATAAAGAAGTTCTCCACAGCCCCTGACACAACTCTTCCCAGGATACCCGTTCTTGGTGCCCATCGCCAAACCTCGCTCGCTGATTCTTTACCCCAGCCTACCACAATCAACCAGGCCCTTCTGTGTGTGCGTCTCTCCCCCACCCCCTCACCCCATCCCCACGCTTACCAAAGGATCTACAATCAAGACCAGTTAACCTGGTAAACCAATTAAAGTCAAGGTAACGATGACAACAGCCAACAGTCACCAAGGGCTTACCCTGCGCCCCTGATGTGGTAAGCGCTCGATTTGCGTTACCTCATTTACCTGTATCGTCCCGTTGAGTGAACCAGCTCGGCGAAGGTTCCTGAGGCACAGTGCTAGCAACTGAGCACACGCCAGACCCCGTACTGAGTATTACATACGCCTCCACGAGCCTCGCAGGAAGGCTAAGAAAGAGCTGCCGCGAGCCCCCGCCCCTGCTGCAGGGAGGAGACCGTGGCGTGGAGGAAGCCCCCCGAAACCACACTGGCTGGAAGGCAGGAGGCCGATTTTGAACTCAACTCTGACTCTGTATCCCGCTCTCTATAAGCTTATAGTACACTCCACCCAAATACGAGATGAGTTAGTTTGTTTTGCTGAACTGTTATTCTAAAGCTTGGAAGAGGCGATGGTCACGGGACGGAGGCCAGGGACGACTGTCAGTCCTCTGACCGCTGAAGCACGCGGCCCCGGCCTCCACGCACCGCGGGCCCCCGCCCGGGGGAGCTCGACAGACCTGGGTGGTGGGTGGCCCGGAGAGCATTGCTGTCCTTGTTCATGCGGTCCATGACGGATTTCCAGGTGCTGTTGATCTGGTCAAACAGGGCTGATTCACTGGGCAGCTGCTTACGGATGTCCTCTCCCAGGAAGATATTCTGAGGGGCCAAGGACCGGGGTGAGAGGCTGTGTCTCCCACACTCCCTGCTCCCAGACCAGGAGTGACAGTGGGAGGAAGAGAAGGAGCCAAAGGGCAAGACGCCCCAAGTTGGGGAAGGCAAGTTGGGGTTGGGAGGCCAGATACTTGGTCCAAGAAGAAAAACGAAAAGAGAGCAAAGGCTTTTCAAGGAGGGAACTGAAGACAAAAGGCAATCACCGAGAGTCAGATGCTCAGGGCCGAGATGGAAGAATGACTTTAGAATAAATAAATAAACTTTTAAAAAAAGATATGGCACCTGGGTGTCTAAGTCGGGTAAGTCTCCAACTCTTTTTTTTTTTTTATTTTTTTAATAGTTTTGTCTATTTTTGAAACAGAGAGACAGAGCACAAGCAGGGGAGGGGCAGAGAGAGGGAGAGACACAGAATCGGAAGCAGGCTCCAGGCTCTGAGCCGTCAGCACAGAGCCCGACGCGGGGCTCACACTCACGGACCGCGAGATCACGACCTGAGCTGACGTCGGACACTTAACCGACTGAGCCACCCAGGCGCCCTGTGTCCAGCTCTTGATTTCGGCTCAAGTCATGATCTCGCGGGTTTGTGGGATCGAGCTGACAGTCCAGAGTCTTCTTGGAATTCTTTCCCTCCCTCTCTGTCTCTGCCCCTCTCCTGCTTGTGTGTGCTGTTTCTCTCTCTCTCTCAAAGTAAATTACAAAACAAAAAAAAGGAATGACTTCAGAGCGAGGAAACGAGGCTGGTAACAGGGCAGATGCGTCAGACCTGCAGAGAGAGAGAGGGGAGGAAAGGGTTTGCGGGGCCGCTCGGGCGTGAGTCCTGACCTCCAGGTACATCCACTGCCGCTGCACCATGAGCACCATCTCGACGGCCTCCAAAATGAGGGAGAGGCAGCGCTCCCAGTGGTCCACTTCCCTCTCAAAGGCCTTGACGAAACGGGAAGCCTTCATGCTGGACAGGGCCACCTGGTTGTCCTCCAGTGCCTGGAACACCTCCTCCGTGCCTCTGTGTGTCGGAGGGGGCAGCGGGGAGGCATCCAAATCGGAGTCCGTTCCCACCTGCCAGCCCTCGGGCCCGGTCTGCAGCCCAGGCCACACGGCCCTGCCCTCGCCCGGCGCGCCGAGGCCCCGTCTACCTGAGCCGGTGATGACCCTTGTCCTTGTAGGGAGCTATGTCTAGCTGAATCCCATCCCAGGTCTTGGCGATGTTCTCTAAGGCCTGCGGAAAGAAATTGGGGGACAGAGCGATCTGGTAGTGCCCACAGGGAACAGGAACGCGGAGGGGCCGTTAGATGGTGGAAAGCTTGGCACGGTGGGGGGTGTCCCGGGAGTGGGGGGGGGGGGGGTACGGAAGGGGGCTCTGTCATACCAACTCTATAGCCAGCTCTTTGGTGGCGGAGGCGGAGATCTCGCCGATTTTCTCCACGTGCTGGTCCATCCCGAGCTCCACAATCTGCTCCAGGGTGAAGCTCTCAGATTCCTGATCGAACTCCCTCTGGACCTCTTCCCTGACCTGGTCCCAGTGCCTGCAGCCAGGGACAGGAGGTCAGACCACGAGGCCGGCCGCGAGGGCCTACTGAAAAGCGTCAGCATCAGCCCACAGGCTTCCTTGCTCCCGCTGGGACAGTACGATTCTGTACGTGAATTGATTCGCGATTCAACAGGTATTTACTAAACGGGCCCTAAACGCAATCTTAGGCACGGTGGGGAAATACAGAGACGGAGCCGGTGACTCTCTGGAGAGACAGTTGAGACTGATAACGGCGGGTTTACCGTCGACAACGGGCAGGGCTAGGCGTCTTGCGTGAAACAGCTCATTTAATGCTCTCGACCCACATACACGCGGACTTTTAGCTCTTCCATCTGTACGTGAGGAAACTGAGGCCAGGGGGGCGTTAAGCAAGTGGCGCGGTCAAGTTGGACGTAAGCACAGAATACTGGACAGGGAAGCATGGCCCAGAAACACTACACTGGACACAATGCAAAAGAAGTACGATTACTCCCTTCTAGAGGAATAGATGATTGTTAAAATGCCTCTCATAAAACCGTTTATTCCACCCTCAACGGCTGCAAAGCCTTCTTCTATCATCCAGTGGGTTCCGGATGCATACAAAGAGTAAAAACTTGCAAAATAAAATTATAAAGTATTAGAAGAAAGTATGGAGAAAATGCATGTGTAACTCTAGGCAGGGGAGGTGTTTTTTACTTTTTTTTTAAGCTTATTTATTTATTTTGAGAGAGGCACAGAGGGTGCGAGTTGGAGAGGGGCAGAGAGAGAGGGAGAATCTCGAGCAGGCTTCATGCTGTCAGCACAGAGCCCAATGCGGGGCTCAAACTCACAAACTGTGAGATCATGACCTGAGCCGAAATCAAGAGTCTGACACTTGACCGACTGAGCCACCCAAGCGCCCCAAAGGGAGGTCTTCTTAAACAAGGTCCAAAACCAAAAACTATGAAGGAAGAAAGTGATACCTTGGACTACATCAGAATTAAACCTTTGGGGGCGCCTGGGCGGCTCAGTCGGTTAAGCGTCAGACTGTAGATTTCGGCTCACGTCGTGATCTAGAAGTTTGTGAGTTCCAGCCTCCCTGACAGCGTGGAGCCTGCTGGGGATTCTCTCTCTCTGCCCCTACCCCGCTCGCGTGCACACTTGCACATGCCCGCCCGCTCGCTCTCTCTCTCAAAATAAATAAATAAACTTAAAAAGAAAAAAAAAAAAAAAAGAATGGGGCACCTGGGTGGCTCAGTCAGTTAAGCGTCCGACTTCAGCTCAGGTCATGATCTCGCGGTTCGTGGGTTTGAGGGTCACATCAGGCTCCGTGCTGACAGCTCAGAGCCTGGAGCCTGCTTCTGAGTCTGTCTCCCTCTCTCTCTCTGCCCCTCCCCTGCTTGTGCTCTGTCTCTCTCTCTCTCTCTCTCAAAAATAAATAAACGTTTTTTAAAAATTAAAAAAAAAAGAATACAACCGTTTGCATGACAGAAGGTGTCAAGCTGAGCCGTGACAGAACATGAAACGAGGGCAGACACGGCGGGAAGGAAAGACAGAAGGAGCCGGAAGGCCAGAGGAGCAGGGACAGCGATAGCGGAAAGACAGAGGACGCGGCAGGCTCTCGCGAAGGCTTCAAGAAGGGTGCTTGTGTGCGGGGGCGGGGAGAGCCACGCACACGGGGAGGGGACACTGAGAGGACCAGGTGACGGCACAGGCCAGGGGCGGCCCCCAGGAGCGAAGGAGCGGCCTCACCTCTCTCTAAGGGCCGGGTTTCGCAGGTCCGAGATGAGAGGCATGGTCCTCTTGAACTGCTCTATTTTCCAGCGAGTGGTTTCGATAACTTCCCAGTTGCGGTCCTGGGCAAAACAACGGAAGACGTCAGAAGCCCTGACCGCCTTCCCCGCACGGGCCCATCCCCCGGCCCTCACTCCGTCCTCCACGCACCTTGTACTCTTTGGCTAGTCTGGTGAGGCGGCGGAACAGCCCGTGGGCCATGGTCTCCATGGCCTCTGTCTTCAGGGTCAGGAACCGGCCCATCTTCCACTGGTTCCAGTTCTCCTCCCAGTCCCGCGTGATCTCCCAGACTTGCTGCAGGGCGTCTAGTTCCTTCACGGCCAAGGGCAGAAGATGCATTGGGTGGCAGGACTCCCCCCCTCTTCCTCCCTGACAGACACGCGGGTCCTCTGTCCCCCTCGTTCACTCCGCGTCATAGGGCCGCCTCGTCAGGTCACGTCCCTTTCTCCGCCGTCTTGCCTTAGGGGCTCGTCAAGTGACAAGCCCGGGAAAAGATCCTCAATGTCCAGGCCCAGCAGGACGGCTGGCCCCAAGAAAGGGCGTGGGGTGACCATGTGTCCGCGAGGCCGCGGAGAAACGGAAGCCTCGTACTACATTGCTGGTGGGCACTGGTCGGGCCCTTAGGCCGCAAGCTCCTTCCCCTGCCCCATCCTTTGGTTACAAGGGCCCGGCCGGCACACCACCTTCTCCAGGTTCTGCAGGTCCTTGGAGACTGGCTGTTCGATCTTGAAGATGCCCAGGTTGGAGCGGAGACTCTGTTCTTCCTCCCGCATGGCATTCAGCATGGCCCGCACTTGGGCAATCTGCTCTAGGGCGGACTGATGTCCCACGTTACTGGTGAAGGGGCCTGTGGGAGACCAGGGTGAGGCTCAGATCCCCTGCTCGAGGCCGTCGTCCCCTCGCGGCTCTCCTACCTCTCGGTGGGCACATCTCCCTCTCCTCACACGAGGAGGGGGAGGAAAACAAGAGGGAAAGCAAGACGGTCAATCTTAGCAAAAACTCTCAGACGTGGCTTGAGAAGCAGAAATGGGCAGGCCACGGGAAGGCGTGAGAAAACTAGAAATTCGGGTGCGCTCCAACCAACAGTCGGCGATGGCAGGCGCGGCCCCAAAGGCAGGTGCCAGGGCTCCTTCCCCTCCGCAGCACCGTCCTCCCTCTGCTCATCCTTGTTCCTGCCTCCCTGGGGACCTGGGCTTAGAAAGGCTGGGTCGCAACAGAGGTAGGGGGAGAAGAGTCGAGAAAGGGGTACCTTTGGATTCAAAGTCTTCCAGAAGGTTGTGGGCTTTCTTCTTGAAATCATCGGCCGAGTGGATGAGGCCCGTTTTGAACTTCTCCTTGTGTCTCTTTAGCATCTGCTCACTGTCCAGCAGCGTTTGTTGGAAGATGACCCACTCCCCGTTGAGGCTGTCCAGCATCTCCAGGACCTGGGGACGTCGACGAGGGGACCATGGCCCACGAGCAGGGGGTCTGCCCCTCTCACCAATGCTTTCAAGGCCTCCGTTCTGATCCTCCGGACCAGAGTCTGTGGCCAAGTTCCACTTGCCACGAGGCCCAAAGAAATGAAGCCACGAGCCGCCGGGCCTCAGAGAAACCCAGAAGCTGACCCAGATTATCACGGAGTTGGCTTTGGCTCTCGGGGGCCCCGGAACCCCGCACCTGCTGCCCGGCTGGCTCTTCAGCGGTCCCCCGGGACTGCATGGGACCCACCCCCTGGGGGCCCACGTCCTGCACGCCCCGCCGCTGGTGCGGGCCCGCCCCGGCTGGACCGCACACGGGCACTCACGCTGTCCTGGACGGGCACCTCGTACTTCTCGAGGATGGCAAACTGCTCGTGGATGGGCGGGATCTGGGCCTCCAGGCCGGACAGGTCGTGCTGCAGGGTCTCCAGGAGTCGCAGACTGACCCCCAGCTCCTCCAGCGTCTGGGGAGGGTGGCTGATCCTGGAGGCAGGCGGGGAGAGAGCCTGCGAGTGGGAGGGGCCGAGCCCGCCCTCCCCGCACCCCTGCCGCCCCAGCCTGTGCGCCTACTTCTCCGTGTTCTCCCTCAGGTAGGTGTGAAGCTCCAGGAGGCGCCGGGCCGCCATCTCCTTGAGCAGGGCCGTGAACTTGCCCTGCCACTCGTTGCAGTGCTGCACCAGCGAGAACTTGAGATGTGAGCAGTCCAGCAGCACAAACTGGATGTTGAGGACCGTCTCCTCCTTCTGCACGTTGTTAGCCACCTCGGCGTAGCTGCGAGGACCCACGTTCCCGCTCGTTCGGGCCGGGCCAGCGGCGGCCGAGCCCACGGCCCCGCGGCCAGTCCCGGTTCCGGTCTCTTACCCCCCAGACCCGTGTGGCAGCTCTGAGGCATCCCCCTGCTCCCGCGTCAGTGCAGCCCAGCCTTACGGCTGGGATCACGTCATTTTCCCAACCGCTGCCCCGGGGGCCGCCAGTCGGACTCCTCAGTCTGGCATTCAAGGCTTTAAAGTCGCACGAATCTGAGTGGAGCGCCCACCGCTGCTCCCGGGCTCGGCGACCTCGGACAGGTTATTTACACTGTCCTGAGCCCCGATTTCCCATCGATCACACGGCGATGTGAACAGAACCCCTACTGCTCTTGGGAGGGTGACATTGTCTGCTCGGTCTAAAGCCCCCTGCACACCTCCGCTCCTGTACCTGTGTCCGAGACCGCTCGCTCCCTGCTGAACACGCTCACGTGTTCCCGTCTTTATGCCTTTCGGGCGCTGTTGTCTCCGCCCGGAATGCCCTCCCCGCTGCCCACGTCTGCCTGTGGAAACCCTGCCCACTCGGGCGAGCCCAGCCTCCCGTCACCCCCTTCACGAAGCCTCTCCTGACGTCCCGGCTGGACTCCCTCTCCTTCCAACCCCACCGCCCCGGCGCCCCGCATGCCTGAGCCACGGCCCTCACCCCCTGAAGCCTGGGTAATGAGCACCTCCGCACGGGGCTTCGGGGCCCGCGAGGCGCTTTCTCGTATACTCGATGACCTCGCAACCTTGGCAGGTAGGAAAGGGTCACACCTGCTTCCCAGGACCCTGGGGGCCCAGGGGGCACGGGCCGCCTGCCGGTTGGCGGTCTTCGCCCGGAGCCGAGGGCACGCGCTTCGGCGGCGCTCCCCAGCCCAGCCCCGTGCCCGGGGCTCTGCGCCTCCCGGACACCTCGGCTCCTCACCGGGCGATGTCGGCATCAAAGGAAGACACGGGGGGGTTGAGGCGCTGGTAGCGGCGGATGAAAGAGTCCTTGTTGATCTCCCAGATCTCCCGGTACAAGTCCCAGGTCTTGAGGTAGGTCTGCAGCAGGCTCGCGTTGCTGGCCATGCCGCCGCTTATCTGGGCCTGGATCTTCCTGATGTCCTCGTCTCGCTCTTCAAGAGCCAGCAAAGCGCGCCGCACTCACCTCCGCCCCGGTCCCGGAGCCCCCGGGCGTTAGTCCCCCAACTTCCGCCTGCCGCGGCCCGCCCTCGCCACCTTCCCCGGTCTGACCCCCACCCCGGGTTCCCCGGCCCCCCGCGTGTCCGGAAGCGGCCCTGGCCTCTCCTGCCGGCCCCGCCCAACCCTGCCCTCCGAGCCCCTGACGCCCCTGCGCCCGGCGCCCTCCCCACCGCCCACTCACCCACGATGACGTGGATGGGGTCGCGCTGAAACTTGCGCCTGATGAGAATTTCAGGGAGGTGGCGGAAGACCGAGATGGTGGAGAAGAGGTGGCTGCCAATGTCGTTGACCACGCCCGCCAGGGTCTGCAGAGAGGGTGAGAATTCCACCTGCGGGGGCGGGGGGGGGGGGGGGAGCACAGCGGAGGCGGCCTCAGCACAGGCCGTGGAGGAGACCAGCCCCAGGACTGGCAAGGTGGAAAAACACCTCAGCATGGGCCCCCGAGGCCCTCAGGATAAAGTCGAGGCCAAGGGCCAAGTTTCAGGATCGAGGGAAACGGAAAATAAAGTTTGGAGTTGTGGACGGTAGGGGTAGGCAGCGGCCCCCACCTGCGCCACACCTCCCTGTAGGTCGTTCTGGAGGATGACCAGCACTCGGAAGAGCGGGTTGGGCATGGCCTTTCCATCCCCGTTGATGGCCTTGGACAGTTCCAACAGTGACCACTTCACATTGAGGCGCAGGGCATCCTCCATCATGCGGTTCAAGCGAATCGTGTACAGTATCCATTGCTGCTGGATCTGGCGGGGAGCGGGGGCGGGGGGGGACAGGGAAACCCTCAGGACACACAGGGCAGGTCCTGGGAGACGAGAACCAGCCAGCGGGGAAGGAAACGAGCCCGTAGGATGCGGAGTCCCGAAGGAAGAAGGTTGGAAAGGCGGGAGGTTGGGCGGAACCAAGACTGGAACGGGACATCTGAGAAGCACCCACTAAGGGTAGGAGGCAGAAACCGCGAGACAGGTCCGGTGGCCCCGGCGGGGGGGGGTGGCTCGCTGAGCCACAAAGCCCCGCCCAGAGGACCCCCACCTCAGAGGACCCCCACCTCAGGGCCGTCGTTCTTGAAGACTTCGTAGGAGTTGGTCATGATGGCCACCACGTCCTGGTACAGGCCCATCAGTTTCTGCTGCACGGCCACCCGGTGCTCCCTCTGGTCCTCCTCGAACTCCAGGTCCCTGTACACCCGTTTGCCGCTGATGCGCACCAGCAGCGTCTCGGATATTTCTTGGGCTCGCCAGCCGATGGTCAGAGTGGAGGCCTTGAAGTCATTCACGATGGTCTGCACCTGTGGGCAGACCACACCCGTGGGGGAGAGACTCACGGCTTCAGCGTGGGGACAGACCCTCCCCGCTTAGCCCGAGCCCCCCGACCTGTCCTCTGGCTAGAGTGGCTGATGTGAAAAACAAAAACAAGAACAAAGGACAGGTCCTTCCCTGAGCACGCTTTGCCTCTAAGCACACACACCTCTCTCTGTCTCTCCGCCACCACCCGAGACTCGGGCCCCGACGATTCATGCAGCGGCCTCTGGGTCAGCCTCACAGACCCTCCGAGTCTCAGGACCATGACCCACCTTGCTGGCGTGGATACGGCACTCCGTGATGAAGAAGGCGCTGGCCCCCTTCAAGGCCCAATGCAGTTTCTTGAGTCCAGGGCGGATCTTCTTATCCAGAAATCGGATACGTTCTTTGAAGAGGGCCTGCTCATCTGGGGACAGCATGGCAATGATCCTGTGTGCGAGGGAAGGCTGGCAGCCGGCCGGACACACGCTGCAGACCCCTCCCCCACACCAGGACACTCGGTGGAGAAATCTGAAAGTTCGCGAGCTGGGCTGTGTTTTCCAATAAAACTCTTGGCGATAATGGAAACCCTTCTACAGTTTGTGCTGTCCAGCAGGGTCACCACTAACCACATGTGGTGGTGGGGCACTTGACATGTGGCCTGTGCGAGTGAACAGCTCAATTTAAAATTCTTATTTAATTCCAACTAATTAATTAAAATAGAAAGTGGGGCGCCTGGGTGGCTCGGTCGGTTAAGCGTCCAACATCGGCTCAGGTCATGATCTCACGGTTTGCGGGCTCGAGCCCCGCGTCGGGCTCTGTGCCGACGGCTCAGAGCCTGGAGCCTGCTTCCGATGCTGTGTCTGCCCCTCCCCTACTTGCACTCTGTCTTTTTATCTCTCTCAAAAATAAATAAACATTAAAAGATTTTTTTTATTTAAAAAAAATAGAGCCACGTGCGACTGGTGGCCACTATATTGGACAGTGCGGTTCTAGACAGACACTTGAACTGTGGTTCCACCCACTTGGGCTTTAACCGGGCCCAGAAAGGTACCCGTCCCAGAACAAAGCCTCACTCCAGAGACAAGTGCCAAGGGTATCAAGAAACGGGGTGCCAGCGTGGCCTTGATTCAACACATCTGATATGACACTGTGCTCGTAATCCTAATGCCCCCAGTTTCATTCCTGGAAAAGTGACCTAGGCCCGCGATATACGTGGTCCAAGTGCCCTGTGGGGTTGCAGGGGACACGGTTGTTTTTGCCCTCTGCTCTGAAGCTAGAAGATAAGAGCAAGGGCCAGGAGCAATCACGGGGCCATACCAGAGAATAGGAGAAAGCTTTTTTTTTTTTTTTTTTTTTTTTTTTTTAGCCAGTAAAAGGTAAAGGACAGATAGTGTAGGAGCTAGATGACATCATGGGGCAGATAAGACACAGAGGGGGCACAGAGTGCATGCGGGAGGCCGCCTTACCGATTGTAGTCTCGAGCCACCAGGAGCAGGTTTTCCCGAAGAATGCGCAGGTCCTCTGCTCGCTCAGCGACATTCACCACGTAATGGGGCGTCTCAAAGAGCAGCCTTTCCCAGTAGTCGATCTCCACAAAGAGAATCAGCAGGGACCTGGGGGCAAGGGTGGGGGGAAGTAAAGCAAAGCAGCTCAAGTGCCTGACCTAGACTGGGGACCCCAGGCCCAGCTGAAGGAGAGGGTAACATACTGACAGAAGGGGACATTAAGGGCCCATATGCACAATGAATGTTAAGACCCCCCCCTGCTTTCTTTTCCCCACCCAGCAACCGGCTCTCAGGCCACTGGATCAGCACCCTCCAGAACAAAGTTTGAAAGACTATTTTCTTTCTTTTTTTTCCTGTTTTTTTTTAAATGTTTATGTATTTATTTTGAGAGAGAGAGAGAGAACATGTACTCGCACATGTGCGGGGGAGGGGCAGAGAGAGAACCAAACAGGCTCCACGCTGTCAATGCAGAGCCTGATGTGGGGCTCAAACACACAAAACAGTGAGATCATGACCTGAGCCACAGTCAGACACTCAACTGACTGAGCCACTCAGACTGTTTTCTGTGACCTCTGGCCAGCCTGAGAGGGCAAGTCCCAAGGACAGTGATCTCAGGAGTCCCCTGAAAACAGCCCACCAGATAAACCTGAGGCTCACTGTTGATTAGCCCCACTACCTGCTCACCTGCTCAGCCGAGCATCCAATCTGCTTTCCAGCTCCCTGTCCTTAAATATGGACAACCAAGGATCAAAAAACATTAGGCTCTGTCCTTCCTGGCACAAAAGGAGCATCCAATCTGCTTTCCAGCTCCCTGTCCTTAAATATGGACAACCAAGGATCAAAAAACATTAGGCTCTGTCCTTCCTGGCACAAAAGGCAGGAACCAAAACAAACAGAGGAAGGAAAACACAAAAGGCAACGAGAAGGAAACAAGATGGGACAGAGGCCACAGAAAGAAGACTGTGCACACCAAGTAAGAAAACTAAACGCAACTGTCGCTAACACCCTGAGAGAGATAAAAGATACAAAAGAATATCCGTGAAACAAAACCAAGATGCTTTAGAAGGGAACACCTAAATGGTTCTTGGAAATTAAAGGTGATAGCAGAAAACAAGCCCATTAACAATAAAATTGACAGAAATTTCTTGGGAAGTAAAGAAAAAAACACAGAGATGGAAGACAGAGAGGACTTTGCAAGGGGGAAAAAAAGCATAGAAAACTCACCATTAGTAAGTTTTATATTACATGCTGGAATGATAATACTTGGGGAATATTGGCCTGAGTATTAAAATTGACTTCAGGGGCACCTGGGGGGCTCAGCTGGTTAAGTGTCCAACTCTTGGTTTTGGCTCAGGTCATGATCTCACAGTTTTGTGAGTTCGAGCCCCACAAAAGGCTCTGCACTAACAGAGAGGAGCCAGCTTAGGATTTTCTCCCCTCTCTCTCTCTGCCACTCCCCAACTTGTGCTCTATCTCTCTGAAAATAAACAAGTAAACTTTTTAAAACTTTGATTTCAATTGTTTCTTGTTCCTTTGTTAAACACAATGCCAGAGAAATCTAAAAAACATTTTTTTTTAACGTTTATTTGTTACTGAGAGACAGAGAGAGACAGAGCATGAGCATGGGAGGGGCAGAGAGAGGAGGAGACACAGAGTCTGAAGCAGACTCCAGGCTCCGAACTGTCAGCACAGAGCCCGATGCGGGGCTCCATCCCACAAACCGTGAAATCATGACCTGAGCTGAAGTTGGACGCTCAACTGACTGAGCCACCCAGGCGCCCCAAATGCCAGAGAAATTTTAATTGCATTTGTGGCCCTCCTACCCAGTGAGCTTCAACCTCTTCTCTTCCAGCCAGCCATCATTCCCAGGTCCTGTGTCCTCCACCTCGGGGATCAGCCACTCAGACTCGGCTCTGCCGGAGCCCAGATGCCCCCCCCCCCCACACCCCTGTCCAGGGACTAGCCCTCAAGCCCTCCCAAAGGACCTGCTCTTTGACCTCCCAGACACCTTCAGACCACTGACTCTGGGCTCTCTTCCCAGCTATGTGTCCCCTCCCATCACTGCCTCCTCCACCACAGACCCTGCCATCTGTCACTTCCACCGCCCTCCTGCCATCCTCACCGGCTTGGCTGGCTCATCAGTGTAAGCCACCTGGCGGAACCCCCACCCTGGCTAAATCTGTCGTCATCCCCGCTGCGCACCCGGACGGCGGCCGAGCGAGGCGGGACCACACAGATGGGCGCACCGAGGGCCCTCTACCCTGCATCCTGGAGGTCTCCCCGGTCTGCCCTCCCTCCTGCTGTCACACCAGAGCCTCCCCACTCTCTCAGATCTACCCCCCTGCCCCCGTCTCTGTGGAAAGCCTCACCTCCTTCAGCACAGAGATCCAGGAGCCATGAGGCGAGCACTTGGTGTTCGAGCACTCCTGCTACGAAACCTACGAGCCCGAGTACTCGCATCACACACAGGGTTCCTCCCGTTTCTGACAGAAGAAGCCCTCCTCCCACCCAAGGCTGACCCTCCTCCTGGGCTCCGCGTCCTAACCCGGGGTCCTCCTGCTTCCTCGACCTGCCAGCTCCGTCCATCAACAGTCAGGGAAGGCCGAGTTCCTACAATCTTGGAAGAACTGAAACAAAACCAACACACGCACACCCACCCTCCTCTCCCCACCTGGCCCGGACTCCACCTCCTCCCGCGGGTACCGCGCCCTGCACCCCATTACCGCCCCTTTACCACACGCCTTCCACACAGAACTGTCCTCGCAAACTCCTCGGTCCCCTCACCTCCACACCTGCCCGCATCAAGTCTCCCCCAGACATCTTGTCACCAAACCCTGCCGGCCTCCTCAGGCCTGGCCCTGCCTCCTCTCTCTGCAGGCCTGAACCTCATGCTGGACTCCTCCCTGCCTCGCCGTCCTTGGACACGCTCTTGTCTCGCTCCTGGGCCACAGCTGTCCTTGTGGCTGCCCTGCCTGGCTGTAGAAGTGTCCTTCTCTTTCTAGTGTCCCCTGGAAATACCACTCAGCTAGGCACTGGACACTCCACACTGTCTTCAGGAGCGAAGGCTCCTGGAAGTCCTGCACGTCCAGTGCTCTCCCTGGGATGATCCTGTCCGTGCCCAAGGCTTCAGCTGCCTTCTAGAAGCTGCTGGCCCCCAGATCTATAGAGCTAACGTGAGCTCTAGGCTCGTACGCCCAACGGCCTCCTGGATATCTCCCCACCTTGCCCCAAGTGCCTTGCACACGTCCAGAAACAGGCTCATCGTGCGCTCTGCACTTGGGGGTCAGGAGGGGGAGCCCCTGTCTCAGGGAACAGCGCCGTCCTGCTGCCTGAACCAGAGCCTCACCTTCCAGCATCCAACCAACCACCGACTTGGTCGGGTTTTACGGTCAAAGCAAAGTTCGGAACTTCCGCCGTCCCCAAGGCACATGTCCCCCAAGTGCGACGCTCGGTGGCAGGTGACATCGGCCTAAAGTTGCGTTCAACAGCGCAAGGTCATCTAAAAGAGTCAAGGCTCCAGGCACGGGCCGCCAGGTGGGAAGGAGGGGCCCTGCCCAGCCTGAGTGCAGGGTCTGACTCTTCAAGAGAGGCCAGAAAGCCAGTTTTCATATCAAATCGCCTGCATTTTAAGCGCCGACGACTAATTCAACTGAGAAATAATTACAGATGGGAGGCTTCTGAACTGCCAGCAACGTGCTCTCCGTGAGCTGGGCCATCGCTGCCAGGGCATTTATTTCGTGCCCGTTTGTTAAGGTGGTAGCATAAGCTTTAAGTACTTGTCTGTGTGCACGATACACCTCACAACAAGAAATGCTATTTGGAGGGGAAAACTAGTTTAAACCATGAGATTATTTGTAAAAGTGGCTGGGTACAGAATTAGCTTATTAAAATCGCAGTCTTCCAATAGAAAAACTGTAACCAGTTGAACATTATCGTGGAGGAAAAGAGACCCAGGACAATTAAAGCAAGAAAAATAAAGTACAGGGCGCCCAGGTGACTCAGTCGGTTGAGTGTCCGACTTTGGCTCAGGTCATGGTCTCATCACTTGTGGGTTCCAGCTCCTGCGTAGGGTTCTGTGCTGACAGCTCAGAGCCTGGAGGCTGGTTCGGATTCTGTGTCTCCCTCTCTCTCTGCCCCTCCCCACTTGCTCTGTGTCTCTCTCTCTTTCTCAAAAATAAACATTAAAAAAATAAAATAAAATAAGATAAAATGATTAACAAATTAACAAGAAATATTTATATATAACATTTGTATGCAAACAAATTTTTATATATATTATGACGTTTCTTGTTAACTGGTTAATTTATTTAGAAAAAAATGATTTATAGACATTTTATATGGATTCAAATACATTGAAAGAAAAAATGCTATTCTTGGGTAGAAAAGACTCAAATCTTAAAGATATTCATTCTTCTTAAAGTAACCTATAAATTCAACCCAATCCTTGTTCCTATAAAAATAGGCACGGAACTATTTGTGGAATTACACAGATTGATTCTCAAGTTCTTACGGGAAATAAATACTAAAAATAACCCGGAAAATTCTGAAAAGGGAGAGCAATGAGGTCAGTAAGTAAGCAGTTTGGTTCCTTCCTATGGACAGACAGACAGACAGACAGAGAGACCAGAACAGAATGGTGAATCCCAAAATAGACACACAATTCTATTCGGGAATTTGTTTTATGGTGTAAATGAGGTCAGGTCACCTGGCCAGCCACCTGGGGACTGAACAAAAAAAAACAACCACCCAAGTTGCCCCTGAACTTGTCTCCCTCCATCAAAATAAATTTCAAATGGATCAAACATCTAATGTAAAGAATAAAATACCAGAAGGAAACATAGAATATTTTCAAAATAAAAAACCTTGAATAAAAATGACCTGATTTTTAAAATCCGTGTGGCTTCTTTTTCTTTCTTTCTTCCTTTCTCCTTCCTTCCTTCCTTCCTTCCTTCCTTCCTTCCTTCCTTCCTTCCTTCCTTCCTTTAAATTGCACTTTTTAATCACAGACAACAAAAAGCCCCACAATCTGAAGATGCTCTCACAAAACTCTATGTTCTGAATATTACTGAAATGTTACTTGGAAGAATATCGAGGTGAAAATTCCAGAATGTTTCGTGTCTGTTCTACAGGCAAGCACTGAAATGACAGTATAAGAAAATAATATCACATTTGAAGTTTTGCAAAGGATTATATTTTCACCTCTACGGGAGAGCAAACTTCTGGCGAGGGAAATTATTTTCGAGCGAAGGAGAGTGTCTCCAATGTGAATGAACAGTGGATTACCAGGCAGCTAAGGACAGCCTCCAAAGTAAAAGAGGTGAAAACAAAAGGAAAATTACTTTTAATCCGGCACTCCAAGTCCAGCCAAACGCCCGACAGGTAGAGGGCAGGAAACCACCGTGGTCACTCACATAAGAACTCAAAACATTTGCTTCCCGTGCACCATTTCTCAGAAAGCTACTAAAGAGTGTGCTCCACCAAAACAAGGGTACAAACCAAGAGAGAGGAAGACAAGGAAATAGGAAATCCAACAAAAGAGGCCGGGGGGGGGGGGGGGGGGGGGCAGAGGGGAAGCTCCAGGCTGACCCCCTGCGTAGCAGGCCTTCGAAACCAAAGAGTCGTCCTACAGCAGGAGGAAAGGGAGGTCCAGCAAGGGAAACTCCCAAGAAAAACATGATGCCCACAACCCACCTTACAGTCAGGGAGGAAGGAAAAATATGGCTGGTCCCGGAGAAGTCACGGTGGTGAACGGTGTGCTAACAAAAATAGCAAGGTAATTATTAACTCCAAGAAGAGTGACACATCAGACAAGCGAGGAAAGAACTGTAACAGAAAATTCCTCGGCTCGGTGGTCAACGATACGAACAGAGTCATGTTAAGATAAACACTAGATACTGACTTAGTCAAAAATTGTAGGAGAGGGGGCGCCTGGGGTGGGGGGTGGGCTCAGTCAGTTGAGCATTCGACTTCGGCTCAGAGCATGATCTCGCGGTTTGTGGGCTCGAGCCCCGCGTCGGGCTCTGTGCTGGCAGCTCGGAGCCTGGAGCCTGCTTCGGACTCTGTGTCTCCCTCTCTCTCTGCCCCTCCCCTGCTCACGCTCTGTCTCTGTCTCTGTCTTTCTCTCTCTCTCTCTCAAAAATGAATAAACATTAAAAAAATTGTAGATGGGTTAGAGGTTAGGATAGAGGGGTACAAACATATGTGGGAATATTTCGAGCTGCATAAGCATATCTTCCTCTGTTTTTCAAGCTGGAGGCCCTGAATTTGTCTCCCTAAACACCACAGCCAGCCCGCTTGAGCACGTACTACCCACCAGCGCATCAAAATGTTTCATTTCCTCATCTTGACAAGATTTTTTTCAAAAAATTTTAACCTGTATTTATTTTTGAGAGAGAGAAGGCGGGGGGGGGCAGAGAGAGAGGGAGAGACAGAATCTGAAACAGGCTCCAGGCTCCGAGCTGTCAGCACAGAGCCCGACTCGGGGCTCAAACCCACTCACCACGAGATCATAATCTGAACTGAAATCAAGAGTCAGACACTTAACCAACTGAACCACCCAGGAGCCCCTGACAAAGAAAATTTCTTAAAAAAAAAAAAAATAGTCTGGGAAATTATTTCTGTAAAATATTTCGTAATTCATCCCCAGAGCAGCGGTCAGGCAGTAGAGGCAGGAAAGTGAGGCCAGCCGAGGCTAGTGCTGACAGCCCAGAATGAACTGACCCCGGAGAGAAGGCCCCGCGTGGCTGGGAGGAAAGGAGGAAGTCAAAGCCCTACACCCGGAACACTGACAGACGCCCGTGGCCCCTGTCCTGCTCTGGGGACACCGCGCTGCACAGAGGCGTCTGCTGTGTATACTGTGATAACACAGCTCTCTTCAGCCAGGGGACAGGCGGCATCTGGGATATGTTTGAGTTAAGTGCAGTCTGTAAGGCTGATCCGGCCATAAAACGTCGGCCAAAGCCAATTCAGACTCCAGAGTTCAAATATTTGGGATATAAGGTGGGATAACAAAGCCCCCGGTGAAATAAAACAGGTGCCATTAGGGACTGGAAGGCTCCCAGAACTAAGGCAGAGGCAGGAAATTCTGCGCAACAGTCAGGCCATCTGAGAAGCATGCTTATTTCGAGATCTTATCTAGACCGTGAGCCCAGGAGAGTGAGCCTCATACGCAGTCGTCTGCACCCCCGTCCGGGGAGCAGTGATGCTTCAGAAGAGCTGAAACCACCTTGGATTTCTCTGCTGGCTTGATGAGCCCGGACTCTTCAAAGTCCTTCTCTACGATCACGGGTTTGGTTTTTGGGGGTTTTTTTTTTTGTTCGTTTTTGTTTTTGTTTTTGCCCCATACGTTATTTACTGAGGCAGTTTTATCTTAAAACCACAAAAATGTAAAGCAGCTTCTGACAGATCCCTCTGGAAAACAACTCCAGAGGAATCATTTCTCCCTGGAAGAAGCGTCTGGCCGTTATTTGGGTTTCAGTTAAACCTAGGCCATAAATATTTGGCCCGAAGCTGCCTTGTAAAGCTCTGCTATAAAGATTATGCAAATGGCAGTTTAGATGAGTATCAAACATGCTCCTTGACGGGAGGTGGTCACAGCACCCAGGAAAGTTTTCTCCCCGACGGACAGGATGCGCGGACATCAGGCAAACACACGCTGTGGAGGGGTGGCAACAAGGTACAGGAGGCCCGCTTGAAATCCTCTGCTAGAAACTATTCACAAACCTTACAGAAGCTGTACAACAACTTATAAGCCAAACTATGGGATGCTATAAACCATGGAAAACATACTTCTCCGCATACAGAACGAAAACCCCCCATGCACCTTGTTAACCCTTAAAAAGCAGCAGGTTACAAAAATCCTGTTTACAGGGTGATTCTATTTTGTGTGCAGTGTTTATTTTTAATTACATGGTAATCAGGATTACTTCTAGGGAGCAGGGGGCTGGGGGCTGGATTTTTCAGTTTCCTGTATATACCTCTACGTCAAGTTTTTGTGTGTTTTTTTTTTTTACAGTGAGCATGCACAATTTTTATAATTTTAAAATACCCATGGGGCGCCTGGGTGGCGCAGTCGGTTAAGCGTCCGACTTCAGCCAGGTCAGGATCTCGCGGTCCGTGAGTTCGAGCCCCGCGTCGGGCTCTGGGCTGATGGCTCGGACCCTGGAGCCTGTTTCCGATTCTGTGTCTCCCTCTCTCTCTGCCCCTCCCCCGTTCATGCTCTGTCTCTCTCTGTCCCAAAAATAAATAAAAAACGTTGAAAAAAAAATTAAAAAATAAAATAAAATAAAATACCCACTAAAGATTTTAAAAATAAAACACACACACACACACACAAATACATTAAGTAGGGGGTTAAAAAAAAGAGTGGAAAAAGGTGAGTGGGTGGCTCAGTCTGTTGAGCGACTGACTTTGGCTCAGGTCACCATCTCTCAGTTCGTGGGTTCGAGCCCCGCGTTGGGCTCTGTGCTGACAGCTCAGAGCCTGGAGCCTGCTTCAGATTCTGTGTCCCTCTCTCTCTCTCTCTGCCCCTCCCCTGCTCACACTCTGTCTCTGTCTCTCAAAAAATAAATGAATGTTTAAAAAAAAAAAAGTGGAAAAAAACATACTGAACTGTTAAGAGGGGTTGTCTTTGGGGAAATGTTTTTCCTTTCTTCTACGTCCCTGCATTTTGCAAACTTTCTACAATTGTTGATGATTTTATAATGGGAAAAAAAATCATTTTGAAAACACTTTGGATATACAAAACAGCGTAGATAGCATGCTACTATTTACATAAAAAAAGCTATTTATGTCCATATAGACTCTTATCTCTGGAATGTTACACAAGAAACTGGTAACACTGACTCTGTAAAGAGAAACTGAGTCAAGCCGGGGGAGGGGGGCAGCCGTGGAGCGAGATTCTCCATTCTCTACCCTAGTGCAACTTGTCAATTTTGTAACGTGTACCTCACATCACCCCTTGTAAAAGGTTTGACTGTTTTAAAAATCAAAAACTATTATTAAAAAATAATAAAATTACATATTCTACCACCTTGCTAAATTTGCTTCGAATACACTGTGTTCACCGAGTTTTATGGGCAATTCTCCTGAAAGGAAAACAGAGTTTATTGCTTGTTCTTTGGGAGGGCTGCCACACAAGCCAGCTCTCCTCATGACAGTCTCGCAAGTGGATTTTTCGGGTAGATAAGGAACCGCAGGCCCAGAGGAGCTTGGCGGCCTGCCCGAGGTCACGCGGCAGACCGGTCGCCTCCCGCGGTGAGACCCTGCTGTCTGGCCCTGAGGATGGGGCGGAGGCAGAGCCACCAGCCCATGCTTACCTACGGCCTCTCTCACGCTCAAAACGTACATATGGATCTTTGGGACTTTAGAAAATTCCGTCACGTGAAGGCAGGCCTTGAATTCCAGGGGAAAGGACAACCATCGGGCCGCGCGGGTTAAGTATTCGTGTCATTGCAAGGCCAGGTGCGTCTGGGCGCCTGTCCCAACACGGCGCCTTCGGGAGCACCCAGCCTGACGGGACAATGCGCCCTGCAGATCCAGCCCCGTTACGTGCCTGCAAATGTCACAGCCGGGGTAAGCCCGGCCTCCCCCTCTGTCTCGTCCAAAGCGGGGTGATGATGTATGAAGCCATTTTTCTAGGATCCTGCTTGGTTACACCTCCAAACCTCACGACCCTGAGCAAAGCCGTTGTCTGACGCCCCTCCCCAGCCCAACACTCATGTCCGGCCTCAAGCGTCTCTGCCCTTCTCAACGACTGCCTGGGTCTCCCCTTCCTTCCTCGACCACGACGTGACCTCTCCCCCTGGTTAGTTCCGTCCGCCCCGCCCCCCCCCACCCCCGGACTCCATCTCCACGCAGGCCTTCTCTAGCAGAGCCCCTGCCACGCGTGCCCAACAAATAAGGACATTCTGGGAGGTAAAGCCAGTGCCCGTGGCAACAGCCTTAGAAGCCCAGGAAGTAGCTCTTATCACAGGGCCTGGCTGATGACAAGAGGGAGCCAAACCAATCAAGTGGCAAGTTATTTCCTTCCAAATAGGAAAAAACTGTCACCAGAAGGCTTGCAGTCTCTACAGACAGATGTCTTGCATAGCTCCTTCTTTATTTTTCCCGTCTGCATCTTCTACGGAACGGAAGGCAGTACGGCCCCAGTTCCCTTCCAGAGTGGCAGAGGGCACGGGCTTTGCCATCTGACACGGTCCCAGTGCCTAACTCGGTTCCCAGCACACAGAGGGCCCTGAGTGTATCTTTCCGAGTAACGATTACATGAATTAACTGCATTTTAAATCACTGGAACCTGAAAACGTCATCATTGTAAAAGCCGTAGGAGAGGGCCTGACGGATTCCCAGGAAAGCCCGCACCTCGGCTCGCGGTCGGATGACTTAGCTGAGCCGTCGTGGCCATCTAGTGGCCGAACGCCTACATCGCCGGCCCAGGGGGTTACCGGGGGCTGCGCTTTGGAGATGAAGCGCAGAACTGAAGTTAGGAAGTGACAGCACGCACATCACAGCATAAGAGAGACTTCGAAGCGGGAATGGCGCGAGGAACCTAGGGCAGGGCCTTAAGGCCTCGGGAGAGCGGGGAGCAGGGAGCGGCGCGGGAGACGGCCGAGCACAGGGACAGGGGTGGGACTGGGTCCCGTACTTGTCAAAGTTGACATCCAGCATGCCCGCCTTCTCCTGGCTGACCCGTAACAGCGGTGTATCCAGCCGCCGAATACAGTCCTTGTCCAGCGTTGATGTCCAGTCTTGGAAGGTCTTTCGAACCAATTCATCGATGGCCTGAACCATCTGCTGGTAGGCGTGCACACTCTCCTCTCCGGTCCCGATGTGGGGCAGGAAGTGGGCACTAGAGAGACACTAAGGGGGGGGGGGGGTGGGGACAATGGGTGGCTGGAGCCCGCTGGCCACCATCCTCCGAGGCACCGGCTCCCCGCCCACGGGCCCACACGGGGTGCGGCCTGCGGCAGAGGCCGGCCCCGACCGCCCGACGGGGGGAAGTTGGGCCACACGCACAGGTGACAGGAGGCGGCCAGGGAGTCAGCAGCGCGCAGGGGAAGCACGGAAACTCGGGTCAGGAGAAGTTGGCAAAAAAAGTAAATCACGGGAGGTGAGGACAGAAGAGGTACGACGTTGAAAACCAGTACGGGCCCTTCCTCCCCAAGTGCCAGCTCAGCGACCGTGAAGCGGCCTCTGCTGTCCGCAGGCCGCCTGGGTCTCACCAGAACCAATCACACGACGGCAGATACCTCAAGAGCGTTAGACCTACGCGCCCAAAACTGCCCTTTAGAGGTTGTTGGGTTTTTTCTGGTTCTTCATGCCTGCTGTTCTAGACCAGGCCCTTCAAGGGCCACAGCTGCCCAAGGTCGTATTCCTCCTCTGACGGCCCAGCTTCCCAGACGCTGGGCCGGCTCCTCCTCTCCAGCTTGACAGGAAAATCCTAGCGGGACTCACGTTCCACCCATCACGCCCGCCGTCGCTGTGAATCCCAAGCTCCGGCCCCGTCCTGTCCGGGCCCCGCACCTGCCAGTCCCCCGGCCCACCCCGGCCTCCCACCGTGGAGACGCTCTGGGGAAACTCCCGGGGCGGGTCCCCGGCCAGCACGGGGCACAGCCCCCCACCTCCACCGCCTCACGAGAACGAGTCTGGGGAGAGGCCAGGCGCTCACGTTCATGACTCTGTCGATGCGCCGCCGCAGGATCCGCACCCAGCGCGCCTGCCCAGAGAACTGGGCCACGTAGGGCTCCAGGTACGGCCATTTCTTGTTCAGCTCCCGGTTCACGAGGGCCAGCTCGCTATTGAACAGCATGTACAGGTCCACCGCCTTCTTGTCGTAGGTGCGCTTGATGGCCTAAGGAAGAAGGGAGAGAGCCTGAACCCGCGCCCCGGAGGATCCAGGGTCCCCCCCAGGGACTCAAGCTGGAGGACACCTTCTCCCGGGGCCATCTGGAAACTCGGAGAGCAGAGGGAAGAAGAGGCTCTGGCGGTGGAGGACGGGGGGGACGTGGGACGGCACGACTGGAGGTGGCACGGAGTCGGGAAGGATCAGGAAGAACTGAAGGAGGCAGAGGAGAAGCCGGGCGGGGCGGGGCGGGGGGGGGGGGGGGCGGCACCTCCCGCGACGCGAGCCGGTGGAAGGTGTCCAGCAGTAACACTCCCTGCTCCACATCTCGGACTAACTCGAAGGCGGAGGTGATCAGGTTCTGAGTCATCACCTCCAGGTCCTTGACTCCAGAACGAAACCTGCGCCGTTAGAGACGCGTGATGAGCGTGATGACCGGTGACTGGCAGGCGCCCTCACCTGCCTCAAGGCCACGCCCCGAGTGAGACTCCCCCCGGGCTGATACCGAGGGCCTCCCCGGTGCCAGGCACCAAGGGCGTCACGTGCCCGACTCCGTTCGTTCTGCAAAGCGATACAGTGAGGTTGGGTTCTACCACTAGGCCCTCTGTTTTAGTGGAGGAAACAGGCTCTCACTGGTTAACGGGGTGTGCCCAGCATCACCTACTGCGGGCCCTCCTCCAGCCCCGCCCCCTGTGCCCTGCCCCACCCCCCTCCTCCCCAGCCCGGGGCAGGGGTGGGATGTGGGGGGGGGGGGCCACTCTCACCTGTTGTAGTCTTCGTGCCAGGACGTGTTCTTGACGTCCAGGATGCCCCGCGGACAGCCCGCAGCATATGGAGGTTTTTATGAAAGATGTCCTCGATCTCCAGCAGGTTCCGTGTGATCTGGGGCCCCTGGGCCCCAAAGAAGCA
Organism: Panthera tigris; assembly: GCF_018350195.1. Classification (NCBI taxonomy): domain Eukaryota; kingdom Metazoa; phylum Chordata; class Mammalia; order Carnivora; family Felidae; genus Panthera; species Panthera tigris. Next base: position 2,581,203 of record NC_056673.1, on the reverse strand, counting down.
GGGAAGGGGACCCTGCTTGCCGTCTTCCCAGCGGGCAAAATGATACTGGCAGTCACAGACCTACAACGAAGTCAGCGAGCGTCAGGCCTCCCTGCTCTTGTTTCTGACCTCGCAGGCCCTGAGCTCTTCGGTTTGGCTCAAGATGTCTAAACACCAGGGAGGACCCACCAGACACAAGGAGCTACTGGGATGAATTGGGGCTGCAGAATGAACTAGAAGACACCCGGGCAGTGATAACAGGCAAGGGTCTAAAAGGACGGGACAGAGGTGGGGCACACAGTTATGCAGAGTCCAAGCAGTAAGCTCCCGGCTCAGCCTCTGCCCTGTCTCCTCGGCCCCTGGCCGGGGTCTGGGGTCCACTGTGCCCGCCCCTCCGTCCCTGACAGTCTGCCCACCTCAATGAGGTCCTTGCAGCGCTGCACAAAGGCATCCACCTGAGCGAATATGCTGGTCTGGTCCAGGACCCAGCCCCGGTTGGAGAACCTACATCCAGAGAAAGGTGGACCGGATGAAAATGTAGGAAACGGCCTGCGCGAAGCTCCAACTGGGAGTCCTGGGCTTGGGGGGCCTTAGAAAAGGGGACCCCAACAGGCAGTTTTCCTGAGCCCTGAAGGGAGGAGACGCAAGATGAGGAGAAGCAGAGAGGAGGCAAAGCATCTCCGTTCTAGAAGTTTTAGAACTTCAGACTTTCGGGCCAAGAAAGCCAAGAAATCCAAGAAAGGAGGAGTGAGCCAGGAAGGATTCCCGGGACGAGGGAGAGGAGGAGCCAGGGCTAGGCACTAGAGTATCTGCATCCGGAGAGAACTGGGACCGGGTCTCGGAACCGGAATCCGTAGGCTTTAAACATCTGCGCTCAGCGGGAGTGGCAGGGGTGACAGACAGGACCGTGGGGGACGCACGGCGTACTGGGTATGCATCTGCACAGCCTGTAGGTAGTGGTCTTTCCAGGCCTGGCAGCACGAGATGCAGCCCTGGAGGTCCTCCTTGCTGGAAGTGACGTAGCCCTCGAAGATACGGTCCAGGGAGATGGCGTGACAGCACAGGCGGATGATCTCATTGCTCATCTGCGGACGGGTGGACGGGCGGATGGGTGGCCCGAGTGGCACCCACCCCTTCCCCGCCGCTCCCTGCCGCAGCCCGGCTCACTTCCCGGCTCAGCGCCCTGTCTGTCAGCCCAGATGGAACGTGGGTCCCGCTCCTCAAAAGCCGGCGTCCCTTCCCAAACCTGCCTCTCGCCCACTGCCATGCCCGGCTTTGGAGATGAGAAAACAAGGGCCTTCCCCTCCTGCCCAGCTCAGCCTGGGCGTCTGTGCCGCCTGCCTCCCCCCCCCACGGAAGCAGGCTGTCCAGCCCAGGCCCCCACCCCCACCCCCGGGCCGCTCCTCACTGCCTGAAGCTGCACACTTTCTGCCTAGCGATGCCCCTTCCTCAGCGAATCGGCCCCTCTGCTAAAGCCCTCCGCCCCGCCCCTGCGGAACGCGCACCTTTCGGAAGAGGGAGGTCAGCCTCTCCCGAGTGTTGTAGTGGGGAGAGTTGACCCAGATGATGCGGATGAGGCTGATCAACTTGGGGAGCTTACTGGAGATGTCCTTAGGCTGCATGTAGGCCAGCTCCTGGTAGGGCTCCTTCAGGATCGACAGCAACGTCAGGTTTGACTGGGCTTGTTGGAAGCCATCCTGGCAGGGAAGACCAACCGGGAGTGAGTCCCGTCCGTTGGAAAGAAGCGGCCCAGAGCCAGCACCGTTTGCCCATCTGGAACCCCGCCCTGACCTGCCTCTCTCAGAGCCTAGCCAGGCATCTCAGGTCTCCGTGGGCCCTCAAGACCCGAGTTCATACCTGTCCGCTTGGGTTCGTGCTTCCCACCACGGGGCCTTGGTGTCTTTTCTCGTGGGGAGTCCCATCTCTCCCACCAGACTGGGATTCCCTGCGCTCAGGGTTTGTGAGCTCAGGGATGGTCCACGCCATCTCCCTGGACCTCCCGGCGTCTCCAGCCGAATTCAGAACCGCGCACCGCTCAATAACTGTTGATCGACTGACCGCACACCCTCGCGGTTTCAGCCGGTATCCCTCACCGCCCTGGTCTCAAGCAGGGTTCTAAACTTTTCCACGTAGCTGTGGCTCAGTTCCCTTAAGACCTAGCTCAAAATCCTGCCCGGGAGGAGAAGGCCTCCGCCTTCTCTGCCTGTATTCCACAGATCACTCTGCCCTTCTGCGTGTCCCCAAAGCTAACAGAATCATCTCGTCACGCTTTATTAAATTTATTTTTTAAGTGTTTGTCTTGCAATTCTCTTGGCTGAACCCTATGGGTTCCTCTTTGACCCCATGCCATCTAGTGATTCTGTCTTGTGGAAGCCTTATTTTCTGAGCTGGACTGTAGGGGTGGGGTTCATGGAGACAGATTATAGGGGTGGGGCTCATAGAAGGTACTCAGTGTTTATTTGTTGACTGACTGCAGTCTCCCTAATTAAACCATAAGCTCCTTGGGACCTTGTGTTTTCCTCCTTGTGTACTCCCGCCCCCCGCCAAGTGCAAGTCCAAACACTGGGTGGATGCTTACTCTGGCTCCTTCTCCTTAGCACCTGATATTGTCCCAACCACCGTCCACTTTCTGCTAAGCCTCTATCCTTTCTTTTTTTTTTTTTAACGTTTATTTATTTTTGAGAGAGTGAGAGAGAGAGATCGAGAGTGTGAGCAGGGGCGGGGCGGAGAGAGAGGGAGACACGGAATCCGAAGCAGGCTCCGGGCTCCGAGCCGTCAGCCCAGAGCCCGACGCGGGGCTCGAACTCACAAATGGCGAGATCACGGCCCGAGCCGAAGTCGGACGCTTAACCGGCTGAGCCCCGACCCCGGGCGGCCCCTTAAGCCTCCATCCTCTGGCCCGCTCCCCAACCTGGATCTGCTGGGCCAGTTTCATAAAGGGTGCCAAGTAGGACGACTTGGCAAGGTGCAGGATGGACTCGATGTGCTTCACTCCCTCCTTCACCAGCTGTTTACTGATGCCAGACAGGTCCATGCACCGATTGCGCCAGAACTCAATCTCCTCCAAAGGACCTAAATTTTCTCCTATCTCCACAGACTCCTGGGCACTGAGCACCTCCTTTATCTGCCGGGTCCAGTGGATCATGGAGGCTGCGGGGGAGAGCACAAAACCTCTTGCGCGTCTTTAAACGGCCCCCCCCCCCCGTGTGTCCTTCCCGCCGCCGCCCGCGCAGCCCTCCCAACCCGGCTCCTTCCTCGGCCTCTGGGCTGCCCCTCTGCTGTCCCCTGGGCCCCGCAACACACTGGCAACGGCAGCCACTCACTCTCCAGCCGCTGCACCAGCTCCTTGTCCTTAACTACCACCTCAGGCTCCATGTTCATGGCCTCTGCAGGAATGTAGAGAACCGTGTGCCCCTCCAGTTTGTAGCGAGTATCTACGGAAAGGAAAGGAAAGGACCGCGGAAGTTCACAGACGGGAATGAGTTTATGCTACCCCAGTTCCAACAGTGGTTGGCATTCCAGGGCCCAGGAAGTATGGGGGATTTCAGGAGAACGGGCAAAAGAAACTACGACTCCTCATTTTTTGACATCAAGAGGGAAAATGACAGAAGGCAAGAGGGAAACCTCGTTGAGGTAAAACAAGAGATTGTCATAAAATAAGGTCAAAGATCTGGACCGCGTCTTCAACGTTCTCTTCTACGATGCATGCGCTCCCCCCAGGAGCCCCATACCGCCCGCGTTTCCCCTGACCGCACGTGTACTCATGAAATACCCAACTCTACGTTTGAGCGGATCTGGTCAACCGTCGACGGCAGAAAACCGTACCTGTACTGGGAGGCAAATTCTGCACCCTGACCCACGCGTTCAGCAAACGCACACAGGCACCGACTCCGTGCCGGGCCGCACAGGTACTCGGGATGAATCTCCCACCCGCCTCGCTCGCCCCTCCCGTCGGTGGGGCCCCAGACAGGAACCAGGCACGGGAGGTTTTCCGCTCACCTGTCAGGCAGGCCAAGAATCTGTGCAAGTGAGAAGCAAAATGATTTCGAATACTCTCGGGCCAGGTTGCGTTTGCAAAGATCTGAGGGGCAAAGACGCCACTGAGCAGCCGAAGCAGGGCCGGGATGTAGGAACCACGCACCGTCCCAAACTGCACGGTGGCCTCGAAGTTCTCTGGAGTGATGGGAACCGGCGCCTGGCGTATGAAGTAGACGATCTGGTTCTGCGTCTGCATGGAAGACAGTAGGTCAGAGATCAGCGTCCAGACCCCAGCATGGTACCCCACAGAATCTGAGGCGCCGATCACGAAGGCCTGGCTGAGGTCTCTGTCACGTTCCCTTGGGGCATCCTGACTCCTCTCCAAATGTGTCACGGCGTGCTTCCTGTGTCTTTCAGGGGACATAACAGAGTCCACCCCCAGAACCACAGGGAGGAAGTGCAGAGAGCATGTCTTGAAGGGAGGGAGGGACTGTGTATTCTGTCCAACTTGGTTCCGGAACCTAGTACAGTTGACTGGGACGCATTAGATGCTCCATAAATGTTGGACAGATGGGATGGAATGAAAGGGATAGAATGGGGGAAGCACTTGTAGGTATAGGGAAAGCCGGAAGGAGAGGAATGGAATTAACAGGCAATTGACTTGGGTGTTTCCATTTCAGCTGCATAAACTTCTCTCCCAATTTTCCATTTACCCCTCAACTTGGTTAATGGCGAGTTTGTGTGGCTGCTGTCGTTGCCCGCGTCCAGAAATGTACAGCTTTCGTGTAGCGAAAACTTTACAATTTTCAAGTTCCTGACTTCCCTACGTGCTCAGAAAGGCCATTCCTCCCTAAGATCAGATCTGCCTCTCGTGTGGGCGTGCATTTGACTACTCTTTACAATTTAGTTCATTCCAAAAACTGAAAATGAAGCACAAAGAAGAAGTTAATAACCATCCATCTCCCCACTGCCCAGAATTAAATTTTGGCATTTTGGGTCTTTCTTTTTTTTTTTAAAGCTGAACACTATTATTTTTCTTAAAATGATATATATATGTAACCCCGTATGATTTCCCTCCTGTGCAGTATTCAAGAAATAAAAACGAGCAAGGGGGAAAACAGGAAGAGAAGCAAACCAAGAACCAGACTCTTGGGGTGCCTGGCTGGCTCAGCTGGCTTTTGTGTGCTGGATTACTGGTGTGTACGTGTTAAGATTAGTGAGTGTGTGTGGTATATTGTGCGGTACGTGTGTGGTGCACATTGGCGTGATTCTAGGATACGTGTGGTTTGCCTGTGTGTGTGGTGTAAGTGTGGTATGTATGAGTGAGAGTGCATGCAACTCTTGATCTTGGGGTTGTGAGTTCGAGCCCCACGTTGGATGTAGAGAGTACTAGAAGAAATAAATCAACTTAAAAAAGAGAGAGAGAAAAGAAACAGACTTTATAGGGAAGAAACTGATACTTTCCAGAGGGGAGGTGGGCGGGAAGATGGGTGTAATAGGTGACAGGAATTAAGCAGAGCACTTGCCATGCTGAGCACAGGGTGATTAAAATAAAAACTTTTTAAAAGGCGGGGGAGGAGCCCCTGGCTGGCTCAGTCAATAGAGCATGTGACTCTTGGACCTGGGGTTATGAGTTTGAGCTCCATCTGGGGCACAGAGATCACTTAAAAATATCTTTGGGGTGCCTGGGTGGCTCAGTCAGTAGAGCGTCCGACTTCGGCTCGGGTCATGATCTCGCAGTTTGTGAGTTCGAGCCCCACGTCGGGCTCTGTGCTGACAGCTGGGAGCCTGGAGCCTGGAGCCTGTTTCCGATTCTGTGTCTCCCTCTCTCTCTGCCCCTCCCCTGCTCACACTGTCTCTCTCTCACAAATAAACATTAAAATTTTTTTAATAAAATAAAATAAAATATCTTTGAGGCACCTGGGTGGCTTGGTCAGTTAAGCATCTGGCTCTTGATTTTGGTTCAGGTGATGATCTCAAGGTTCATGGGATCGAGCCCTGCGTTGGGCTCTGCGTTGACAGTGCTGAACCTGCTTGGGAGTCTCTCTCTCTCCCACTCTCTCTCTCTGCCCCTCCCTCCTCCCCCTCAAAATAAATAAATAAAAATTAAATAAATAAAAACATAAAATCTTTTGGCACCTGGGTGGCTGTCAGTTGAATGTCAAGAGTTGGATGCTTAACCAACTAAGCCACCCAGGCACCCCTAGTATTAATCTTTATTTAAATGAGTTGAACGTTCCTAGATTCTTTATTCCTGAGTTCTTTATTTGGTTCATCTCTTTCTTTTCTAAGATTTTATTTTTGAGTAATCTCTACACCCAACGTGGGGCTCAAACTCATGACCCCAGATCAAGAGTAGTTCTTTCAAGATTGAAAATGACCACCTCTTTGTTGCCATTGTATTTGACCATCTCGGCTGGGTATAATACCCTTGGGGCACACTGTCCTTCCGAGAGAACTCTGAGTGTGTTCTTCCTGGTGATCAGAGAAGTGGGCGACCAGCCTCATGTTTCCTCGTGGCAGACTATTTGTTTTTTGGCGAGGGCTAAGTCATTTTTTCCCAAAGTTTTGTGTTTTAAATAATTCCAACTCCTAGAGAAACTGCAAGAAAAATCCAATGAACAGCACACCCTCCATCTAGACTCATTATTGTCAACATCTGTGCTTGAGGGAACCCTCTTGCTCGCTCCCTCTCCCAGCTGAGCCATTTGAGAGTTAGCAGTAGACATCGTGATAGGGCGCCCTTAAATACTTTGGCGTATAGCTCTGAAAAAGGCTATTCTCCAACACATCCAACACCATAATTATCACACACTCAGAAGACTGAACTTCATACAACACTTGATACAATACACAATCCATGTTCAATTTTCCCCAGTGGTCCAAATAACGTCACATACGGCTGTTCTTTGCCACCCAGGATCCAATCCAGGATCACACACAGCCGTGTCTCCTCAGTTTCCTTGCATTCCACACGGTTCTCCGGTCTTTTCCTTTTTTTTCTTTTTCTTTTTAGTTTATTTACTTATTTTGAGAGAGAGTGCAGATGGGGAAGGGGCAGAGAGAGAGAGAGGGAGAGAATACCAAGCAGGCTCCGTGCCACCAGCGCAGAGCCCAACGTGGGGCTCAAACTCACGAACCGTGAGACCATGATCTGAGCCGACCTGAGCCACCCAGGCGCCCCCCCCCCCACCACCCCTGTCTTTTTCTTTCTTCCATGGCACTGATCTTTCTAACAGTCCAGGCCAGTTGTTTTCCAAAATGTCCCTTAACTTGGATTTATCTGATTGTTTCCTCAGTATTAGATGCAGGTTAAATCTTCTTGGCAGGAATACCACCTAGGCGATGTTCCCAAAGAATTAATTCCCTTGGAGTTCAGTAGCTTACCTAAGACGTGTGTTGACATTAAACATTGTGTAACAAATTTTGTGGAAGAAAAGTATGCTCTGCCAATTCCCAGATTCAGGTCCTTCTGCAGGTCAAGGAAATTCTTTGTGTTTTATCTTTAAATTTCTATTGTCTCATTCGTTGGCACTCTATATTAGATCACCTGTCTTATTAACGTTCCTTTAATCGTGTTGTCATTGGCTTTCTCTTCCTCGTGCACTATGATGATCTCGAGCCTCTCTTCCCTGGCAACTCGGGTCCGCAGCGATCGCTCGTCAGTCCCTCGCTGTTTCTAACCTACCGGGTTTTGTCACCTGCTGCTATGTTCATTTCCTAAAATTTGCAATCTCCGTTTTATGTATTTCCCATGTTGCATCATTTCACCTCCCAGCTTTTTAAAAATTGAATTCATGCTCTTGTTAGGTTTGTTCCTAGCACAAATTCTGTTGTGAGGAATTTCCTTCTGCTTGGCTCTTTTCCTCCTGTGTCTGCTTTGTTCCATTTGTGTCCCCTGGATGTAATATGCCTGCGGTTGCCACGCAATTCCTCTCCGCCTTCCACATGCGTGAGCAGTTTCTGTGACCCCATCTTTTCTGCTCAAACAGACTGTGGGTGACTCCTTGATGTCCTGCTGGGAGAGCGTGTTTCTTTCCCCCCTCCAAGTGAAAGGATCGCATACTTTATGCTTTATTCCCTCTAAGAGGATAGCATGAGGGGATGGGCGGGTGGTTCAGGCTAATTTCAAAAGAACGTAAAATCTCTGAGAAAATACCTGGGCGCTTTCTTCCTTTTCAGGTTTTTGTTACATGCCCTGAGGGTCCCATCTTGCTGGGGGTCCACCATTCCCCTGGGAAGAACATTTCTGTCACTCAGAGCACAGACCTTTCATTGGTCCCCACTTCATCAAGTTTCTTAGATTAGATTATGCTTCTTTCCTTCTTTACTCTTGGGTGTTGTTTATTTTTTTTTTTTCTGGTTTTACCTTTTGCTCCTTTTATCAAAAGTAATAATTCTTTTAAAAAAATTTTTTTAATGTTTATTTATTTTTGAAAGAGCGAGACAGAGCATGAGAGGGGGGAGACACAGAATCCGAACCAGGCTCCAGGCTCTGAGCTGTCAGCACAGAGCCCGACACAGGGCTTGAACTCACAAACTTGTGAGACCATGACCTGAGTCAAAGTCGGACGCTTAAGCGACTGGGCCACCCAGGCACCCCAAGAGTAATAATTCTTTAAGGAAGTTCAACTGGCCATCTTGACCCAGAAGCATACAACTAAGGCTGTAATCTCGTTTAGAATGTATTTCAGCATACCAAATAAATTGTCTCTTCCTTGAGGCATAATTGACAAATGAAAATGTATAGATTTAGGGTATACAACCTGATGCTTTGATGTATGTATACACTGTGAAATGATCAGCATAATCAACCGAATGAATATATCCACTATCTCGGTAGGTACCCTTTTTTTCTTTTTCTTCTCGTGTGCATGTGTGTGTGCAGTGAGAACACTGAAGACGTACCCTCTTAGCAAACTGCAGGTGAACACACATGGTAATTGTGGTTACCGTGCTAAGAGATCTCCGGAACCATTCACCTTGCATAAATGAAACTGTACCCTTTCCCTCCGGTTGTGTTGAGATATAACTGACCGATAACACTGTTAGTTTAACGCGTACAACATGATTTGATATATGTAAAGTGATGATCACAGTAAGTTTAGTTAACATCCGTCACCTCACGCACTTACAATTTTTTCCGTCTCATCTTGAGAACTTTTTAAGATCTACCCCCTTAGCAACTTTCAAATACATGCTCTTGCTAACGATAGTCACCGTGTTGTACATTATATCACCAGAACTGATTTCTCTTAAAACTGGAGGTTTGTATCTTTTGACCGCCTTCAACCATTTCCCCTACCTGCCCACCCCCTCACTCTAGCAACCGCCAATCTGTTCTGTTTCTGTGAGTTTGGGGTTTTTCCCCCCTAGATTCCACACATGAGTGAGATCATACAGTATTTACGTTCCTCTGACTTATTTCAGCATAATGCCCTCAAGTTCCATCCAGGATATTGCAAGTAGCAAGATTCTCTTTTCTTTCTTTCTGTTTTTAACTTTTTTAGGAGAAAAAAAAACTGAGAATCAGAGACCATCTCCACGCACTGTCGGTGTGGAGCCTGATGCGGGGCTCAGTGCCATGAACCACAAGATCATGACCTGAGCCTAAACCAAGAGCCCGCTGCTTAACCAACTGAGCCACCCAGGCGCCCCGGGCTTCTTTTCTTTCTCACTGCTGAATACTGTTCCATCGTGTGTACATGGAACTTTCTTTATCCATTCATCCATCGGTGGACACTTAGGCTGCTCCCATAGCTTGGCTATTGTAAATAATGCTGCAACGAACGTGGGGTACGGGTATCTTTTTGAGACAGTGATTTCATTTCCTTTGGATGGATGCCCACAACTCGACTGCCAGATCATAGGGTAGTCCTGTTTTTAATTTTCTGAGGAACGTCCATCCCATTCTCCAGAGCGACCGCACCAACTCACATTCCCACTAACAGTGCACGAGGGTTCCCTCTCCTGCACATCTTCACCAACGTTTGCTGCCTCTTGGGAGTCTATTTGACGATGGCCATTCTGACAAGCGTCAGGTGGTATCTGATACCTCGCTGCGATTTTCACTTGCATTTCTCCCATTGATGATATGGAGGCACCTTTTCAAACACCCGTTGGCCATTTGTAGGTCTTCTTTGGGAAAATGTCTCTTCAATCCCTCTGCTCATTTTGTGATCAGGCTGTTCTTTTTGCTATTGGATTGTAGGAGCTCTTTATATACTTTGGATATTAACCTTGTATCAGATAGACGATTCACACATATTTTCTCCCAATCCTTAGGTTTGCCTTTTCATTTTGTTGATGGAAGAAGCTTTGCTGTGCAGAAGCTTTTGGATTTGATGTAGTCCCATGTGTGTATTTTTGCTTTGTGGCCTCTGCTTTTGATCTCCTCGTGCCCTCTGACCAACATCTGCCTGTTTCCCCCTGCTCTCCCCAGCTGATTCGATTTTTAATGGAAAACTTTTCTATATTTCCCAATTCTATTCACCGAAGGATCTGTTCTTCCCCACAGATTTTAAATGCAATTTTCAGAGAAAATGCTTACATATATGCGTCTGTGCTTGGTGTCTTTAACGTTGCATATCAATGTATGTTCCTGTCCCAGTACAGCTCTGTTGTAATTACTTCAGTTTAATTAGAAGAGATTTTCGTGTTCACAACTCTCCAACATTACTTTCCTTCTTCATGCATATTTCTGGATACATATTTTTTAATGTTTATTTTTGAGAGACAGACAGAACGTGAGCGGGGGAAGGGCAGAGAGAGGGAGACACAGGATCCCAAGCAGGCTCCAGGCTCCGAGCTGTCAGCACAGAGCCCAACGCGGGGCTCGAGCTCATGATCCAGGAGAGCACGACCTGAGCTGAAGTCGGATGCCCAACCGACTGAGCCACCCAGGCGTCCCGACTGGATATATTTTTAAATCTTCACGTAAGGGATTTAGGGACTTTGGCACTGTGGTGGGAGTTGCATTAAAATGGTACATTTCTTTTTAGATAAAGGATCTTTATAATATTAAGATTCCCACCCAGAAACAGGATATGGCTATTCAGTCAAACCTTCTCTCATGGTTTCATGGCCTGCAACAAACTTGCTTTCTTTCATATAAATCCTACACATTTTTGGCAAACTCCTCTTCCTTTTACGAATGAGATCTTTTCTTTTTTTTTCCATGATGTTTTGTAGCTGCCTGACGCCAACGTACAGGAAAAAGCCGCAAGCTATTTTTGCTTTTGTTTGATCTGGAACATTTCCCAAATCGTGTCACGGCACACGGCCACGTTCACCTTCATTATCGTTATCGTTTTGTGTACGTGCTGCCAATAAAAGCAAAGCAAAGGCCCTTTCTCTTTTCCAACACTTTATTTCAAAGGCTTCGAACATACAGAAAAGTTACAGGAGGTTTACAACAATGACCTATATACCCACTGCCCAGATTCCACCACTAACGTTCTACTCTGCCCGTCTTTTCACCGTCTCCCTACCCGTGGCTTACCCCTCGCCGATGTGTCTTCCACACGGTTGAAAGCGTTCTCTCTCTAATCCACGAAAGGCTGCGCTAGTTCCCTCCAGGAGGGAGGCCAAATTCTCCAGCATAAACACAAGGCCCTCCGCGAAGTGACCCCAGCCCGCCTCTTCAGGATCGCCTCCCACAGCTCTTTTCTTTGCACATAAAGCGTTCTCTGCCGACACAGCTCTCACCCAGACGCGATGAAATCGGACTTACCTTTCTTTTCCAGCTCGAATGTCACCTCTGTCGCCAGGCCTTGCCAGCATCCCCCTGGCTATACTGTCCCCATAAAGTTCCTATTCAGCTCCGCCCGTGCATCCTAACACATTGTGAATAGTTTCTATACGTCTGTCTCCCCCACCAGACCACGAGATCGCCGGAAGCAAAACCCTGCCTCATGCCTCTGTATGCCACCGTCAAGCGGACCCACCGCGGGGCCCAACACACCTGGGGCACAGGAGGTAAGACTCAGGTGACGGAGGGCCGCAAGCCCTCAGCTCCCTGGCCGACCCCCTCGGGGTCCGGGAGAGCCGAGCACCCACCTGTACAGGCATGCCCCGCTCCAGCGTCAGCCCCACACAGGGGTCGATGAAGATGGTGACGATGGGTTCCGAAGGGTCCCGGGCGAAGTGCTCCAGGACGGCGTCGTGCTCCGCTGTCCATTCCGCACCCGCCAGTCCCGTCAGCACGGCTCGGGACAGGAAAAGGGGCTTCTACGGGAGGGGAGCAGAGGGCCGAAGCAGGTACAGCTGTTAGGAGGAGTCCTTTCCCCCATTCACAAGCGCGCGTGGGGACACGGGACACGAGGCGAGAAGCCTGACGGGTCCAGGATGCTGAAGGGAAGGCTGCAGAGAAGCCGAATGGCGGGTTTCAAGCTTCTGAAGAAGGCAGTGAGATTCCCTTGGTCCAACGAGTGAAACTAGACGGACCACAGAGGAAAACGGGGGACACGATCTTCCCAAGAGATCTCCTTCACGCCCGTGGTTGCAAAGACACCTCGCCCAGCAATCCTCGACCTCGGGGTAAAACTCCATCGAGGGACCCTGTAGGGTAGGAGCCTAAAGCAGGCAATCAGGCTCCAAGATGATGAGCTGGAAAAAGGAGAAGGGTGCAGCCTGCCCGGGGGGGGGGGGGGGGGGGGGGGACACTGAACGGGAGACGTCAAGGCAAAGCCAACTGGCAGGGGCGCCTGGGGAGCTCAGTCGGTTAAGTGTCTGACTCTTGATTTCGGCTCAGTTCATCATCTTACGGTTTGCGGGTTCGAGCCCCAAGTCAGGCTCCACCCTGTCTCTGTCTCTCCCTTTTTCTCTGCCCCTCCTGTGAGTGCATTCCCTGTCTCTCTCTTTCAAAGTAAATAAACTTAAAAAAAAAAAAAAAAGCAAACTAGCATTAGCAGAGAGGGAGAACGAAGGGGAAGAGACAAGACTGGGAAACACCAAAGAACACACGAGATAGACGGCAAAAAAATTATAAGTGGTGACTAGAAAAAAAAAAAAAGTCTGGAGAACTCCTCTAAATGATTAAAGGAACCAGAAGACATGAGGACAAACGCGAGGAGTCACCCGGTCCTTCTCCCGGTGCTCCCGGAAGATGAGAAGGAATCTCCTTCACCTGAAGTTTCCAAGTGGAGAAAGCTTCATGCTCTAAAATGTCTCCCATGTAGAGGGGCGCCTGGGTGGCTCAGTCGGTTGAGCGTCCGACTTCAGCTCAGGTCACGATCTCGCGGTCCGTGAGTTCGAGCCCCGCACCGGGCTCTGGGCTGATGGCTCGGAGCCTGGAGCCTGCTTCCGATTCTGTGTCTCCCTCTCTCTCTGCCCCTCCCCCGTTCATGCTCTGTCTCTCTCTGTCTCAAAAATAAATAAACGTTAAAAAAAAAAAAATTTTTAAAAAAAAATTAAATGTCTCCCATGTAGAGCCAAGGGTGGACCAACGAGGAAAACGCGACCACCCCAGGAAATAAACGGACGCAAATGGACGTGTCGTGTCGCAAAAAGAGAAACTGAAAATATGAAAAAACCGTTCAGTGTCACTTGAAATCAAAGAAGTACAAATAAAAATAGCAAGGATATAGCACACAGTGCTCGGCTGCTAACACCCGGGCCCGGAGAGTTCTTGTTCCTGGCACGAAGCCACAGCGCGCACAGCTGGGCCTCACGCGGTGAGCCTGTCCCCGTTTGATTCAAGGCAGGGGAGACAAGGGGCGGGGCGCCTGGGTGGCTCAGTCGGTTGAGCATCTGACGTCAGCTCAGGTCACCATCTCCTAGTTCACGAGTTCAAGCCCCGCGTCGGGCTCTGTGCTGACAGCTCGGAGCCCGGAGCCTGCTTCGGAACCTGTGTCTCCCTCGCTCTCTCCCACCCTCTGTCCCTCTCTCTCTGATAAACAAACACTGAACAATAAAAATTAAAGACATGTGAAAAATCAACAAACAAAAAAAGGCGGGGACACAAGGAAGGGAAAGTGAAGAGCCCTGTCCCTCGCGCAAAGCCCTGTCCGTCTGGAGGGGTGCGGGGCACGGAGAACTTTCTCGTGACTCAGCGAGCTGGATCTGTGGCAAGCAGGCTCCCAGTGGAGAGGGAGTAGACGCCAGCGACAGGTTGGAGAGACCTCCTCGTCCTCCATTTTACAGCTAACCTCGGACTGACTGGCTCCCGGGGAGGAAGAGTTGGCTCAGGGAAATCCCTAACTTACCACATCCGCCTCAGGCTCCGACAATTCTTTCTGTGCCTCGGGCTCCTCCGATGTTGGCTCTGGGAAGAACAAAAATTCAAAAATGAGGGCGTTCCATGGGGCGCCTGGGTGGCTCAGTCGGTGAAGCGTCCGACTTCGGCTCAGCTCATGATCTCACAGTTCGTGGGTTCGAGCCCCGCGTCGGGCTCTGTGCTGACAGCTCGGAGCCCGGAGCCTGCTTCGGATTCTGGGTCTCCCTCTCTCTCCGCCCCTCCCCTATGCACGCTCTGTCTCTCTCTCTCTCAAAAATAAACAAACATTTAAAGAAAAAAGGGAACGGAGGTCAGGTACAACGCTGCATCACGGACAAAGCTCAGCAACGTGATGTTGGGTGTAAGAAGCCGGTCACAAAAGACCATATACCGTACGGATCCATTTACGTGAAATGTGGACAGCAGGCAAATCCATACAGACAGAAAGTGGATTAGCGGTTATCAGGATCTGTGGGGCAAGGGGAAGGGGGAGCGGCTGCCAAAAGACTAGGGTCTGGGGGCGCCTGGGTAGCACAGGTAGTTAAGCGTCCGACTCCTGGTTTTGGCTCAGGTCTCACAGTCTGTGAGTTCAAGCCCCGCATCGGGTTCCACACTGACACTGCGGAGCCTGCTTGGGATCCTCTCTCTCCCTCTCTCCCTGCCCCTCCCCGCTCACTCTGTCTCTCAAAATAAATACACTTCAAAAAAATGTCTTAATTAAAAATAAACAACTAGGATCTGATGCAATGAGGAGTAAAGATATAGGGTGAGCTGATGCCAGCCTTTCAAGGTGCTTCAAGTGGCTTTCTCGGGGCCGGGGGGAGGGGAACAGGATGCAAACGCTCTAAAATTAGGTAGTGGTGATGGTTGAGACAGTTTTGTGAATATGCCCAAAATCACTGAATTGCGCCTCAAAGGGATGAACTTTGGGGCACCTGGGTGGCTCAGTAGGTTAAGGGTCTAACTCCGGCTCGGGTCATGATCTCATGGCTTATGAGTTCAAGCCCCACGCTGGGCTCCGTGCTGACACCTCAGAGCCTGTAAGTTGCTTCAGATTCCGTCTCCGTCTCTCTCTGCTCTCCCCCACTCGTGCTCTGTCTCTCTCTCAAAAGTAAATAACAAGACATTAAAAAAAATTAGGAGCACCTGGGTGGCTCAGTCGCTTAAGCCTCCGACTTTGGCTCAGGTCATAATCTCATAGCTCGTGGGTTCGAGCCCCGTGTCGGGCTCTGTGCTGACAGCTCAGAGCCTGGAGCCTGCTTCCGATTCTGTGTCTCCCTCTCTCACTGCCCGTCCCCCACTCACCCTCTGTCTCTCTCTCTCTCTCTCTCTCTCTCTCAAAAATAAACAAACATTTAGGGAAAAAAATTTAAAGGCATGAATTTTATAGTAAGTGAATTCTATCCCAATTTTCTGTTAAAAAGCCGACGAGGGGGGCACCTGGGTGGCTCAGTCGGTTAAGCATCCGACCTCGGCTCAGGTCACAATCTCACAGTTTGTGAGTTCGAGCCCCACGTCGGGATCTGTGCTGACAGCTCAGAGCCTGGAGCCTGCTTTGAATTCTGTGTCTCCCTCTCTCTCTGCCCTTTCCCTCCTTGCTCATGCTCTGTGTCTCTCTGTCTCTCAATAATAAATAAGTGTTAAAAAAATCTTTTTTAATTAATAAAGAAAGAAAAAGCTGACAAGGGCAGGAGTAGACGAGTGGAGGGAGGCAGGGGAATGAAGGCCAAGCAGTACTAAGATTATTCTAGGCCTTCAGCTTCTGGCCTTCCATTGCTCTTCCCACATGCAGAAGCTGGGGCCCACGGAAACCGGCCCAGCTCAGTTGGCACACTCGTTTCTGCCGCACCCACTCTGGACGCCGAAAATACCCAGGAGGGTGTGTTTCTACCTCCTGATCTGCTGCTCACACAAGAGACGGGTAAAGCCGGTGGGTTTCCCACCCGCCATGGGCCGAAAGGAAGAAGCAGCAAATGAGACGGAGCCAAAAGACTTTGGGGAACAGGACACTCCGACTTCAGAAAGGAATCCCAAGAGGGGAGACTGAGGCACAGAAGCCAAGAAAGACAATCATGAAAAAGATGGGACAGACGGTTCCAGGAGCTTGGCGGTGGTGAGACGGGTAACCAAGAAATCTAATGCCCTTTGAGAAAACTGAAGGCATTCAAGATGCCAGATGGAACCAAGGCCAAGGGGAGGAAGACTGAGGCAACCTCAAGGGTAAGTTGGGGGTGGGGGGGCGCCTGGGGGCTCAGTCAGTTAAGCATCTGGCTCTTGATTTCGGCCCAGGTCATGATCTCACGGGTCTGTAGGATGGAGCCCCACATAGAGCTCTGTGCTGACAGCAGGGAGCCTGCTTGGGATTCTCTCTCTGCCTCTCACCCGCTCATGATTGCACGCATGCACTCTCCAAGTCGAGGAGTAAACTCGAAAAAGAAAAAAAAAAAACGTTGCTTAAAGAGTATATCGGTTTCGTCTCCTACAACACAAGTTATATATATATAAAATCCAAGTCATGAGATATGCAGTAAAAATGTAAATAGCAAGCTTGAGGGGGCGCCTGGGTGGCTCGGTCAGTTAAGTGGCTGACTTCCGTTCAGGTCACGATCTCGCGGACCGGGAGCTCGAGCCCCGCGTCGGGCTCTGTGCTGACAGCTCGGAGCCTGGAGCCTGCTTCCGATTCTGTCTCCTTCTCTCTGTCTCTCCTTCTCAAAAATAAACAAACATTAAAAAAAAAATTGATTGGGGCGCCTGGGTGGCGCAGTCCGTTAAGCGTCCGACTTCAGCCAGGTCACGATCTCGCGGTCCGTGAGTTCGAGCCCCGCGTCGGGCTCTGGGCTGATGGCTCGGAGCCTGGAGCCTGTTTCCGATTCTGTGTCTCCCTCTCTCTCTGCTCCTCCCCCGTTCATGCTCTGTCTCTCTCTGTCCCAAAAATAAAAAACGTTGAAAAAAAAATTTTTTTTAAAAATAATAAATAAAAAAAAAAAATTGATTGTTTTAAAAAGCAAGCTTG
The DNA here is from genome assembly GCF_018350195.1 of Panthera tigris. Lineage (NCBI taxonomy): Eukaryota > Metazoa > Chordata > Mammalia > Carnivora > Felidae > Panthera > Panthera tigris. The sequence goes on along the minus strand of NC_056673.1, from coordinate 2,564,017 downwards.
AGGATGACAAACACCAACTCAAGATAATGGTGGCATCTGGAGAGAGAGAGAAGAGCTGGGGGAGATGTGGCAAATGGAAGGACTCACGGCCACAATGTAGTCGTCATTGGGTGATGGGTACATGGGGGTCCATTCTGTCATTCCCTATACTTTTCCTGACTTGACTGAAATACGGGTCTATAGCTTATCCAAAACCTTGGGGTGGCGTAGACTTCAGAATGTACAATTGTCAACGGAGTATGACACACGATCCCCCTCCCCCCACCGCCTCCGGCAGACTCTCGACCAACACGCCACAATCTAACTTTTACAGTCAGTAGCACCGCAGGAAAACATTCGAAAATACACACTAAGTGGTTACATTGACTGTAAGTACTCTCCTGCCAGTTTGGTTTATATGTTACCACCAAATAAGTTTGGATGCCAAACTCTGTGGGAAAAAAAACTGGTTAGCCCTTAAAGTTTTTCTTTTCTTTTTTTTTTTTTTTTTTTTAATTACAAATATGGGGGAGCCGGGTGGCTCAGTCGGCTAAGCGTCCAACTTCAGCCCAGGTCATGATCTCACTGTTCCCAGGTTTGAGCCCCTTGTCAGGCTCTGTACTGACAGCTCAGAGCCTGGAGCCTGCTTCGGATTCTGCGTCGGATTCTGTGTCTCCCTATCTCTCCGCTACTCCCCCACTCATGCTCTGTCTCTCTCAAAAATAAAAAGAAACATTAAAAAAATTTTTTTTAATTTTTTTTTTAACGTTTATTTATTTTTGAGACAGAGAGAGACAGAGCATGAACGGGGGAGGGGCAGAGAGAGAGGGAGACACAGAATCGGAAGCAGGCTCCAGGCTTTGAGCGGTCAGCACAGAGCCCAACGCGGGGCTCGAACTCACGGACCGCGAGATCGTGACCTGAGCTGAAGTCGGACGCTCAACCGACTGAGCCACCCAGGCGCCCCTTAAAAAAATTTCTTAACGTAAAAAAATTAAACACATACATACATACATAATTAAAATTACAATATGGGGGCACCTGGGTGGCTCAGTCGGTTAAGCACCCAACTCTTGATTTCGGCTCAGATCTCGATCTCACAGATGCGGGATGGAGTCCCGCGTCCGGAGGAGTCCCAATCGAGTACTTGCTCGGCTCGGAGCCTGCTTGGGATTCTCTCCCTCTCTCTCTCTCTGCCCCTTCCTTGGTTGCACACACACGCACAACTACTCTCTCAAAATAAACAAATGAACAAACAAATAAAACTACAAATGTGGGATTATAAACCTGTCCTCCTTTTCTTCATGGGAGTTGAGGAACACCTAAGGAAGCAAAGGTTGTCAACAGAGACCTCCAAAGGGTGTTTGCCCACTTACCCACCTTTACCAATGTGTTTTAGGCCCTCCCCCTTTATCCCTGCATCTGCCATAACAAAACAGCACGGGGGCGCTTGGGTGGCTCAGTTGGTTAGGCATCCGACTTCAGCTCAGGTCATGATTGCGCGGTCCGTGAGTTCGAGCCCCACGTCCAGCCCTGTGCTGACAGCTCAGAGCCTGGAGCCTGTTTCAGATTCTGTCTCCCTCTCTCTCTGACCCTCCCCCGTTCATGCTCTGTCTCTGTGTCAAAAATAAACATTAAAAAAAAAAAAACAGCACAGACTGGGTGGCTTCTAAACAGCAGAAACTTCTCTCTCCCATTTCTGAAGGCTGCAAGTCCTAAACCAGGATGCAGCATGGTCACCGAGACCCTTCCTCTGGGTCACAGACTTCTCACCGTGTCCTCACATGGAGGACTGAGGCAAGGGATCTCTCTGGAACCACCTTCCCAAGGCACTTATCCCATCCATGATGGTCCCACCCTCCATGATGGTCCCACCCTCCTGATCTGATCAGAGCACCTCCCAAAGCCCCTACCCACTAATCACATCACATCGGGCGTTAAGATTTCAACATATGAATTGGGGGAGGGAGGGGAACAAAACATTCAGACCATGGCCGGCCCCTCTGTCTCCAGCAGGGACAGACCTCAATCCCCTCCCCAGCTCCAAAGAGTACAGGGATCACTGTGGGTGCCAGGGATGCTGTGGAGGTCCCCATCTCCTCTGAACCTCTGCTGGGTCAGCTGGAAAGCTCCCCACCAAACGACAAAAAGGCTTAGAGCTAAGGGAGTCATAGATTCTTTGTATTGGATGGTCAAGGCTTTCACTGAGAATCTCCTTCCCTTCTCACACTGGAGGAGTCTCCAGGTTGAACCTCGCTGCACCTCCTGCTCCCTCCGCATCCCTGGCCCAGGCGCCCAGCCTCCAGGAGCTAGTTCCATTTTTAAGGCTTCTGGGAGAACTCAGAACAGAACATTTTGCTGGTCTCTAACCTCTGGATCCTAGGTATCCTGTGGACCCTGGACCTCTCTCCCACACCCATGCTTAACCGCTGTTAATACGAAAAGAGGATTCTATTTCTGTCCCTCTTCACAGGCTGCTTGCAGTGGGAAAATGTGGGGGCTATACTTAGTTTACAGTCCTATCTACACCGGCCAGAGCTCCAAGGCACGGCCAGGCGACAGCAACTGCTACCAAAAAAACCTTCCAACCCACAGGAGAGGCATCCCTGAGATCAAAGCCGCAGGAGGCAGCCTCTTTAAACTCTCTGCTCCCTCCATCCAGACATGGGGCTTCTTTTTGTGTGTGTGGCCCTGAACCTGACCCTCCTGAGTCTACCAAGGCTCCGCCAAAATGAAGGCAGAGACGCAAGAGCCTTGAACAGATGGGAGAAAGCCGCGCTCAGGCTGAGGATTCAAAGGGCGGCGAAGCAGGCTGAGTCTCCATGGTGATGGGCTTAATGGAAGAAAAACATTATTTGTTTTGCCACCCAGGGTGAAGATGGGAAAAAGGAAGAGATCAAACCCTCTTCGGTGTGGTCAGAGCAACCTGGAACACTAGAAGTGAGGAGGAAGAAGAGGCTAGGAGAAAGAAAGGACCGGCTAGTGAGCTCCGGGGTCACTGGGTGGTTGGGGGTTGGGGGGGGGGGGTACTGTGAGGAGGGAAAGAACAGGACAAGGCTGGCCAGGAGGAAAACACAGAGACAGGAGCCCAGCATCAGGCCTGACACTCCACTCAACTCCCCCACAACCCTCAGACCCTCTCTGAAGACACACATTCTGCCTCCGAGCTCCTCCCCAGCGTGTACCCACCAAGCTCCTCCTTGAAGGAATCGGACTCCGGCTGGGGAGGCAGGGCGGTGTCCCCAGGCTTCGAGGCCAGGGTGGCCTCGGAGGCTCTTTGGCGGGCACCACGGCTGGCGCTTCCCTGGCCACTCAGTCTCTGCTTCTCTTCTTTGCTGGACATGGCACAGGCAACACCTGCGGACACACGGGCAGCTGGGGGTCCGCAACCGGATCCACGCCTCCCGGCCCGTCCCCCCTCCATACACGCGGTCCCTTTTGAATTCATAAACTGAGACCCCCTCCCCATATCATACTCCTATCTGGGGATACCTCACCCTGCTCCATCAACCAGCCAGGCGTGGTCACACACACCTTCAGCCACTTTACCCCTCAGGGCCATGGGTGGAGAGAAGGCCCGGGGAGGGGAAGGCCGTCCCCCCATCCCTTGTCATATCAAGTCACCCAAGCAAACCAAGATGATTCTCCTCCAACCCTCCTTTCCTCCTGCGATACCCCCAGCAACGGGGTGGGGGGGGGCGTGGAAAATTCTCCTCCTACCCACGCTAAAATGTGCCACCCCCTTAAACAAAGAAACGCAGTATTTGCGGGTCGCCTGGGTGGTTCAGTGGGTTAAGCATCCAACTCAGGTCATGATCTCCCCGTGAGCGAGTTCAAGCCCCGAGTCGGGCTCCGTGCTGACAGCAAGGAGCCTGCTTGAGATTCTCGGTCTCCCTCTCTCTCTTTCTGCCCCTCCCTTGCTCACGTGCTGTCTCTCAAAACATATAAAGAAAAAGAGAAATGGTATTTGCAACACATCTCTTTAGGTTTTCATTGCTGGGGGGGTAGGAACTCCGGTTTGTGGGTGCTGAAAACATCTCTTCGCATAGTTGACCGAGGAACCCTGAACTAGGCCACAGTGAAGCCCAACCTCATTTGACTCCTAAGGCCGAGAACAGACTGGCAGAAGGAAGGAGAAAAGTCACCCGACACGGAATTTCCAATTGTGTGGGGGGGAGAAGAAAATGGGGCAGGAGGAAGGCCTCTCGGGCGGAAGCAAGGGCGTTCGCGGCGGCCCAGGGGCACTGTGTGATTGGCCGGGCCTTCCGGCTCCAGCCCGACAGCCACCTGTGGCTGCCACAGGCATTGATCACAGGTTATGAGTTCCAGACTTGAAGGATGCGTGCTTTGCTCCAAGGGGAAGCGTTCTGTTAGGCCGACGCATCGATAAAACCAACCGCAGCCCAGACAGGGGCCTCCAGAGAAGCGGCCTGCGGCTGGAGCCTCCCGAGGGGGGAAGGGGGGGGCGTCCGCGGGCGAGGCCGGGAGCACCCTTCCCAGGGGCTCACCCCCAGATCCGCCAGGGCCGACCCCAGGAGGGGCCGCTCCAGCAGCCTGAGGGCTCGCGCCGTCACTCAGGAAGGACGCAGGGGACCAGCGGCCAGGTCCTCAAAGTGGCTGCCTGTCGTCGACAAACCTGCCCTTGCAGGGGCTTCCTCACCCCACGGTCACAACTGCCCCCCCCACCCCCGCTGCTCCGTCTCAACGCCAACCGCCCCTTCTTCTCCCCTCCCCCACATCTGCCCTTTCTCCACCTCCCTTGCCCCTTCTCCCCGGACACGGCCGCCCTCCCCTCCCCCACAGCTGCCCCTTCTCCCCGAAGCTTCCCCCGTCTCCCCTCCTCCTCTTCGCCCCCGACACACACCTCACTACGCCGACCCCGTCCTCCCTAGGCCGCCGGACCGGCCACTCCGTCTGGGAAGTTGCCCCGAGAGGCCCGCTCCCGCCCGCGCCTGCACGCGTCGCCAAGGCAACCACGGGCCGGGACGGGTGAGCGGCCCGGGCGCGTGCCCGCGAGCCCGGCGTCCTCGGCGCAGGCGCAGGGCGGCTCCGCTCCGCCGCCCGGCAGCCCGCCCCGGCCCGCGTGCGCCCCGCGGGGAGCGGGGGCCGGAGGGCCCGGCGAGAGCCACCGAGGCCGGCAGGCCGGACGAGGCGGGGTTCGGCCCGAGGACAGTCTGGAAGGGCCGAGGCTGAGGCCACGAGCCACCCTCCCGCGGGACGGCGAGAGCGCCGGCGGAGCCCCCGCACCGACCCCGCGCCCCGGTCTGCGGGCGCGCTCCCGAGCGCGTCCAGCAGGTGGCGCCCGGCGTCCCGCCTGCGGGGCTCGTGGACGCTCTAGAAGGCGCTCCAGGATTTCGAGGCAGCCGCGGCTGCAGCTGGGTCCGGGGGAAAAACCGGGGCTGGAGCACCCCTGCCCTCCCGCTGGTTTCCCTCGTCTGAGCTCGGACTGGGGTCTCGGAGCGCCTGGCGGCGCGGGGCGGGGGAGGGGAGGGAAGAACGGAACTGGAGTCTTTGGAACCTGAGGATCGGCTCTGGGAAGCGTCGCCCGTTTTGGGGGGAACGGGAGGCGGGGACTCCCTGGGGAAGGTGACCGGGCCGGGGAGGGGCTCGGCTTTCCGTGAGAACAAAGGCTGAGTCCTGGGGAAGCCAGAGGAGAGGGGTGTGCCATGGGGGGGCAGACCTCAGCCGGTGCTAGGGGGCGCTGCGGGCCGGGGCCGCGGAGGGGGCGCCTGCAAGCCCGGGCCGTACCTGCGGCGCCAGAAGCTGGAAGGAGGCCTCGGAGATCTAGGGGGGGAGGCTGAGTCAGGGGAATGGGTAGGCACCCTCCCTGCTTCCATCAATAGTGCCTAATTAAGACAAAGCCAGCAGCGAGCCCACTGATTACATTTCCATGAGGAGCTAAATTGATGACATTTTCTTTGCCGGATGCGGAGGGGGGAGAAGCTGGGACCTCAGTTCCCCCTTTTTCTGGTTGCCGTTCACACCTGACAGATCTCGTTCTGCCCGTCCACCGCTGCAAGGCCGTCTCGGGTACCCCTGAAGGGCCCTTGGGTTAATCCACACCCATCCTAATCTCTGCACCCCACCTATCCTAATCTCCAGCATTGGTAGCCCCTGGCCTGGGCACTCCCCACCCCTGCCATCCTGGAGGTAGGTTCCTGGGCTCTGCTGGCCCCCTGCCTGGGCCGGAGTCCCGGCTGAAAGCAAGGATTGAAGTAGTGAGGGGTCCTGCCACACCCCTAGCCAGCTGCGCAGCGAGTAGGGCTAAGTGGGTGGTAGATCCCCTAACCAAAGAGGCAGCGGGTGGCAGAGAGACGTGGCATGATTGGCCAGATCCCCCAGGGAAAAGTCCCCAAGGAGTGAAGATTTGAGGGGAGGCATTGGGTGGGGAGTCTTATAGGCAGGGCTCCTGGCTCCCCGGGGGAAAAGAACGCAGTGTAGACCCCGTGTCTTTTCTGCCTGCCCCCCCCCAACCTTGGCTGTACCTAGGGATCCCAGCCCCCTCCATTATGCTAAATAGGTAATCAAACATCTCGCTTTGCTAATTACTGCTCAATCCGATTAAACGCTGCCGAAAGCTCATCAACAGAGGTGGAGGTAGGGGGGAGGGATGAAGGGGAGCCAACCACAGCTGTGAGGGGGGTCTTGTCCCTGGGGGAATGAAGGGGACAGCTGAGACACACGGCCAGGGTACCGAGACTCAATACCTCCCAAAGGAGAGGGACTGGAGGGTTGTGCCCACAAGCCCCTTACTCTTGCCGCACCCCCCAGCCTCAGCCAGGCCTTCCCCTCCCCCCAGACCTTCATTACCCTCAGAACCCAGGCATCCGGCCATTCCCACAGCTACACACACCCCTGTCCCAGATTTAATAAGTTCTGTTCTCTCACTGTCAATATTTGATGTCTCAGAGCCATCTCCACGGAGAGAGGGGGACTCTTCCCTTGCTTCCCCCCTACCTTGGCCGTCCTTTGCCCACCCCAGTCTCTTTGTGCCCCCAACCTTCTCTAACTAGCTGACTTAATGAAATGATATTAAAGTCTTAAGCAACTCCAAAAGAATGGTTGTTATGGTGAAAAGAGCGGGCAGGACGCCTGGGTCCCCGAGGGGAGCAAGGGCTGAGGAGGGGGAGAGAGCCACAGGCTAAGGTCTAGAGGCCTCAGTCCCCAGTGGAGAGCAGCAGATTTGGGGTGAGCTGGGGGCCGGACCTCTGGATCTTGGCGGGAAGTAGGGGATGGGGGCTGGGAGAAGGTGGGAAGCAAGGACATTCAGGGAGTCAGGGTCCCGGCCTCTTGTCCGGAGCATCCGTCAGGGACGGAGAGGCCAGCGTGGGGGGACCGGGCCTCTGTGCCAGCAGCCTCCTGCTGACCGTGCCCTGGGCCGGTCCCGTGAGAACCAGAGTAGATTTCTCTCCAGCCCTGACTCATCCCTCTTCCCCCCTTGTCCCCCAGCAGACCCCCACAGGTGATTTGTAGCTGATGCCCTCACAATGGCAGGGGCCAGGAGAGAGTCGTTCCGGGACACGAAGGGCTGAGAGCTTCCAGAGGAGGAGAGAACAGAGGCCAAGAGATGGGGAGCCAGGCGCCACCCCCACCTCCCCCCACCCATCCCCATCCCACTCCCCTGGGGACCCTGGCCCAGCCCCAGTCCCCTTGGGGTGGTGGGAATACTAGGACATTTGGCTGGGGCTGATTGATGAGGGAGGAGGCAGCCACCAGGGCACCAAGGAGGTTGCTGTTTGCTGAGCACACAGATTCCTCCCCACTCGCCAGCTGCCGCCCCCCAAGGCTGCTCAGTCTCACCGCCAGCACTGGGGCTGCAGGGAGCTGATGCCTGGGCTTCTGAGGGCAACCGGGGGAAGAGGGGGAACCAGGACCCCAGATGCTTCAACCCACCGCGGGAGTCGGGGGGTTCCTCAGACCCGGTGCCCTCAGAACTCGTTTGAGGACCCCACCTTCCCTGCCACCTTTCTGACCTCTCTCCTCCTGCCCGGTTTTCGCTCCTCTTCAGACCCCCCCCCCCCCACTCTCTGAGAGTATCCCAGCCTGCCACATTTCTCCCAGCCCGATCTTGAAACCTTCCCGGGAGGCGGGGGGGGGGGGGGGGTGCGCCCTATGTTCCTGATTCCCCATATAGCCCCTTAGGAAACTCCATTTTTCTTTCTAACTGAAACCCCACTTACGATGTCAACCATTCCCCATCAGAAATTCCCACCGCAGCTCTTTCCTGAAAACCCCCACCATAAACCACACACACACACACACACACACACACACCCCTGAACCTAATTTACATACTGCAGAGTGTGAGCCCCCAGCCAGGACAGGCTCTGCTGTTTGGGACAGGGGTGGGGGCAGTTTCACAATCCGTGGTCTCCAGCCTCTCAGTCCCTTTAGTTCCTCCCTGCCTCCCTGCTCTAGACCCTCTACGAGCAGCGGTCCCCCAGCCCCCCGCAAAAGCTCAGAGCATCACCCTTGCCCACCCAGCGCTTAAACTCTACTGGAGGAAAACACACCTCACGCCCAAGAAACAAAAGGGGGGGGGCATACCGAATTAGACCAGCTTCCTGCATGTGGATTCTAGACCCTACGTGACTTGCTCCCCGCCAGGCTGAGGCTGGGGAAGGACAGGACACATCTGGATCATCCACAAGGCTGTGGATGTTCCCAAACATGTCCCAAGTTCACCTCTACCCTTTGCATTTGCTGTTCCCTCCGCCGGGGCGTGCCCTTCCCCCACCTCACTCAAGGTCTGACTCAAAGGTCACCTCTTCAGAGGGACCTTCCTGACCTCCTAAAGCATCTTCCCTGCGAATCTCTATCCTCTCCACGCTGTTACTCCGTTTTGTTTACACCGCTTGTCACTGCCCGGAGATGTTACTATGTTGTTCCCCACCAGGATGCGGACTTTGTGAAAGCAGGGACTTTATTTAATCTATAGTCTCAGTGCCCGAGACGGTGCCTGGGACCAAATAGACACTTTACGTGATGCTGAGTGGATAAGTGAATGAAAAAAAAAAAAAAAAAAACCCAAAAAACAGAAAAGGAACGTCTTCCCTCCCCTCTCCTGGCTTTATTGTGGTTATCGCCCGAGGAGCATGTTTGCGTACTTGTACCCGGAAAGAGGACAGGACGGCATGTGTCGTTCCGTGTGGAAGTCACCAGTGCTTTCAAATCGCTCGGGAGATGCACAAGCCGCCACGCGTGGGGCAGGCGGCAGGTCTCGTGTTGTTAACGGGCGTGCGTGCAGGGGGGAGTCCGCGGATGCCAGAGTGGCGAGGGGGTGTACTTCAGGGGGGTGGTGCTGAACGTGCTGCTCCTCTCCCCAGCTGTGCATCTGTCCCCAGGTGTCTTCCTGTCTCTCAGCACGTTATGATGTCTTGTTTGGCGAGGTGTTTGTCACAGAGTATTTATCCCCACTTCTCTTTCTTCCACCTGTGTCTCTAGATGTGTGTGTGTGTGTGTGTGCGTGCGCGCGTGTGTGTGTGGTGCAGGGGGGGGCCCTCCCTCGGCTCCCTTGCCCCCTCACACACACAGCCCTGCCCGGGTCTGGGACCCCTCCCTTTCACACTGGGCCCTGTTGCTGGGCTCTGGGTTGCCATGGTGACGGTTGCCAAGTCCCTGAGGCTGATAGCCAGCGATGGGGCTGTCGGCTCCATCCACGCGGGAGGCTGAGGGGGGCTTCCCATTGTGTGGAGAAGGGGATGTTGCCATGACCACCAACCCCCACTAAGGGGCAGGGACCAGCCTTTCCACCCCCCTCGAGCCTCCCCACCTCGGGCTTCTCCAGTGCGGGGCTCAGAAGACAGGAGTGAATTCCAGACAGCCCAGCACCTGGCCTCAGTTTTCGACTCCCCTCCCAGAGCACCTGCGCCTCTCAGGACCCAGGCATCCTGCTCAAACAGGAGGAGGGGCAGGGGTCCCGTTGGACAGAGCCGGGCAGGAGGACCCCTTGACCTCCAGGCAGATGGGAGACAGCGGGAGGGCACCTAAAGTCAGGGGAGGGGCGGGCGGGGCAGAGGTTGTGACCCCTGCCGACCGGCTCCAGCCATGCTCCTGACAGGCTGCTTTTGTGGTCGGAGAATGGGGCTGAGTCTAGGGGGCTGGGCACCAGGGTTTTTGGGGGGGGAGAAGAGCCCGGGTGATGGGTACGCAGGGAGCCGGGGAGGGGGGCGGGCAGCGTGACGCCCGGGTCCCTGCGTCTTGCGGGTACTCACACGGCGCTTCTCCCCACACTGGTCCCCAACGGCAAAACTCCCCAAGTCACAGGTGCCTTGGGCGGGGAGGGTAGGCGGGGAGACCTGAACCTGCGAACGTGTTTGGTCCACTTTGTCTCTGACCGCCACTTGCCTCGTCTCTGGTGCTTTGGTTTAGCAACAGACACGTGTGAACGCGTGTCCACGTGCATCCCCATCGGATGTATCGGCCATCTCTCCCTCCCCTGCCTCGGCCTTCTCACCCAGCCCATCACCCCTTCCCCACGTACTGCCCACCTCCCCCCTCCGACCCAGCTGTCTCCCTACCCTTCCCCTTGGCTTCATGAGATCCAGCTCAGCTGGAAAGCGCCCCTCCCACCCCGCCGCCCGCTACCAGTTCTGTTCCAACTCACCCCCAGTCACTCTCCAGCCTTCTTGTCAACTTTTGAAGTTTTTTATTCTTTTTTATTCTTTTTTTTTTCTTTTTTTGGTTTTTGTTGTTCAAATTTCCCTTTTACAGTAAAACTATCGAGGTGACGGCCATGCCCCGCCACCTCCCCCATGGCAATATCAACTTCCTGTTCTCTGGAAGGAGCGGATCAGAAAAATCAGGAAGGAGCTGGGAGCTACCGCACCAGCGAGGTGACGTGACCTCTGGTGGACAAAATAACCGTCTTGGCTGGTGATGAAGGTGGCCGACTCGGTGCCCAAGGGCAGCTCTGGTCTCATGAGACTGAGCTGGGGGGAAACTGAGGCCCACGGTGCACTAGAGGGCAGGAAGAGGTACAAGCTGGCCACTACGGAAACGGTTGCTAGGTACCACGGTCAGCTAGACCGGTCAGTAGGCCACCATTTTGGTCACTAAGAAGGGAGCCGCGTGGAGTCGGAAAGGACTAGAAGGTAAGAGGGTGTGCTGAACAAGACAGCCCTCCGGGTTACTGGGGACAACACGTGGGTTCTTGGGACAGTCCCGTTGATTGACAGAGATTATACCGGGGTAGGGAAAGGGAAGAAGAACATGACAAGTTGGGCCCACCACAGCTGATGGCAGTCGCTTTCGCTGTCCCAAAAGCAGCGCAGAGAACAGGGAAGGGAGATCCGGGGAAGCAAGATCCTTCTCAGTCCACCCTACCTTCTCACAGTCCGTGAGTTCCAGCTTCCTCCTCAAACAGGAAGTTCTTCCTGCCCGCCCCCCCCCCCACAGAGTAAGAACCAGCCGCCTCCCCCTTGCCCCCCCCCAGACTAAGCCACTTGGAGTTCCAGCCGGACCACTTCCTATTTCAGACGAAGGCACTTCCGGCTTCTGCCGCACTGCTTCTGCCACTGCCCGTCTGGAGCAAGTCGCTTCCTGTCCCCAGTGGCCCGCTCGGCGTCAGACCAAAGCCACGCCGTGCCCCGACCGGTTCGCATCTTGCTATGGGCCACTGACAAAACAGGACACTTCTTCTCATGGCGGCTGTCATGACCCAACCACCCCAACATGGCCGGAGGACCTACGTGGGGGCCCGGGGCAGGGCAGAGAAGGAGGCCCCGCTGCCCACGCCCGGAGAGCTGGGGTGGAGTGCCAGAGCCTTCCCCATTAAGGCCCCCGTTTTTGGCAGACTGAGGGGAGGGTCGGTGAGAGAGGTCAGAAGAGGGGGCCGAGGGCACGAACGCTTACATACCCCCACCCGGGGGAGATGGGAGAGGCGGAGGAAAGAAGCCAGGAGGGTAAGAGGAGGCGTAGGGAGGGGGGTGCTAGGGAAGGGGAACAGACCTAGAGGCAGAAGAGAGAGAGACAGAGACAGAATAAGAGAGAGAAGAGACAAGAAGAGAAAACCAGTGAGAGGCGGAAAGGAAGGGATGCCGACAAAAGACAGACTGTTCCCGCCCCTGGCTCTCGGCGTGTGAGGGGCACAGGGATCGCCGGGTGGCGGTCAGGAGAGGAGGCTGAGTCCCTGCCCCCTCCCCAAGGAAAGAGGACCCAGGAGCACAGAGACGGAGAGGGGGCTCACGTGGCCAACCGAGGGCAGGAGTCTTAAGGAATCCTAAGAGTGGAGAAGAGGGCGACAACAGCCAGGAGCACAGAAGCTGGGGCCGGGGGGGGGGGGGGCGCAGAGGGGCCGAGGAGATGCCAGAGGTGGCCCTCCAACCGTGACTTAAACCGGAGGAGCACCCGAGGAGGGCTGGATCCAGGAGAGCCGGGGAGGAGAAGCCCTCATACCTTGTAGTAGATGTTTGGAGGGCTCTGGGGGGGCCCATCCTGCACGATGTACACAGGGTGCCCGTAGTCACCACTCACCTTCTCATAGTGGGGACAGAACGGGGGGTCTGCAGCCCCTCCACCCCGTAGAGCTATCCCTAGCTCCCCAGGCTCGGCCTCCCGAGGTCCCATCACAGCGCCACCCCCCAGGCCCAGAGACCCTCCCCTCCCGAAGGAGCCGGGACCAGGGTGGCGACTCTCCGAAGGCTTGGCCCGCCGTCTCCGCCAACACATGGCGCCCCCAGCCCCTGCCACGCCCAGCAACAGCAGCGCCAGCCCCCCCGCGGCCCCGGCCACCGCGGGCATGCTGGGAGGGGGCAGGGGGCCTTCAGCACCCCGGGAGGTTGCATTGCTGGTGGGGTCACCTGGCAGGGAAGGGGTGAAGGAGGAAAGAGGGGGAGGGGCTGAAGGAGCCACCTGGGCCTCCGGACACCCGGCCTCGGGGGTCCCCGTGGGTTTCCCCGGCAGCGCCCGAGCCCCCTGGGGACCCCGCCTCCCCTTCCCCCCGAAATCCCACTCAGAATCCAGGTGGGTCCAGCCCTTCAGCTGGGCGCGAAGCAGCCTTCCCCCACTTCTCTGACTGCACTGATTGAAACACTGGCTCGGGTAATTACTTCTAATTGAGTCTTTTCCTCACTCGGCTTCCACTCCCCTCCCACCCTCCCATCCCCTCTTCTGTTTCCTGTATCACCCCCCCCCCAAAAAAAAAACAACAAAAACTGAAGGCGGAGGGAGAGGGTGAAGGCGGGCAGCTGGGGTCCGAGAGCAGAGGAGGTTGGGGCGGGGTGGGGGGGGGAAGGCAGGAGACTGGACCCCCGGTTCCTACCTGGCATGTTCTCCTTCCCGGGCTCCAGGCTGTGAGCTGCCCCCGGTCTCTCTCCATGGGCATCTCAGACACAGGCTTTCTGGGGGCAGCCCCTCCTCGGGGGCCTGGAAATGGGGGAGACCCGACAGCGGGGGCTGAAACAGCAGCCCCCGGGCCCTGACGGTGCTGCCCCAACCTCCCTCGGCTCCTAGGAGGTGCGCCCCGGGCCCCCCACTCACTCTGTCCTACTCGGAGAAGCACCTTCATGCCCCGAGTGAGGCATACACCTCCCTGCAAGCTCTCCAGGCCTTCCCGGGTCCCATCCGACGTGGCTGGGAGAGAAGAGCCAGACGGAGAAGTTGGCACTCCAGAGTCGAGCCCGTCTTCCGTCCCCATTCCCTGGCCCTGACACCACCCCGGGGGGGCATCAGGGGTCTCTCTCGGCGGCTCCTCCCCTGCCCCTCCGTCTTGGGGTTGGGTGGGGGAGAGCCTCCCCGCGGACCCCGCCCTCCGCCCAGCAGTACCAATGATGTAGTAATCGTGGTGTGAGCGGAACTCGTGGCCCCAGAGGTTAGGGCTGTACTCCTGGAACTTGATGGTGAAGCGGAGATCCAGGTCCGGCCGGTCACAAGTGAGAAGCAGGTTTGGGGCAGGGGGCGCCTCGCAGCGCCGGCCCTGGGCACCCCCTACCAGGTACAACTTGTAGAACTCGTAATTAGGAGAGGAGTGGGGGCCAGGAGGCCGGGCCCGGGGGCAGAGAAGGTCAAGCCGGTCCCCGATCTGAGGGTAGAGCACGTAACCCCCCTCTGCCTGGAATCTGTCAGGAGGGCGAGGTGGACAAGGAGAGGTGTTAAAGGTCTGGCGCCCCCAGAGCTTTGCCTCCCTCACGCCACATCCCTGGCAGGCCGGCCTCCGGCCTTCGTCTGAGTGGAAAGTCTGTTCCGACGACGGGGCAGGCGCTCAGGGCTCGGAAGCGGTGGGAGGCCAGGCTCACAGGTCTCTAGGCCCTCGGTGCCCAAATGCACTCTCCAGCCCGCCCTCACCACATGCACACTGTCATCTCTCCTCCATCACTAGCCCCGTTGCCATGGCAACAGGATGCCAGTTACCAAGGAGCTGGCCTCTCTGGAACCACACAGCCCACCCATCCCAGGTGATTTCACTATTGCACGGCCATGGGGGCAGAGCCTCCCCTCCCCCAGGCCACCACTGAATTTGAGGGATCTCAGGGCAAGGGAGGCACCAGGGGTGGGCCGGGGAGGGGAATCCAGACCAGCGTCCCAAGTCAGCCAGGGGACGCGCCAGGAGTTAAATGCCTGGCCTGGCCATGGCCCTACGTGAGGCTAACGGGAACCACGGTCTGGGGGCCAGGAGCCCCAGACACCCCCCCTGCTCAGTTACCCCTCCTCCTCCAGGTCTCGGACTTCCTAGGGAAAGTGCCTTATTGCTGTGGAATTCAGGGAGTTGACCTTTCTAACCACAGCCTAGAGCCCACATCTCCCTCAACCCAGCCATCCGCTGGCCCAGCACTGCCACTTGCCAACGCCTGTGACCCCTCCCTGTGCATTAACGGCCACGAGGTCTCAGAGCTGGGTCCCCGGGGACCGCCGCTCATTATCTTCCCAGACTCCCAAAGGACCCACCCCCTCCCCGCCAACATCCCAAAGAGCCCCCAGAACACCGTACCCCCCCTTTCCTCAACCCTATCAGAATAAGCCTAACTTACTTCCTCAGGCTGCACCTGATAACTCAAACTGCAGCTGGGAGTTGGTGGGTAGGAGCCGGAGGAAAGACATTTGAGATTATACCCAAAGAGACATAGCAGGGAGGGAGGGAGGGGAGGCTGGGAAGTCAAGAGAACACAACCGATAATTCTAGTTCTCCTCTAATGAGCATGTAATACGTTCAAACACCTTACCTCTAATCCTCATAAAAGGTGTAAGGATGGAGACTACAGACTCAGAAAGGTTAAGTGGCCCAAGGCCACACAGCGGAAAGCAGCGGAGCTCGGATTAAGACCTCGGATCCGATGGGCTCCGAAGCCGACCCCCTTCCCTTGGCCTCACACAGGCTCCCCAGGGAGGCAGGAAGTTTTCAAAACACAGAACTCTTTTGCCCAGCGGGAGTGGGATCTGCATGGAGGCCAGGGTCCTAGATGACCTCCCAGGGGTTCTGTCTTACCCTGTGTGATGAGAAGCTTCATGTGACCCCTGGCCTTTTTTCAGAGCAAAGCAAGCATGCCAAGGAACAGAGGGGTCTGATGGAAGAGTTTGCAACACAGATGGGGGGGGGGGGTGTGGCAAAGGAGTCCTCAGGACTCCAGATGCAAGAGAAAGAAGGAGGCTTTAGGGGGCTCCAGGCTTCTTCCAGAAAAAAAAGTCTCCAAGCCAGGAAGGCAGGAGTATCTTCTGGTTTGGGAACTGGATCCGCCAAGGGCTCACTGACCCTCTGGCTGTGGGCAAGAGTTAGGGGACAGACGGTGTGGACAGAGCCGAGAAGCCTTGGGTGAGCTGTCCCCCGGAGCCCCCAAACTGAGCCCCCTTCCCTCCCGCGGCCGAGTCCCTTCTGGGGAGGGAGGCACCCTGCCCCTTCCCCAGCGCGCTCAGCCGCACCTACTCCGCGGCTCTCCGGAGAGCTGACATTAACCAGGCTCCCTCCAAGCCCAGCCCCCGACAGGACACGCGTCTTTCACAAACCCAAATAACCACTCCACTACCCTCCCGGCGGCTACCCGTGAACTTTGCGATCCTTGCCCCCTGTGGGGTCTTTCCAACTCCCGACACATGGTGATCACCACCCACATCCAGCCGTGTCTGTTGGCGACCCAGGAGTCTGGCTCCCAAGATCACCTCTGTCTCGTTACCCATCGGCTCGCATCAGAGCACTGGCACCCTCCCTCCAGCCTCCTCCCAGCTCAGAGAAGTCAGCTCCCCACCCCGAACCCCCGAAGCTTCCCTCCTCCCTGCCCGAAGGGTGTGGGGGTCTCCCCAGCCCGGGGCCACTCACCTCTTATTCGCCGAATTCCAGTAGACAGGCTCCAGGCTGAGCCCAGACACCAGCCCCAAAACGCCGAGCAGCAGCAGGGCCCCGACTCGCACGCCCCCCGGCCCAGAACGGGGGGCCCCCATGACCCCGCCAAGGCCTGGGGGGGGGGCGGGGCACCAACTCCCCCAAAGTCGCTCACCCCCTGCCGTGCCTGCCTCGGCTGCCCCGGCGATCCGGCCCCGACCACCCCGGTGGCGGCCGCCCCCCTGCTCCCACGCGGACCCGCTTCCTGCTCTGCCCGCGCCCCTGCCGCGGAGCGCTCAGCCCGCTAGAGCCCTTCCCGGGGCCGCCTGCAGGCGCCCTACGCCCCCGGCCCACGCTCCAGCGCCCCGGGATCGCAGCGCCGGCCTAAGTGGGGGACTGGGGCGGCCGGGGCCCGGGCGGGGGCGGCATGGGGCGCCGCACGAGGGAGCGCGGGAGGGGCGCGAGCCGGAGCCCCAGCCTCGCCGGGATTGAGGGCAGCGGGCTAAGGGAGGAAACCAGTCCCGAGCCCAGGAGGGGGGAGTTAAAGGAGTGGCGGGGAGGGGGAGAGGCTGGCGGAGGGAAAAGCCGGAGCTGGAGCGCGCGGCGGAGCGGGCGGCGGAGCCCGCAGCCCACGCCCCCCACGCCGCCCTCACCTCGCGCACCTCCCGCCCGCCCCGCCGCCGCCGCCGCCGCCGCCGCCGCGCCCCGCCGCCCCGCCCCGGCCGCCCGCGCGGCCCCCCGCCCCCCCTTTGTCCCCGCCGCCCCCCGCCGCGTCTCCCCCGCCGGCCCCCGGGCCGCCCGAGCGGCTGGAACCTTCCGCTCTCGGATCCAGAAAGGCCCTCGCCCTCGCCGCCCGGAGGAGCCCGGCCCCCGTGGCTCCCGCAGCCGCCGCCTCCTCCCCCAGCCCGGAGCGCCGCCGCGGCTCCCGGCGGGTCTGGAGAGAATAGTAATAACCTTGAAGGCTCCGCACTTTGCGAAGTGGGCTGAGTTGGCCGTCGCGACTACCTGTGTCGAGTGGGAGGGGCAGAGCCGCAGGCTCCCCATTGCAGGGGGGGAGAGAAACTGAGGCTCGGGGAGGCCCCGTGACTTGCCCAAGGTCACACGGGGAGTCTGGGGTAAAGGCGGAAACCCAACCCAGGTCGCTCAACTCCTCCTCCTGGGGTCGTTGTTTTTGTTTTTTTTTTTTTTGGTCCCGGGCTCCTGGGCCCTCTCCTGTTACCTGGGATTGGGTGGAAGGCGAGGGTTTAAGGGGGTAAACTCGGGCCCTTCTTGGACGGCTGTGGGGAGAAGCGGGGCTGGGGGAGGGAAGGCAGTACCTTTCCCCAAACCCACATTCAGCCGGAAGGGCTGTTTCCAATTATCCTGGGGGAAGGGAGGAGGGTTTGCCTTTTTGGGTGTAAGAACCCTCCCTCGCTTTCAGCATCTCTGGGCAGAGGTGACATTCCTCTCCCCTCTGCCGTCACAGGCCCCCAGTCCCTTCCCTCTGATGGTGAGGTCCCAAAGCAGATCCCCCGCTGACAGTCTCTTCAGAGCCCCCTTCTCAGTGTCTGGCGAGGGAGGGGGTGGGGCGGAGGCACTGCCTGAAATAACATACTCTCCCCCCCCCCCAACCCCCAACCAAGCGGATGGATGGAGAAGCGGGACCAGGGACAGCTGCCCAATGGAAGGCTCCCGCCCTTGTCCCGCATGTATCCGAAATACGGAATGTGACGCCTGTGGTTTCTCGGGAGGCACCTTTACTCTTTCGTATGTGTCCTTGACTCTGGCCACTCAGTCGCCTGCCTCCTGGGGGAGTCCAGGGGAGAGGCGGGTGCTCCTGCTCCCCTTCCCCCAGAGCTGAGTAATGGTCCCTCTGCTGCCGGATGGTGGTAAACAGTGTCGAGCGCGAGTGAGCGGGTGTCTTGTCTGTCACCGTCTGCACAGTCTCACGCAGTCACACCCAACAGTCTGACACACCGCTCCTGCCACTCCTGCTCAGCCACCGCTCACCCTGACCCCTGCCGCCCCCACCTTGGGACCGAGATTTCAAACAGGTTCCCCCCCCTTCAGTTTACCGAGTTGCCTAGCAACTGGCCAGTCAATGGCATGAAGCCCCACCCCCACTCCCTTGACTTCACACCGAGCCCCGCAGCCCCATTGGCTCCCGCCTAGTCCCACCTCTCAACCCCGGTGTCGGTGTCGGGAAGGAGCCGCCAGCCCCCACCGCTGCTGGACAAGGGGGCCCACCTGTACCCCACCCGGCCCCATCCCCAGCATTTGCCTCCCCCCAAAGACACGAAGACTCTGGTACCATATAAAACCTTTTTATATCAACTCGCCCCCACCTTCCTCTGTCCCTCCCTGTCCCTGCCCGTCCCGGTGAGCGTCAGCGACCCCGGTGTCCTGGCCCCCCCCACACCACCAGAGCTGAAGCTGACTTTCAAAGCGGACGTGGCGCATGGAAAGCAGAGGAAGGTCCCCCCGCTGCTCCCCTTCGTCCTCACTGTCCGTGGGCTCCGGAAACACACGCTGACCCGACGCGGTGGCCAGCAATGGCAGGCTGGGGTGCAGGCTGCAGGGAGAGACAGGCAGGGCCTGTCAGCATCCTGAGAGAGGATGCCTGTTCCCTCGGCACCCCCGTCCCTCCCCAACCCGAGCCCCAAGATCTGTGGCATTAACCGACGACCTCACTCCGTTGGTGCAGTCCTTCTGGGGCAGAAAACTCAGCACTGGCTCCGGCTTCCCCTCGCGTCCGGCCCCACTGGTGTCCCACACGGACACCACCCCGTTGGTGCTTCCGCTCACTAAGAACTGCCCAGTCCTGGGGAGAAGAGAAGCCTGTTGACACGGAGTCATCACCCCCAGGGGCAGGAACCCCTCACGGCCAGGGGCTGGGACCTACGGCTGGGCTCTGACATCCCGGGGGCACTGGGACGCTGGGCAGGAAGGACTCGGTCACTCACGGGTCCAGATCGAAGTAGACGCGCTGATTGGTGGTCACCTCTCGACTCAGGGACCACAGTGGATGACCGGGCTGCCGGAGATCCCAGCACAGAAGCTCAGCATCCTGAAGACACAGACCAGGGGCCTGGAGTCCATTCCCCCTCCCGCACGAGACGTCCCCGCTCGTCCCCCGCTTGGGGACGTCCCCGTCCCCAAGGTTTGCAGACACTCCCTTAGCTTGGCTTAGTTTTTTCCCACGTCCGACCCCAACACGTCACAGACTGCATCCCCACTGCTGCCTTCTGTGCGCCCTCTTTGCGATCTCAGGACGTGACCCCTACCTTGCGGGCTCCTGAGAAGAAGCGGTTGCCATCGGGGTGAAAGCAAAGGTGAGTGACGCCTCCTTGGTGTCCTCCCAGCAAGGCAAGAGGGGAGCCGTCGTCACAGGCATACAGACCCAGGGAACGGCCGTAGGAGCCACAGGCATAGAGCGGCTGGGCTGGGCTGAAGGCTATGCAGGAGATGATGCCACTCTGGCCCTGCTTTTTTGCTAGAAAGGGACGGAACAAAGTTGGGGACGGGGCAAGGACACCGGACATTAACCGGGCTGATCAGGGGTGCATCTCTGTCTCTTGTTCCACGTGCAGGGAACCAGGGCCTCCCCTGTCCCGTCTGCCTCAAGCAGGCTAACGATCCCTGATGCTCCCCAGATCCTTCTATCCCCGCAAAGGACCTAAATTCTTTTTCAAGACTTATTTCTTCCTTCTCAAATCTGTTTCTCCTCGAAGGGATGGAAACCTAAAGGCTTATAGGAAAATGAAATCCACCTCACTTCCGATTTCCCAGAGAGACCAAGATTTTAGAGATCAAGAGGCACACGGCCGACAGGGCACGGGCTCAGGAGTGAACCAGGTTGACCTTGGGAGAGTTTCGCCTCCTCCCTGAATCTGTTTTCTCCTCTGCCCCCCGAGTATGACCTGCCTCCCTGGGCTGTACTGAAGACGACGTGACGGGCCCGGTCCCCCGGCTCACACGAGGCCCCTCTGCACGTGGCAGTGTCCTCCCCCTTCCTCCTCTCCTGGGAGGCACAGATGCTCACCAAACGTGGCTCGGACCTCGCAGTCACGGCCAGGCCGGGCCGTGGAAAAGACACGCACGGTCCTGTTGAAGCCACAGAAGAGCTGGGAGCCGTCCGGGGAGAAGCAGAGCGAGTGGGCTGCCGTCAGCTCGTCCTAAAGGCAGGAAAGCCGTGCAAACAGCCTCAGGTGGCCCCCGGGAAGGAGCTGGGCGAGGACGAGCCCTGGGACGGGCGGGGAGGCCCCTACCAGGTGGTTGTAGGCACGGAAGGAAGCCCGGAGCTGTCCGGTGAACGCATCCCAGATGTGAATGGGGTTCTCCCGGCTGCTGCTGGCCACGCTGAGAGAGACACGGACACTGAGGCCCCGGTGCTGTCGAAGGAAGGGGAGGAAGCCAACTGGCCGGCCCTCTCAGCCCGCATCGAAGGGTACAGCAGCCTTCCCTCCTCCCGAGCCCCCTGCCAGTCCCTCGCTCGCTCTCCGTAGAGGATCCCCTTGAAACTTATGGGTGGGGGGAGGGACGCTGAGAGGGGAAGGCGGAGGGGAGGCAAAGGACATCACTTACTAGGAGGTGTCTGGCTCAGTTGAAGACATCAGCGAATACCAGCAGTAATCGTAGATGGTGTCACCTTCCACCATTCGAAGGACGGGGGCCTGGACAGAGATGCAGGAACGCCTGGGTCACTGGCAGGAAAAGGAGGCAGACTCGTGCTACAGAAGCTTTATGCCAAAGGGGGACTGTCTGTCGGCACTTAACCGGGGGGAGAAGGCAGATGGTGTCGATACGAAGAACAGAATCCTGATCTCAACAGTCAAGGATCAGCTCAGACTGTCGTGTCGGATTTGGGCCACCAAATGCCATACAGACTTCTTCTTTTGCTTTTTAAACACTTAAGAAGAAACAAGCCTGGTGGCTCAGTTGGTTGAGCCTGCATCTGACTTCAGCTCAGGTCATGATTTCACAGCTCATGAGTTCGAGCCCCACATCAGGCCCTCTGCTGTCAGAGGGGAGCCCGCTTTGGAGCCTCTGTCCCCCTCTCTCTCTGCCCCTCCCCTGCTTGTGATGTCTGTCTCTCTCAAAAAATTCTTAAACTTTATTTTTTAAATTTTTTTTTTTGAGAGAGGGCATGAGCGAGGGGGCAGACAGAGAGGGAGAGAGGGAGGGAGAGAGAGAGAGAGGGAGAGAGAGAGAAAGAGGGAGAGAGAGAGAGAGAGACAGAAGGAGAGAGAGAGAGAAGCAGGTCTTATGCTCACCCAAAATGGAGCTCAAACTCACAAGCCGTGAGATCATGACTCAAGCCGAAGTCTGATGCTTAACCAACTGAGCCACCCAGGTGCCCCAAAATACATAAACTTAAAGCAAAAAAGGAAGGAAAAAACAAAAGAGAAAAGAGAAAAGTAAAGAAAAGAAACAAAAACTACAAACCATTGATACCAATATTTACCAAGCACCTACTAGATGCCGTTAGATCCTTTAAAAAATCGTATTAAACAGTTCAAACATGCAAAGAAGTAGACTTAAAACTTCCTGTGACTCCTCCACCCAGCTTAAAAAAGGAAAATACAAGGCAGTTAAAACTTCTTCCCAAGGACACCCTCCCTCAGAGGTATTCGTGCATTTCTTTAGAAATGTATTCATACGAGAAACACCCAGACGACGTCGTCTACCGTGGTCTTGCGTGGCCTTTATCTTTAATACCGAAGGCACCAGACCTTTTGCATCCCTTTGTGACTGGGGGATTTCACCGCAGTGACACGCTTAGCTCTAACTCAGGCACCTTCACCGCCGGGCAGCACCCCACACACTATCCTTCTCTGCTGACAGTCACCCACGTTTTTCCATATGTTGGGTGGAGGGCTTTGAACATTCTGGTACGCGTGTGGGAGGGCCTCTCCGCAGCTTCTGCCAGATGACCGGGCTCTATGGCACCCACTCTGCCAACTCTGCCGATCGGGGTCACCCGTTGGCCCAGAGGGATCATCCGGATTCACTCTCCCATTGCCGCTGTGCGGCGTGCAAGGGAGTGCCCGTGGCCCCTTGGTGCGGCCAGACCTCCAAGTTTTTGCCAATAAAAGGCTGTGCTGGCGCCTGGGGGGCTCAGTCGGTTGAGCGTCCGACTTCGGCTCAGGTCACGATCTCACGGTTCGTGAGTTCGAGCCCGGCGTCGGGCTCTGCGCTGACAGCTCGGAGCCTGGAGCCTGCCTCGGGTTCTCTGCCTCCCTCTCTCTCTGCCCCTCCCCTCCCCTGCTCGTGCTGTCTCTTTCTCTCTCAAATACAAAATAAGCATTAAAAAAACCTTATTTTTAAAGGCTGTGAAGCAGAACTTCACTGGACTACGAAGTTGCCTTTCCCCCATGACCACTAGGGTCAGACGTTCACCTACGTTCAGTATCCGCTTAAGCACACCTCTTCGTAAGTTCTGCTCACTTTTCCAAGTTACTGGCTTCTCCTTACTGATCGGAAGGGAGTCTTTCAATCGTCTGGGTAACAGCCCTTTGTCAGTTATTTGCTGGCCCTCGGCGCGACGTCACGCACCCATGCCCTCAGCCCCCGCTCCGAACACACACGTCAGGCCGCCTGGCACAACGCTCCGCTCACACATCCCACGGACACCTCACGCTCGGCTTGTCTGTGACAGACCCGGCTTCCGCCTCCTTCAAACCTACTCCCCCCCCTCCCCCCCCACCCGGGGCTCCACATCCAAGTGTGGAAGCCGCAAATCTGAGCGGCAGCCTTGACCACTCCTACCCCTCACCCACTTTCCACTCCTGGTCCAGCCCGCGCAAAACCAAGTAGCGGCCGGCGATCCAAAATCTTGCCGGGTCCGCCGCCCCGGGGTCTCTCGAACGTGTCCACACCCTTTCGTTCCCACCAAAGCCACCGCCTTCCTGCCAGCATTTGTGCGAGTCTGCATGTTCTCCGGGCCTCCCCGCACCGCCGCACCCCAGCCTGCCCGCCCGTTCTCCACGCTGCAGCCACGAGCGGGCCACGGAGACCTCATCGGGCTGGAATCCGGCCCCGCGTCACTCTCCTGCTTAAAACGTCCAGTGACTCCGGGTAACCCTCAGTACGAGACCCGATCTCCTTACCAGGTGTTGGCCCCTACCCACCTCTCATGGCGCACCCCTCCGTACTCACCCCTTTAGAATCTCCACATCCCGGTGGGACTCCCAGCTCCCAGAAGGTGCCAACGTACCGTACTCCCGATCTACAGGCTTTCACACACGCCAGCATCCAGGTCTGGAATGTTCCTCCTTCGCTCTCCTCAACAATTCCTCCTGGCTGAATGCCGATCACGCTTCCGGTCTCTTGGAGGCGTCTTCCCCTGCGAAGCCTCCCCTAACCCCTCTTGCGGAGCAAGGAGCCCCGCTCCGTGTTCCTACAGCCCTCTGCCCCTCGCCCTGCGTCGTACCCATCTGAGGAGGCAACAGTCACACCTGTCCGGCTCACCACGTTTTCCCCAACACCTAGCGTATCATCGGCAGTCAGAAAGAAATGTTCTGATGAGCGAAGACAGAAGACGGTTCCAGTAACATGAGGCCCCCAATAGTGACCTGACTTAAAGCAGGGACAGTGGAGTAGGGAGAAGCAGATGGAACCGAGAGATAAGGGGACTCGATGCGGGGCCGGGGGGAAGGGTCAGGGAAAATGAAAGGATGAGACCAGCCTTCTGGTGTGGATACCTGACGTCACCACGACGGTAGAAAGACTTGGGGTGCACAGGACAGCCATGAGGTGCCCATGTCCTTGGTGAATGAGGGAGAACCAAACGGCACAAGCCTCAAAGGAAAAGTTTTTACAAGAGAGAGCGCAAGTGTCTGGATGCAGCATTTGGGGGATGAGGACAGCCCCCCTCCAAACCTGAGATATGCAGGTTCCCCTGGGTAGGGCTATAGGGAGCGAAAGCCTCGGGCAAGGGCCCCAGGGCAGGGACAGAACTCAGGACTGAGGCTGGGGAGTTAGGGATAGGAGTTCCAGAAAGCTCCGTGAAAAGGCACAGAAGGGAGGAGAGGAATTAAGAAAGCATGCTGGGAAGAAGAAACAGGTGCATGGAGGGAGGGGCGCCTGGGTAGCTCAGTTGGTTAAATGTCCCGTTTCGGCTAAGGTCATGATCTCACAGTTCGTGGTTCAAGCCCCGCATCTGAGCTGTCAGCGCAGAGCCTGGAGCCTGCTCGGATTCTGTGTCTCCCTCTCTCTCTGCCCCTCCCCTGCTCGCACTCCGTCTCTCAAAAATAAATAAACACTAAAAAAAAAAAAAAAAAAAAAAAAAAGAAACGAGTGTATGACAATACTCAAAAGTGACCTCCTCCCATTTCCCCACCTACACTAACTGTATCCATTTCCAAATCCTAAACTTGCAGACACATGAAGTGTAATCATCTGATGCGTGCACTTGTGATACAACTCGTACACTCACACGGCTAACAGCAGTTTAAAAAAAAAAAAAAGAGCTTTTGAAAACAGACTGGGTACCTGTCTACAAGATGTAGAACAAATATTGATACTTTTGACCTAGAGTATTTCTTACTCATCAAACTTCTCTTAGGAAAAGAATCTCCGTCAAAACACATGAAGATGTTCACTGAATAATTTAGGATACAAAAATCCTGGAAACAACCCAAATGCCCAAAGCAGGGGAATAGGTATGAAAATCATCAATCGCGGGCACTCGGTGTAGTCTCATACACCATTAAATACGGTAACTATGGAGACCGAAGCACCACGGAAATCACTTAGGAGCCGACTGTTAACAAAACAAAAAAGCAGCGTACAAAACCAGCTACTGTAGGAACACAACCACATAAAAAGCCTCCGTACTGTACAGGCCGAAAGAAGAGGGGATAATTTAAAGGCTGAATTTTGTACAGTGGTGGCTAATGATGCCTTTTCTCTTTCACCATTCCCGTTTTTCCTAAACGAATGGTGCAATAAATTCTCACCCTGCCGCGCTTCCAGAAGCTCTTCTAACGACCCCTGCTCCTGAGCTCTTTCGGGACGGCCCACCATGCCCACCCGGCCCCCGAGACAACACCTGCAAGAACGGGGCCTGGAGCGCCCTGCATGTCGCACAGAGATCGCCAACAGGGGCGGCCTCTGCCTGTTAGGTGAGCGACCAAGCCGTCCCCGGGACTGGGCCCCCATCTTCGAGGCGGCCGTCACCACTTTCTCTCAGTCCCCATCTTCAAGGCGGCCGTCGCCACTTTCTCTCGTTCTCCTCCTCCCCAGGGCACACCTCAGGGACAGGAGGGGGCGGGGTGAGTGTCAACCTTGCTCACGGTAGCCATTTCCAAATCTTTTCGCTTCCCCAAACTCCAGCTTCTCCGCATTTAAAAAATATATATTTATTTATTTTGTGTATGTGACAGAGACAGAGAGAGAGAGAGAGAGAGACAGAATCCCAAGCAGGTCCCATGCTGTCAGCTCAGAGCTTGACTCCAGGCTCCATCCCATGAACCACTAGATAGTGACCCGAGCCGAAATCAAGAGTCAGATGCTTAACCAACTGTGCCACCCAGGCACTGCCTTAAGCTCTTTTTTTAAGATTTTACTTTTATTTGAGAGAGAGAGAGAGAGAGAGAGAGAGAGCGCGCGCGCATGCGCGCGCACAGGGGAGAGGGGAGGGATGGGAGAGAGAGGAAGGGAAAGTGGGAGGAGAGAGAGACAGAGAGAGACAGAGAGAGAGAGAGGGGGGGGGTCTTAGGCAGGCTCCAAGCTCAGCACGGAGCCGGACTTGGGGCTCAATCCCATGACCCTGGGATCACGACCTGAGCCAAAATCGAGACTCACACACTCAGCCGACTGAGCCACCCAGGTGCACCTTAAGATTTTATTTTTAAGTGATCTCAACGCCCAATGTGGGGCTCGAGCTCACAACCCCGAGATCAAGGCTCACCACGCTCTACTGAGCCAGCCAGGAGCCCCAGCCGTACTCCTTGCCACCACACCGGCCCCCCACCTTTCTGTCACTCTCTCTGATTCACTGCCTCGCTCCCCGCAGATGCTCCTGTCGCCGCACCATCTCTGGCCACCGTCTCCCACCTGGCCAGGTAACTTGCTCTCTTTCCACCACGACAATTATTCTGCTTCATCAAAAACACATTTACGATCCACCTCCTTGTCCGCTTTCCATTCGAGTCCGCCGCCGCCCGGATGCCCCTGCAGACGCTCTCAAGACACCCGCCTTTCTCGGCCGGCAAACCCCAGACACACCAGCCTCCTCTGCCGCGCTTGACCCAGCTCACACCCGCCACCGGTGTTCACCGAATACAGAAAAGGCGCTGGTTCGTACACGGCCCGCTAATTCTTTTGCTGCTCCCGACGGCTGTGTGGGGTGGGTGCTGTTGCTGTCATCCTCGTGTCACACACAGGAAAAACAGGCTCGATTCGCTTGCTGGGAAGCGACGCACAAGGAAGTTAACGGATCTCACCTTAAACGGACGGCAACAAATTCCTAGAGGGCGCTGAGCACAGAACAGCGACGTTACCGCATTCCTCGCCGGTTTGGATCTTCGACTCGCCGGGACCAGTCATCCCCGCCTCCTGCTCTCTCCCCACAGACCCCCTTCCTTCAGCAGGTCAGCTCCCTCTCTGCTTCCCTGAGAAGCCAAGAGAGGAGACCCACAAACCCTCCGACCCCCAAACGGCTGCCTCTCTTCCTACCTCGAGAGAGCGTTCCCCACCGAACCAAGTCCTCTGATGGGCTCCGGATCCTGTCCTCGGCCAGCCTCTCAGGGACCTGTTACCCGCCTCTCCCCTTCAGCATCCATTCCTCCGTGTCTACGGGGTTATTCCTGACGCTGCAGAAGCACCCCGCGAACCCTTCTTTGGCCCCACGTTCCCTCTGGCCGCCATTCCGTTTCTCGACACCCTTCCGCAAGAAAACTTTCCAGAGAACCGTCTGTACCTCCTCTACCCACGCTACCTGGGCTTCTGCCTCCATTGCTTTTCTCAAAGCGCTCCCGCTAAGGCCACTAACGCCTTCCGCCACTCTCTGCGTCTCGCCCTCGGCGGCATCGGACCTGACCCTGCCTCGGCCTCTGCCATCCGTCCTGCACGCCACCCCCATCTGCTCGAGCGCTCCGGGCTCTGTGTGAGCCTCCTCCCCCTCCAGCCACACGGTCCTGACACTGAATCGTTCACAAGAGGCCAGATCCCGCCCACGTGCTCCTCCACTTCCCAAAGTACATCCCAGCCCCGCCTTCTCCCCTGGCTTCACGGTTCACACAGACCTAAAAACGCTTCACTTGTCTGAGGCCTCCTCCTATCTGTTTCCTCCTCTGAGTAAATCGTACCACTGTCCCCCCGGGGCTGCGAGAACCCGGACGTCGCCAGTGATCGCCTCCTTCCCTGTACCGTCCACGTCCTACAAAATACGCTTCAAGCCCATCCACACCTCTCCACGTCTCCTGCCACCGCCTGGCCCCAGCCACCACCGTCTCTCACCTGGACCGTGATAAACTCATCCTGATGGATCCCCCCGATTTCACTCTTGCTCACCACCATCCGCTCTCTAAACTTTGGCCTTCCCTTCACTCTTCTGTGTGTGTGTGTGTGTGTGTGTTTAACATTTATTCATGCTTGAGAGAGAGACAGAGAGAGAGCAGAAAAGAAGCACAGAGCCCAATGCAGGGCTTGAACTCACGAACCGTGAGATCTTCACCTGGGCTGAATGAAGCCAGACGCTTAACGGACTGAGCCACCCAGGCGCCCCACACTCTTCTGTCTTAAAACTCTCCCCTGGCTTCCCAGATAAACCCCAAATGGCCTACCCACCAGATCCAACCCGATATGGGTTGTGGAATCCGTCCTCACCACACTCTCCCCCTCACTGGCCTCAGTCCAGGCACACTGGCCTACTTCCCGTTCCTGGAACACACAAAGCTCCCTCTTAGCCCTGGGCCTCTGTAAAATCATTGCCTCTTCCCGGGACGTTCTTCACATAACTGACCCCATCACCCTTCACGTCTCAACTCAACCGTCTCCTGCTCAGAGCTCCTTCCTGACCAGTTTATCTCAAGTGGTCTCCTCTAGGGGCACCTGGCTGGCTCGCTTCAACATCTTGATCTCGGCCCAGATCATGATCTCACAGTTCATGAGTTTGAGCCCGCGGTCGGGATCTGCACCGACGGTGCGGAGCCCGCTTGGGCTTCTTCTCTCCTTCTCCCAGCCCCTCCTCCACTTGTGCACGCTCGTGCTCGAGCTCTCTCTAAATAAACTTAAAATACATAAGTAAGTAAAGTGGCGTCCTCTCGTTACTTCCTCCTCGTTCTATTTATTTCCTTCACACCACTTGCTAACCTTTATAACGAACTTCCTCGTTTGTCAGTTTCCACGTCTGTTGTCTGTCTCCCACACAAGACAGCAAACCAACTCTTCTGTCTCCTTCAGCACTTTATGCCGGCACCAAATAGGGTAACTGACACATTGGCAGTCGCTCGATAATTACCTATAAGTCAACTAAATACCGCCACGACAAACCCACCGTTCTTTGATGGAAAACACACATTCACGAGTAAAGAACGGGCAAACACCGCCTTAAATATCTCCGCGTCCAGGGTAGAACGTGCTACCTGTGAACGTTCGTGAAGAAACGTTCTGTTTGCGGTCAGGAAACACGTGGGCTCAACTTTCTCCAGCCATGCGCAGGGCTGACCCGTGCAGCGTCCGGTGACGGGACAGAGGCAGCCCCTACCCTTACCATTTCTGCATATTCCAGCTGTTCCCCCTCATTGTACAGCTCTGGGGGCAGGTTATAAATACGCAGGATGTTATCAGCACTGTTGGTCAAGATGCAGGAACCATCAGGGGCCCTAGAAATAGGAAAGAGTTAGAAAGCTGGGCAGGGCTCTATTTTCCAAGTGCCAGGCTCCCCCTGGGGGTAGGTAAGCACCCCAAGACCCTGAGAAAAGTGGAAGACACATATTTCTAGGTGAAACGTAAGCTCAGTCCAAGAGGAACTTTTACTTTCTTCCCAACTCCCCCCTCGATGGGCTCTTCCCCAAGGTAACTGGAGACCTTTTTATGGTAAAAATCCTGGGCACGGTTATCCCCCCGCCCCATTACCCTTAACTTACCACTTACAGCCCTTCAAGAAGTTCTCGGGCTGGGTGCTGAACTCGGACCAGGAACCACTGAGAAATCGAGGTAGCTGGGAGAAGCTATAGCTCCAGGGGCTGGAAGGAAGATGGGGAGACAACAAGGCAAGGAGGAAAGGGGCCTGGTGAAGTGGGCCCCAAGACCCGCGAAGAAGCACACCTCTCACGCTCCCCATCTCCCCGGATCTCTGCGTCCACGCCATCACCACTTACCTGAATCCCTCATCCGCGGGAGGAGCTTCCTCAGACACGCCTGCTGTGGGCTCTCCGGGCCCCAGCTCCGGCCTGTCCGTCTCTTCTGCAGGAGGGCTCACGTCCTCAGAAAGTTCTGGCTCCTCGACTGGAGGGCTCGGCTCCCTAGGAGTACCGAACCCCGTTTCCGGGGGGGCGGAGATAGAAGCTGAGCCTCCCTCTCCCGTCTCCTGGGAACCAGCTGAACCGGCCTTGGGATCTGGGGACAAGCGGGGCGGCTCGTCCCCATCGGCCGGCGGTGGTATCGGTTCAGGGTCCGGGTCTTTATCCGTCAGGGAAGCTTGAGGAGAGAGGCGGGCCGGGGCGGGGGCCGGGTCCGGGTCCGGGGCTAACACGGGCGCCTCCGGCGCGTTCATGCTGCCGAGGACGCGCGGCCACACTGGCCTCGGCCGGGCAACCCTCGCCCCGCCGCAGAGTTCGCAAGGCTCCGGACGCCGAACTGGAGCGCCTACCTGCGCCTGCCTCCTTCCTCCGGGAGGGGGCGGAAGACCCCGGGAAGGCGAGGCGGACACAGGGACACCAAGGTGGCAAGCTCGGCGTTCCTCGACCCGCTCGGTCCCTAAGAGCCACGCGCTCTCGCGGGATTTGGCCGCACCTTTCAATTGGACCTCCGCCTCCCGATCGGATTTCGCGGGCGACCCGGGAGAGGGGCGGGGCAAGCACGTAACAGGTCACGAGGGTTTACCGTACCCATCACGCCCTGGGGCTCCCGGTGGCTGCTGGGTGTTGTAGTCCGAAAGCTTCCGCCTCTGTTTGAAGGGCTTGAGCTCCCCCTGCCGTCTCCCTCCGTCACTCTTAAAGCACCTACTCCCCCTCACCTGCAAGAGGGCGCTAGCGCTATACTTGATTTTGATCCTTTTGCTTCTCATTCGCCAAATTCCTCACACTTCCGTCCCTTTTCATTCATTCAGTCAGTATTTATTATTGAGCTCTTCCTTGCGACCCAGTACTGTACCAGGCACTGAGAAATACAACAATGAGTAAGAGAGCAGCACAAGGGTTCTGCCCTCCCTAAAAGGCTGATGTTGCTGTGTATTTAAGGCAAGGAACACATCTTTGCAGAGAGCGGCAAGGGCTGTGAAGGAAATTAAACAAGATGGTGTGATACAGGGTATCTGAAGGAATACGTTGGATTGGGATATTAAGGAAGTCCTTCCTAAAAAGGTGGCATCTTAGCCGATGAGAAGAAACTATCCAGCTATCTGGGAGAGGGATGACAAGCGTCTTTCTTTCTTCCACCTTCATATTTGACACAGTGGCGGGAGTCTTCCAAAATGGTTTCCACCGATTCTGCCCTCCCAGTTCTGGCTGGTCGAACTTCCCCACCCCAGTGTCAAGTAGCTGCAGCACCAGCACGACGAGAATCCTGTCTCACTCCCACCGCCCCCCGGCGAACTGCTTGCCCTTACTTGTCATGGCGACTGTCCAGCTTTGTGCCAGGAGCCTCGCGGGGGTTGCTGGGATTGGGATTTTCCCCTCCCATGTGCTCTGTCTGGCGCTAAAAGTTTTGAGCTTCTCAAAAGTCCAGAGCCACCATCCTAGGCGCAGGTAGCTGCTGGGCTCCGGGGTCCTCTGGCGTCCGGCCTCGGAGCGTGCTTCCCAGGACGGTGACACGCTCCCCTGAGGTTCGGGTAAGCTCCTGACTGAGCCAGATGAGTCCTCTCTGAGTCACCGGCTCTTGGCTCCGTGTATTTTCAGCTTGGGAGAATTGTGGGGTCTGGGGATGGGGCACTGGGGACTTAGCGATTTGGGGGAATGGACGCTTGGTTGACGGCACCGACATAGGAATGCAATGTTGGGAGGCCTCGGTGTGGATGATGGGGATGTTAGGACCAGCCGAACTCAGAGCTGAACAGGAGAGTGGGACCTTCAGCCGGCCTAAAGGGCTCTTCCCCCACCCCACCCCCATCCCAGGGCTGGGTGTGGGGAACCCTGAAACAGGACGCACAAAGCATCAGGATATGAGACGCTCGGATCTCGGAATTTGGTTGGGGGACCCGTGATCCGAGATTTTAGGGCCCACAGCATCCTGGTGGAACCTCGGGCTCCGTTCCCAAATGATTATTCGGGGGATGATCCGGGAAGCCCAAGCTGCTCAGGTCCCATAACTTCCGGACCTTTGTCCTTCCTGGAGTGATCTTTCCAACCGGTCCCCGGCTCCGCTAGATGGAGCAAATCCAATTAGACTGTCAGTTGTGGAACTGGGAAGTGCTCAACGAGAGGCTTGCCCGCGAAGCCCGGGAGGACTGTCCGGGCCGGAGAGGCCCACGAGCCCTGTTATTGTTTGGCTCTGCATTTACATTTTGCCACTTACAGGAGCGCTTCCGGTTTCTTTTTCCGGAGCAGCTCACTGTGCACCCGATGAGAGGGCGTAGAGAGAAAATGTCATTCCGACAGGCTCCTCTGACTTGCGGAGGGAGGCTACCAGCCCCCTCCTCTACTTTTTTTGTGTCCTTCCCGAGCTACTTAGCAGCCGCTTTGGGGAGGGAAGGGGTATTTGTTTTGATGCAAACCTCAGTCCCTCCCCCTCTTTGAATGGTGTGCTCCACCCCGTTGCCTGCCATCTGGACGGACGCTACCATTGCGTGCGACGGGGTTTTAAAAAGCGTGCCGAGGGCAAGCCCTGGGTATTTTCGAGAACGGGTACGTTTGAGAATTAAATGGTGAAAGCGGGCGACGATGGGCCGTCCGTCTGTGGCGGAGACACGGTTTCTCCGGCATCCGGCTGCAGCCCAGCCATTCCGATTTCGGACGCAGAGCGAACGTCGCGGGGGCGGAAGGGGCGGGCCTGGAGGGGGCGGGGCCCGCCGAGCCGAGGGGGCGGGGGGCCGGCCTCCCGCCTGTCAGTCACTTGGGGCGCGGTGTTTCCAGCCTGCGCTCGCGGTCCGCGCACCTGCTGCGTCCTGGACACCGCGCGCGGTGCTTGCGTGCTGCTTGTTCCGAAATTGGGGTAGCGTTTCCGCCGACTGCAATTAGACGAGTCGTGGCAACTAACCACCGCGTAAAGCCCGTCAAAATACACATTGTCATCGCCCCGGAGAAGGTGGACGTGCCTCTCTTCCTAGTCGATCTCTGACCCTCATCTTTGGGTTCTGTCACCAGTTTTGCCCTTTGGAGAACGTCCTGTAAATGGAATCACACAGTATGTGCTCCTTTGTGTAGGCTTCTCGCCTGCAGCGTAATGCCTGTGACATTCACCCGTGTGACATTCCTGCGTGTATCAGTCTTGTATCAATGCTTTGCTGCTTTGTATGTAGCCTACTCCATTGGATGAATAAACGATGGATTGTTTATCCATTCTTCTTATGATGACCTTTTGAGATGTTTCCCGTTTGGGGCTATTCTTAATAAAGCTGCTTTTAACATTCTTGTACAATTTTTTTTTTTTTTTTTTTGGACGACTACTTAGGAGTGGAACTGCTAGGTAAGAGAGGAGATGTAAACTTGCAAATTCCTATATTTCAAAGCGGTTGTCCCGTTTTGCATTCCCACCAGCAAGATCTGTCCTTCCTCACATGTGTGTGGTTTGTCAGTCTTCCTCATATTGTGTACATCGTTGTGGTGTTAATTTGCAGTCCTCTGCACTATGATCCATTTCCACCTGCTTACTGGCCATTCCTACGTCTTAAGGGAAGTGACTCTTTAGATCTTTCCCCCCATTTCTTTAAGTTGGTGTATGTGCTTTTTAAAAATTGTGTTCAGTTGCAGGCAGTTCTTTATATATCCTGGATAGGAGTCTTTTGTCAAGTGTTTTCTCCTGTGTTTGACCTGTTGCTTGCCTGTTTGTTGAAGAGGAGCAGCAGAAGATTCTTTTTATCTTTCAAATATTTTCTGTGACCTGTTTAGAAAAACCTTTGCTTGACCCCAAGGTCATGAGATACTCTAGGATATTTTTCTCTAGAACCTTTAGGGTTTTAGGCTTTATACTTAGGTCTATGAGCCGTAATTAATTGACTAATTTTAAAATAATTTTTATCATGATGGGACATACGGGTCAAGGTTTTGTTTTTATTTTTGGTTTTTCCTATATGGGTGTACAGTTCTTCTAGCTCCTAACAGCCTTCCTTTCCCCATTAAATTGCTTTTAATTGGAGTGTTTGGCCCATTTAAATGTAATGCGATTATTGTAAAATTTGGGTTTAAGTTGGCCATCTTAATGCTATTTTCTATTCTATCTCTCCTTTGTTCTTCTCTAACTTTGAGGAAGAAACAATACCAATCTAACACAAACTCTTTCAGAATAAAGAAGAGGTAACATTTCCAAACTAATTTTATGATAATCCTCAGAATCCTGATACCAAAACCAGACAGGGACATTGCAAGAAAAGAACATTTAGACCCATATTCCTGCTAGCACATATATATGCAAAAATGTGACAAATTTTAGCAAATCAAATCTGATAGTATATAAAAATGATAAAACATCCTGACCAAGTGGAGTTTATCTCTAGACTGCAATGATGATTAACATTCAAAAAATCGATCGGTGTCATTTGCCACATTAATGGATTGAAGGATAAAAATCCTATGATGATTTCAACAGCTGCATAAAAAACACTTGACATTATGCAATACCTTTTCATGATAGAAAAGCCAACCCCCCCAGCAAACCAGAAAAAGGAAAACTTAAGTCTGTTCAAAGGCACCTCCAATCGAGTTACCATCAATACATAATAGTGAGAGACCGAATGCTTGTCCTCTAAGACCAGGAAATAGAAAAGGATTGGACTCTCACCCCTTCAACATTGTACCGAAGGTGTTAGCCAGGCTAATAGAAAATTCATTGAAAAACTATCATGAAGGGCACTGCCTGGCTGGCTCAGTCGCTAAAGCATGCAATTCTTGGCCTCAGGGTTGTAAGATCGAGCCCCACGTTGGGTGTAGAGATTACTTAAACAATAAAATCCTTAAAAAATTTTTTTTAACGTTTATTTATTTTTGAGACAGACAGAGACAGAGCATGAACAGGGGAGGGGCAGAGAGAGAGAGGGAGACACAGAATCTGAAACAGGCTCCAGGCTCTGAGCAGTCAGCACAGAACCCGACGCGGGGCTCGAACTCATGGACCGTGAGATCATGACCTGAGCCGAAGTCGGATGCTTAACCGACCGAGCCACCCAGGCGCCCCTAAAATCTTAAAAAAAGCAAAGCTACCATGACTGATAAATGATTATAGCAAGGTCACAGGTTTTAAAGGTAATATACATAAACTGTATTTTTATATAATAGCAACCATTGAATCTGAAGTCAGAAAATGAATTGTAAAAACAATGCCACTTATAGTAACATCCGAAACATGGCATCCTGGGGATAAATTGAACAAAAAAGGGACGAGAGTTCTATATTAAAAACTACGAAATATTGCTGAGAGAATTTACGGAAGTTGTAGATAACAGAGTACCATATTCATGGATGGAACACTCAATAGTGTTGAGAGGTCAAAAATGATTTAATTCAATCCCACTAAAAATCCTAGCAGGTTCATTTGTAGAAATTGATAAGCTGACTCCGAAATGAAAGTGTAGTACAAAGTTGGAAGTCTTAAACTACCTGACCTCAAGATTCCTATAAAGCTACAGTCGGACGACAACCACGAACAGACTAGAGCCCAGGAAAAGACACATGAGTGTGGTCAAATGGTCCTCTACAAAGGCCCCAAAATGAATCCGTGGGGAAAGGAAAGTCTGAATAAATGGTGCTGTACGACTGTTAGAAGGAAATATGGCAAAGTATCTTGGGCTTGATAGGGCTGGGTCACAAGCTTGTATCAATTTGTCCAATTTTGCTATCTAAATGGTAAAATTATGCATTTCGACTTATGTAGATTTTTTACCTCAGAAACATTGGTGGGCTTCTGGGGAGCAGCTAGACATACGTTTGTGAAATTGTCCAGAGTATTATGTCATTTCCTTCTTTAGCTTTGTTTTAGAAAAATACACAACACTTATATTCCCACCAAATAAGTACACCAAATAATTATAACAATATTTTGTCTTATCTGAGTCCGTATGTTAATTACACATGTATGACTACCATCTTTTTTTAATTTTTTTTTATTTTTTGGAGACCGCGCAAGCAGGGGAGGGGCAGAGAGAAAAGGGCAGAGGAATCCGAAGCGGGCTCTGCGCTGAGAGCAGAGAGCCCGATGTGGGGCTTGAACTCACAAACCGAGATCGTGACCTGGGCCAAAGTCAGTCGCTCAACCAACTGAGCCACCGGGGCACCCCCTTTTTTTCTTCATTAATCAAGCTAGAACCCTTTGACAGTACCCCCCCTCCCATAAGCATACATATCCCCCTTTCTCTGAAACCATTACTATCCTATCAAAATGATCAGAGCTCACCAGTAGGTTATTAGTAGTTAAACTTGGGGGGAGTCAAAAGATACACTCGGATTTTCAACAGCACAGGGGGTTGGTACCCCTAACCCCCACCCACCCTTGTTCAAGGGTCAACTGTAGTCTTTGTATTTTTAATTTACATGAACTACGTATATTTTCCTGTGTTTGACTCTTCCCCGCCTCCCGCCCTGCAAATTGTATTTTTTTAATCCACAGGTTTCTGAGCTATATCCAGTTACACATATACCAATAAATTCAATTTCCTTAAATTGCTGTAGTAAATTTCTCTTGTGAGGATACCACTGTCATTTAGCCACTCCCTGCTGACAGACAGTAACATTGTCTCTTATCACCTGCCATCTGGGAACCATACTGACGAACATTTTTGCGCTAGCCTCCTGGTACAAAGTATTAAGGTGTTCCGTTTTGCCAGATGCTGCCCTGACTACTTTCCAGAACCCTCTTTCTTTTTTTCTTCCCCCCCCCCCCCAATCAAATAGCTTTCAGCCAAAACAAATGTTTTTGGCACAAGGCTCTGGATGAAGCCCCCGGGGGTGGGGGGGGACATAATTATTTAGAGCTTGGAGGTGGCTGTGGACAGCCCAGGTTCAAATCCCTGGCCCTGAGCCCGGGTGAGTGACTTAATTACTTTAACCTCGGGTTCCCTCGGCTGATGACACCTACCTTATAGGCTTCTTGAGAGGATTAATGAGATGAGCCAGCGAAAGCAGTGGGCCCCTGTGGGGAGGGCCTGCCCTTGGAGCCCCAGCTGAGTTTCTGGCCTTCCCGCCAGGGATATCATTGTCAAGTGCTGCCTCCCCAGCCATTCGGAAAGTCTGGTTCCGCTTCTGACAGTTTCATTTAATGGCCCTTGAGGCTCTTCTCCGTGGGGAGTACCTGCTCTGAAAAGGTTTCCTAGTGATCGTGCATTTTCGAGAGAGAGAAACATTGAGAATTTAGTTGCTGCCCAGGACCAAGAGAGGGAGACCTCTGTCCGTGGGGCTGTGTCCCTCCCAGCGGGACTGAGTCTCGGACTTAACCATTGCCACACAGCCCGTTGTGGCACATTTTGGGCTCTTCCTACGCGCCAGGCACTTTTCTCAGCTCCTTACATCATCCGTAATAAGTAAGGTGCAGTTTTAGAGCAAAGGACACTTAAGGCTCCGAGAGGTTAAGTTACCCTAACCCTAACCCTCACCTCCCCAAATCCTGCGAATATTAGGTGGTGCGCCTGGGATGCAGGCCTAGCCTCTCCGGCTCCCGAGCCCGTGATCTGTCTGCTACAGCTGCTCTATGTTCCCTGGTCCTGGGGACTTTTCACTAAACACACAAAAACTCACTGCCTGTATGCAGGGAAGCCAAAAGGCTAGCCTGTTAAGACAGGTAAAGTCACCCAGCAAATGTAACAGTGCAATTTCAACCCTTCTGACTTCTGAGCCCCCTCGCCGTTCTCTCGAGCTCCCTTCCATAAAATCTCAAAGTTCTTTTGATCACTGATGGAGGAGGGGTCCTGGTCCGGCCCCACAAATTAAATGTTTGGGATCACTCCCCGCTGGGGCCCTCTCTTGCTTCCTTCCACGCACGTGCGTAGCCAATACCCCCGTCAGCCAGCGTTAGCCGCCGTGACAAGTAGCCCTTTGCCAACCTCTTAATCCAAGGACTTTTGTCAGCCCAAGTCTGCACCTCCAGCCTTAACCGATTACAAAAGAGGGCTCTGCAGAGTCGTCTGTGACGAAGTAAGCATCTTACTCCTAGACGTTTGAACGGTCGTTTTTAATAAAAGCTCATTCATTCGCCTGTGTGTCGGGCACGCAGTTCACTTCACCTCTCGCTGGGACTCGGGCTTCCTCGCCTGTCAGGTGACCGAGACAAATGAGACGAGGCGCTTGAAAGGATTTCACAAACCGAACCCACAAGAAAGCGCGCCCTGGATCCCACGCAGGTGGAGGCGAATGTTAAGGGAGATAATAATGGAAAAAGCTGCTTGGGACGAGGGTGGGGGGTGATAGTTTGTCAGGGACCTACGAGACAGCAGCAAAAAAGCAATGAACCTGGACCCACGCAGCTGGTGTGTTTTCTCGCAAAGCTTATAAACTTGGAGTCAGGGAAGGTGTCACGAGATGGTGGCAAGTGCCCCGGCCCGGACTGGGACCACCCCTCTGAACTCGCCTGCCCCTTGGACCACTCACAGCCCGCTTGCTCATGGCTTGGGCATGACGATTCACTTACAGTTAGAGAGCCCAACCAGATGCAAGGCATCTGGCATTACCTACATTACTGAGGTGAGCACAACAGATAACGTGGCTGCACTGAGGAAGTTTCTAGTCCCCCAGAGGCAACAGCCGAAAGGAATAAGAAAAGATGTCTGATGGCATACCACACTGGAATTAGAGTCAGATGACAGAGTTTGGCTGGTGGTTCTTTGACAGGACACCTGTCAAACGTTCTTGAACCTCACAGTTCGTGAGTTCGAGCCCCGCGTCGGGCTCTGTGCTGACAGCTCAGAACTTGGAGCCTGCTTTGGATTCTGTGTCCTTCTCTCTCTGCCCCTCCCCTGCTCACGCTCTGTCCCCCTCTCCTTCAACAATAAATAAACATTTAAAAAAAAAACAAAGAAAGAAGAAGGCTTTGTGATGAAGGGATCTGGCGGGGAATGTCAGGGGTCCATGGAGGGATCGTCCCCCAGGTGGAGGGAGTGGCTGACAGTCACTTCATCCTTCTTACCAGGAAAGAGAGCAGAAGTAGGGTACCCTTCCACGAAGGCTCGTGGGTTCAGTGGTGGGAAGGTTGGAATTCCCTCTCTGGGTACTTTTGTGTCTGGAGGACATGTGCGAGGGGCTGGCAAAGGGTCGGGCAGGGGCGGCCCTGTTCCCGGGAAGACGGGGGACCCCGGGGTTGGGTGTGTCTCAGGCCGGACCCTCGTTCCCTCCACAGCGGCCGCACTGTCCTCCCAGGAGCCACAATGCAGGAGCCGCCGTTGGAACTCACCATCGAGCCCCCTCTGAGCCAGGAGACATTTTCAGAATTGTGGAACCTGTAAGTGGGGGGTGGGGCGGGCTCCCTGCCAGCCCCCCAGGACCCCCCAGTCCTGCCCACCCGCCCCATTCCCCAGCCCCCCGGTGGAGCCTCTGTAGAAAACAAACCCCAGCACTGACGTTCTGCTCTTCTCTTTCAGACTTCCCGAAAACAATGTTCTGGTAAGGACTGGAGGTGGGGGGTTGCTGGGGGGGACACTATGGGGACAGGGGCCGGAGACCTGGCCCTCTGACTCCTGCCTCTCCCCCCTGCAGTCTTCCGAGCTGTCCTCGGCGATGAATGAGCTGCCGCTCTCGGAAGATGTCGCAAACTGGCTGGATGAAGCGCCAGATGATGCTTCCGGAATGTCAGCGGTTCCGGCACCAGCAGCCCCTGCGCCAGCCACCCCTGCGCCAGCCATCTCCTGGCCCCTGTCATCCTTTGTCCCTTCGCAGAAGACCTACCCGGGCGCCTATGGTTTCCATTTAGGGTTCCTGCAGTCGGGGACAGCCAAGTCTGTTACTTGCACGGTCAGTGGCCCTGAGGGGCCGGTTTCCAGGCCGTAGCCCCCCTGGCTTTCTCTGTTCAGAACTTCGGGATTCCTCCTCTCTTACCTTCTTGTCAGTCTTCCTACATCTCACCTGTTTAGTTTGGCCCGTGACCTTTGGCCTTGCCCCTGTCCCAAAGTTGACATTTCCCCTTTGACCTTGGGCTTCCATCACCCGTCCTGTTCCAGTCAGCCTCGCTCACGGGCCGTGGAACTTTTCTTTTTTCCTCCACTCCCTCCTTTCTTGGCTTTTGTAAGTGAGCTTCTGGGATAAAGGCCCCCAACCCCGCCATCCGGAGCCACCTTTCCCCCACGGCTTCCAGTTGGTGTGTAAGTGGTGCATGTGACCCCCCCCCCCCCCGCCCCGGGCACTCGTCCCCTGACCTGTCCATCCCTTCTCCTTCCCTCACAGTACTCCCCTCCCCTCAACAAGCTGTTTTGCCAGCTGGCGAAGACCTGCCCGGTGCAGCTGTGGGTCCGATCGCCGCCCCCACCGGGAACCTGTGTCCGCGCCATGGCCATTTATAAGAAGTCAGAGTTCATGACAGAGGTCGTGAGGCGCTGTCCCCACCACGAGCGCTGCCCTGACAGTAGCGATGGTGAGCCGTCGGGGGCTACAGATGGGGCAGGGCCTGCTGCTAGGGTCCCCCGGCCCCTGATTCCTCCCCGATCGCTCTCAGGTCTGGCGCCTCCCCAGCATCTCATCCGAGTGGAAGGAAACTTGCATGCCAAGTACCTGGACGACAGAAACACTTTCCGACATAGCGTCGTGGTGCCCTACGAGCCGCCCGAGGTCTGCTTTGGCGTCTGGGGTCTCGGGGGGGCGGGGGGGTTGTCAGCGGCCGTCCAGGTGGGAGATGGGGGGGGGGGGCTTTCTCCTTCTTATGCAACCTCCCCACGGCCGCGTGCGGTGTGCACCGCCAGCCGGGTGATCCCCAATCCACGGTTGAGGAAACCAGCCTACACACTGCAGGCCTGCCTGGCGCTGGGTGGCCTCACTCGGCCCGATCGTCTCTCCCAGGTCGGCTCTGACTGTACCACCATCCACTACAATTTCATGTGTAACAGTTCCTGCATGGGGGGCATGAACCGGAGGCCCATCATCACCATCATCACCCTGGAAGACTCCAAGTAGGGACCCGCACGCCACCCTGCCCCAGGCCACTCTCTCCCGTGCTACCGCCCGTCCCTCCCGCTCGTTCCCATCCCTGCCTGTGGAATCTCCTCTGCTGTCCCCCACCCTCCGCCTCCAAGTTTTCTTTTCTCTGGCTTTGGGACCTTCTCTTACCTGGCTTCTCGATACTCCTTAGGCTTTTAGGCTCCGCATAGGATGAAGGAAGTGGGGAGTAAGGGGGGCCCCATCTCCCTCACTGCCTCCAGCTTCTGTCTTCTTACGTGGGTAGTGGGAAGCTGCTGGGACGGAACAGCTTCGAGGTACGAGTTTGTGCCTGTCCTGGGAGAGACCGGCGCACGGAGGAGGAAAATTTCCGCAAGAAGGGGGAGCCTTGCCCTGAGCCGCCCCCTGGGAGCACTAAACGAGGTAAGCGGGCAGGACAAGAGGAGGCAGGGAGGGTGCAGTTCGGCTCAAAATTTACTCTTCTCTCGCCGTTCCTCACCTCTTTCCCAGCGCTGCCCCCCAGCACCAGCTCTACTCCCCCACAAAAGAAGAAGCCACTGGATGGAGAATATTTCACCCTTCAGGTAATCAAGGGCGGGATGCTTAACCCATTGAGCCACCCAGGTGCCCCGATTCCTTTGAAGTTAATATTACTGGGTTGAAGATTTGTTTTCAAAATGTGGTTTTCTGCTGGACTGCTTTGCCTGCAATTAGGGCGTTTGCCAGTAGGGGGCGGTGGTGCCTCAAGACAATGGCTCAAGGCTGTGCCTAACTTCAGATCTCCAGTCACAAGGTGCGTTAAGTGGTACTGTAATACTTCTTTATCCCCCTCCTCCCCTGCCGCAGATCCGTGGGCGTGAACGCTTCGAGATGTTCCGAGAGCTGAATGAGGCCTTGGAGCTGAAGGATGCCCAGAGTGGGAAGGAGCCAGGCGGAAGCAGGGCTCACTCCAGGTGAGTGACCTGGGCCCTCTCCCAGCCCCGCTCCCCTGCCTTCCTGCCGCGAAAGGCCACAGGACTCCATTCTAATCCCACTTTCAAGGCAAAAAGGAACTGGTGCCCTGACCAGGTGGGACCTGCCCTGCTCAGTCATCCTTCAGTCTTCCCCCAGTTGTATCCTGCACCCCCTTTCGTGCCTCTTGGTCATTTCCAGCAACCCCTAGCTCAGAGCTGGGGTCCCAAATAGAGGCCTGATAACCATGTGGGAGTATGAGACACCGCAGGGTTGAGACAGTCTCCCAGCCCTGCCGACCACCAGCAGGTCTGCGTGGCTTCGCGACTCCCTTTATTGGGCTCAGTTTCCTTGTTTGTCAGACGGGGTGGGGAAAGACGACGACACGACCCAGAAGTACCCCGGGTGCTCAGTAAACACATCCGCGGGTGGTGGTGACCATTTCAGCTTAAATTCCCCTGCTCCTGCCTGGGGCCCTTCAGAACCTGGATCTGAGACACTCCTCCCACTCACTGACGTCATCTCTTTCCCTGCCCCTTGTCTCGCCAACAGCCACCTGAAGGCTAAGAAGGGGCAGTCTACCTCCCGCCATAAAAAGCCAATGTTCAAGAGAGAGGGGCTCGACTCAGACTGATGTCCTTCCGCTTCCGGTCCCCCCCCCCCCCCGCCCCCTCACCCTTGTCCTCCTTCCCTGGCATTTTTGGGACTTGGGAGCTTGAACACACAAGCTTGGTCTGTTGCCCTGCTTGGTACAGGTATGCCTCAGAAACACCATGAATTTTTCCACTTACCTTAGCCTAAGGCTCTGCTAACAAAGTTGGCCCACGTAGTTGGTTAGTAGGGGGAGGTGGGACCTTCCAACCGAGTTTTTTAAGATGTTTTACTATGAGGAACCGCGAGGGAGGTAGGAGAATGTTCCTGCCTATAAAGAGCGTTCTAGAACCAATCATACGCTGGGCCACGAGCCCAGTTCTCTACCATTTTAACCAGCTATTGAATTTGTCCTGATTTTATTGTCCATTTTTATGAAATGCTAATAACCATACCTACCTCACGGTGTTTGTTGTGAGGGTTAATGAAATGATATATGTCTTGCCCCCAAACAGTTTTTTTATTACACGATGTCTGAGACTTGGTGCCTTCACGGGTGCTGATTCCCTAACGTCCCTGTTGGCGGATGGGATGATCAAGTTCCTACGACCGGGACAGCTGGTCAGGGGTCCCCTCCTTGCTGGCCCGGCCGAATCCTGTCTCCCCTTTCGCCGAACCTCACTTCCTAAAAGGAAGTCTGACTCTGTCCTACACCCGCGAGGGATCCGATCCCTGGTGTAGGGTCTGTATCTACCAAGGTCTGTTCCCTGCCCCCGACTCCTCAGGATCAATTTCTTTTGCACTCTTTGAGGCACATCTGCGTATTTCCCCACACCCTTCCCCCTCTCCCCTTTTTATATCCCCTTTTTATATCGGTTTCTTATTTTACAATAAAATTTTGCTAACACCTGTGTGTCTGAGGGGCGGGTGCCCGTGGAGGCTGCGTGGGGCCTGCCATGCCGCAGGGGCGAGTCAGGAGGTGATGTTGGGAGGCAGCCACCTGAGTGTCCGGGGAGTGGGGGCTGGGGGTGGGGGGAAGGGGGGTGCCACGCCGGGGTTCCGGGAGGAGAACAAAAGCTGGAGACTGGGTCAGTCTGCGGGCTGCATGACAACAAGGGAGGGGGGGACTCCATTCATAACTCGGGAACCAACTGTCCCTCCTCCCCCGCCCCCCTGCCCTACCAGGGCTGGCACAAGGTTCTCTCCTGCCCCTGCTTCTAGGAT
The DNA here is from genome assembly GCF_018350195.1 of Panthera tigris. Classification (NCBI taxonomy): domain Eukaryota; kingdom Metazoa; phylum Chordata; class Mammalia; order Carnivora; family Felidae; genus Panthera; species Panthera tigris. Next base: position 2,520,658 of record NC_056673.1, on the reverse strand, counting down.
TGGGCTGCTGCCCCCCTCTGTCAGCCTCTCACCAAGGATTATGGGATTTAAATGTCTGATTTAGCAAGCCTGAGCCTCTGGGGTGGCCATCTGCTCACAAGAAAGGGGCAGGATACCTGGGTCCCCGAGGAGGAAGATGGTGGGCGCCGTTGGATGAAGACAGCCGGGGAGGCCTGCCAGCCAGGGTCCCAGGAAAGTGGGGGCGGCTAAGGTGAGGGCCGGGGTGCGGGGCTGGGGCCTTCCCGGCATCCCCTCATCCTGGGCCTCAGGCCAGGCAATTCAATGAATTGAAGCTTTAAACTCTGCCAGGAAAACCTCAAAGGGCTTCTTGGGGTAGGGAGGAGAGCTGAGGTTGGGGAGCTCTGCTCCCCCGCCTGTCCTGTTCCTCGGTGCTGCTGGCTCCCAGGGAGGGGGGCTGGGGGGGGGAGCTCTCTCCATCACCCACTGCTGCCAGAGCCAGCGCTTGGAGGGGCGGCCAGACACTGGGGACATGGCTTGGCCCACCTCCTCCCTGGAGGCAGAGGGAGGGGTGCTAAGGTCCAGAGAGGGTTCTGGGGCCAGCGTCCTCTCAGCTTCCTCAACCAGGCTGAGGGTGCCTGTGGGGAGCAGCGTGGCCTGCCCCAAGGGTCCCAGATGGCCCTGCACCCACCAGCCCCCCTGGCCTCAAGACCACCTTCTTTCCCTTTCTCTCACCGGGGAACGCCAAACGCTCCCCGGGAGACCTGGAACCATCTCTTTCAGAGACCTTAAGCTTCACCATCTCTCCCCACCCTCCGGGGCCTTGGCAAACCAGCGCTCTCGAAACTTCTTCCCTCTCCTCACCCCTCCAGATGGGTCACCTTGAAAGTGCCTTCTGACCAGCACCCGGCACCCCTGACTCGCATCTTCCTAGACTGCGTCCCCAGCAACGGGACCGGGTCCGTTTCTGCTCTGCTCCTTCAGAAAGCAGATCCGATCCGGCTCTGCCCAAACCCTCGTGAGCCGATAGATCGCTGGGCTGGGAACAAGGCTGGGTTCGCAGGCCAACTCTGCGATGGGCAGAGGTGACCTGTACTGGGTCCCTGACTCTCTGGTCCTACCTGCCTTCCTTCCCTCGCGTTCATCCAGGCATCTGTCTAGGCTACAGGCACTCACCGGTGCCTTCCTCTGCCTGGCTCTGTTCTAGAACGTGGGGGCCCATGGCAGACATGGCCCCTGCTCTCAAGTTCAGAGCCCAAGCCCTGTACCACTGGGATTTGGGATATTTCTTGGGATGCCTGGGTGGCTCGCTCGGTTAAGCGTCCAACTTCGGCTCAGGTCATGATCTCACGGTTTGTGAGTTCGAGCCCCGCATCGAGCTCTGTGCTGACAGCTGGGAGCCTGAAGCCTGCTTCCGATTCTGTGTCTCCTTCTCTCTCTGCCCCTCCCCTGCTCACGCTCTGTCTCTCTCAAAAATAAATAAATATTAAAAAAGGAGAAAGAGAAACCAAAGGAACCTAGCATGCATCCTAAAAATGATACAAATTGTTGAAAGAGAAAGCAAACTTGGTTGAAAGGGTAAAATCCAAAAGTAGGAGGTTATTTTTTGTGTGTGTTTTTATTTTATTTTTGAGAGAAAGAGCGTGAGGGGGGAGGGGCAGAAAGAGAGGGAGACACAGAAGCCGAAGCAGGCTCCAGGCTCTGAGCTGTCGGCATAGAGCCTGACGCGGGGCTGGAACTCACAGAATGCAAGAAAGATCATGACCTGAGCTGGAGTTGGACGCTCAACTAACTGAGCCATCCAGGCACCCCCAAAAGCAGGAGTTTAGAAAAAAGATAAACTTATAAAAGGAAAAGAAGGGGCGCCTGGCTGGCTCAGTCAGAACATGTGACTCTTGATCTCGGGATTATGAGTTCGAGCCCCACATTGGGCGTAGAGTTTACTTAAAAATGAAATAATAATTTTAAAAAACTCAAGGGCTTGTTGAAAGCACAGCAAGGACCATTGATTGGCCCAATGCAACTTAAACTATTCTGTGCCACAGGAAAAGAATGAAATCTCCAATTTATGTAAAGTTGTGGTTTCATTAATATAAAACCTGATAATAAAGACTGTAAAAACCTAGAAGCTAAATTAACTTAGAAGCAAAACTCTCAACATAGTATCAGAATACATTGATGAATTAAAGAAGATTAACGCTGTAAGTAAAGGTTCATTCCGGGGGCACAAAGTTGATTTTGTAGAGAAAGCTATCAACATAATTCGTGACATTAACAAATTAAGGAAGAAAAATATGATCATGTCGAGAAATGCTGAAAGGAATTTGATTAAATGTCAGCATCCATTCCTTCAAAAAAAAATTAAGAATACAGGAGATATCCTAATGGCTAAACACTAAGAGAATTCCGATTAAAGAACCATACAGGGATGCATACGGACAATGTTATAATGCATTCAAGAGGATCAAAGAAATAAAGAAAACAACACTGGTTAAGTATCTCTTTGCTTTTTTGATCACAGGACTTGCGCCTAAGCACTCTAGAGACCATAATAAACAACTCTTGGAGTTAGAATTTAATAAGGTAGATAGTAGGTAAATATTTTTTATCTTCTCAAAAAGTCACAGAGAGGGGAACCAGGCTGGCTCAGAACAGCACGAACACTTGACCTCAGGGTCGTGAGTTCAAGCCCATGTTGGGCGTAGAGATTACCTTTTTAAAAAGTAAATAAATAAATGTTTTAAACATCTCGGGGTCATGAGTTTGAGCCCTGTGTCAGATGTAGAGATTACTTAAAAAAAAAAAAAAAAAAAAAAAAAGGATGGAGGGAAACCTACTTACTTTGCCACATAACAGAAAACACACTGTGAAAACTACCTAAATCAAATGAATATAACTTGGCGTATGGGGCGCCTGCATGGCTCGGTTGAGAGTCTGGCTCTCGATTTCGGCTCAGGTTGTGATCTCACAGTTCATGAGTTTGAGCCCCGCATCGGGCTCAGGGCTGATAGCGTGGACCCTGCCTGGGATTCTCTCTCTCTCTCTGCCCCTCCCCTGCTCACTCTCTGTCTGTCTGTCTCTCTCTCTTTCAAAATAAATGATAAACATTAAAAAAAAAAAAATTTTTCCCCCTTGGAGCTCCTGGATGGCTGAGTCAGTTGAGCATACGACTTCAGCTCAGGTCATGATCTCACAGTTCATGAGTTCGAGCCCCACATTGGGCTCTGCACGGTCAATACAGAGCCTGCTTGGGATTCCCTCTCTCCTCTCTCTCTACCCACCGCCATGCTCTCTCTCTTAAAATAAGTAAATAAACTTAAAAAAAGATTTCTAAATAATAATAAATAAATAAATAAATAAATAAATAGTTTTCTTATTGACTAAACTCTACGCCCAACATTTGGCTCAAACTCACCAACCCCAAGGTCAAGAACCACACGTCCTACCAACTAAGCCTGCCAGGCTCCCTAGATTTTTTTAAAAGTAAAGTGAGGTTGAGAAAACTAAAAAGTAAAACCGGACTCTGAATTACACCACACATAAAAAGAAATAAAGATCAGGGGAATTGAAAGGAAAATAAAAATTTTAATGAAATTAAAATCCAGTCTCCCCCCGCCCCCCGCAAACACCCACAGAAATCTAGACAATAGGAATATACTCTAGTGACTGGACACCCAGAAACTACAAAAAAAACTAGACATGTGAAGGAAGACCTAACACTTTTTAACAAAGAGGCAAACATTGCTTAGGGCAGGCGGGCAGGGCAGAATTTTGCAATGCAGAAAACAGTTTCTATCTGTAGCTGTCAAGGAGCTTGAACAGATTCAGGGAAGAATGACCCAACGGAAAAAAATACCATGCAGCCATCTAAAAAATAATATATGCAGGGGCACCCGGGTGGCTCAGCCGGTTGAGTGTCCGACTTCGGCTCAGGTCATGATCTCACAGCTTGTGAGTTCAAGCCCCGCGTCGGGCTCTGGTGCTGACAGCTCGGAGCCTGGGGCCTGCTTCGGATTCTGTGTCTCCCTCTCTCTCCGCTCCTCACCCACTCGCGTTCTGTCTCTGTCTCTCTCAAAAATAAATAAACATTAAGAAAATGTTTTAATAAGTTAAATAAATAAATATATGCATTCGAGCTCTACCAGGTGACATAATGGCACAAGAAATTTACTGAGTGAAAAACAGTGAAATGCACAGAAGTGGGTGTAATAGGATCCAGTTCTGGCATGAAAACGAGCAAACCCCAGCAGGTTGTGCGCGTGCATTCGCGTGTGTGTATACAACTCATTCGTGATGAAATTGTGTATACGGATGCTTGTGCAATAAAGCTATCTTTCAAGGCAAATCCTAACTCGTTGCAAGCAAACCAACAGAAATAAAGCCCAAGAAAATAAAAAGTAGCTCTAAACCCATCCACGTAGGTCACAGTAAACACCGTACTGTGCACCTGTCCGTCCCTTTGTTGTTTTTTTTTTTTTTTTCCTACGCTTGTGTGTATACTTTCACCCCAATCAGGGTCCTAACGGTTCACATTGTTTTTTGAGATCTGTTTCTTCCGGTCCACTTTCCCCATGTCCCTGGGCATTTGCTGAGGCTGTTCTCTCTCCCCAACCACCCCACCCTTTAAGGCTCTAAGAAACCTGCCATTGGAAGCCCCTGAGTAGAAAGCCGTTGACCGTTCTGAATATTCTCCTCACTGGCTTCCTCCCCTCCCTGGAGGCACGTTGAGGTCCACCTGGCAGGAGAGTTTCTCGTGTGTTCCTCACCTCTCCCGTTAAACTGGGGAGCTCCTTGGGAGCAGGAAGTCTGTCTCTTTCATAAGTGTATCTTCACGGCGCCTAGAATGCACACAGTAGGCACTTCATAAGTATCGCCCAACAAAGGGATGTAGGCTTCCTGCCTCTCTTGCCCTGGGCCATCTCAAAGACAGTATGAAAGAAGGAGCGATCTGGAAGGTAGACGCTTGGACACTGGATGAAGAAGTCAAAGCTGGGAAGCAGGACCCCCGAGGCCCAGGCGACCCCCAAATCACCCAGATCGCCTCCCTCCCCTTCCCAGAGCTCTTCCGAATGCTCAGAAAGGAACAACCCACACGCAGGGCTCCGTGTGTGATATATATTTATATATATAATTGCTCTCATTCTATTGTACTTTATCCTCTTTTTACAGTAGATCCGACACAGGCATTAAATAACTGCAGAGAGAGACCACTGGGGTGAGGGGAATGCAGGAAAACATGGGGACCCCGAGGGAAGAGACTCAGATCCAGCGAGAGGGGAGGAGGGAAGGGTCCATCTGAAGGGGGGGGGGGGCGGTGTGGAGGCTGCAGGGTCAGAAAAGAAATGGGGAGTTAGAGAGGGCAGAAATGAAGGGCACGATCACTCAAGAACACCAGAGGCCCCTCATGTGACATTCTATGGGCACTACGGGGTCGTTTAAAAACGCCAAGGGGTCCCGAAGGCGATGGGCCAAGAAGTTCAGAGCCTAGACTGGGGGGGGGGGGGCTATTGGCAGCGTTTAGGGCCGAGGGGCAGAGGAGAGGGGAGGAGCTAGTGATTAGTTGATAACGTGCTAAGAGAAGCCAGAGGGAGGAGGGGGGTGGCTCCGGGCCCAGGGGAAGGAGGTGAAACAGTCCCACAGCCAGCTGACGTTTCCAAGGTGGCCACTGGGGACCCAGCCAAAATGGCTGCCCTCCCCCAGCGCTCCAGGGAAAGGGAACTTGAAGGATATTCTGGGAACACAAACAGGGAGACAGTGAGCCGTCGGCGGCAAAAAAACAAAGTGGATGTTCAGCCTAGGTCAATCCCATCCCTCCGAGGAGCGCCTGTTTGGGTGACAGGAAGAGAACTTTCAGGAAGAACCAACAGGGACTCTTCCAGACCCTCGTTCCCAGCTCGCGCCAGTCACCGCAGGGTGAGGAGAAAAATGTGCCACAAGACAGGGGAAAGGCCACCGAGCCACCTCGTCCTCAGTTACAGACAGCTGTCGTTCGGAGGAGGGAACGGGGATGGAGAGGACATGGGGACAGCCCTGCCAATGCCGGAGGAGCTGGGTAAAGTCAGAAGCCACCAAGACGGTGACGGTGTCGATGAGGCAGAGAGCGTGGGAGAGACAGAGGAAGGTGAATGGAGGGCCACGATCGTGTCTGCAAACCAGGGATGGAATGAGATGTGTGGGGGGCGGGGGGGAGGTGGATGAGGGTGAAGGCAGGTGCGAAGGTGGGCGGGCAGGCAGGCATTTTCTATTGCTCTCTGGGGACAGCGGGGGTGGAGACCCCCCACTCACAGCTAAGCCAGAACCAGAATGGCCCCCAACTCCTCGGGCCGGCCTTCCTGGGATCCTGCCTCCCTGCCTCTGACGGAGCTGGAATCCGGAGGGGAGGGTGGAGACGGGAGGGAAGTCAGGGGACCACAATGGCCATCAGGCTGGGTTCACAAGTAAAGAAAAGGGGCGTGAGGCTCAAACAAGTCATAGCTCTGTTATAAAAAATACCTTTGGGGCGGGTGAGGGAGGGATCAGGCAGGGTCAGGGACATTCCAGAGGCATCCATAGGAAAGAGGTGGGGGCAGGAGGAAGGGGCCTCAGGTTTTGTTGATGCGGAGTTTGAAGGCCACGCGGCCCGCGAACTTGTCCCGCTCATCGTCTGTGGCGATGTTGGCGGCATTGATCCGGCATTCTACGTTCACCTCCACATTGGGGGTCACGTTCAGGAACTTCACGGCCACCAGGGGCTGCGTGTAGTTCACCTGGGCCAGAGGAGGAGAGCACAGGTCCAGGCCCTTGGCAACTCCAGCCTCCTCCCCAAGGACCCCGCTCCCCGGGAGGAGCCACCGGGCCGGGCCTCCCACGAAACTTACGTGGAACTTTTTGCCATAGTAAGGGAAGTACATGAGGTCGATGCTGCCGTTGGCAGGGAACATGACAAAGTGGCCGAGGTTCTCAGCATCTTCGTCCCGCTGTGGGGGAGCAGGAGGGTAGGGGGAGAGCGGGTTAGGGGCGGCAGGAACCCAGAACCTCTCCAGACTGCCCTCTACTCTTCCTTCGCCCCAAGTGATTTCTGGCTCCAATCTGCTTCCCTTGGGCTGTGAGTCTGTGTGTGCGTGTGTGCAGCAGGGGCTGTCCTGTCTCTCCGTCAGACTGGGAAGTCCTGAAGGGTGTTAATGACCCTGGAGCCGCCCCCTTATCCTCCCACACCACCTTCTTACCCCGGTCTCAGCAATCGGTTTCTGGAGCAGAGCCAAGAGAGAACAGATAAGTGAGTAAGGGCTCGGAAGGAAGGGGAGGGTGTGTGCGTGCGCGTGTGTGAAGGGGGACGGGAAGTTTCTAGAGAGGACAGAGGAGGGGGCCGCAGGGTTCCCAGGACAACTGAGTGGTGGCAGGTGGCCCTAACTACCAGAAACCTAAAAAGAACTGAAGAGCAAGGTGAGACACGGGAGGGGGAGCGGAAGACACGGTGATCAGGGACTGGAGAAGGTGGAAGGGGTCAGGCATAGAAGCAGAGGCCGAGGCTTCTGCTTGGGTGGGCTCAGAGAGGTGGGTGTCCAGCCACGCGAGAGCTTCTAGAGAGAAGCGAGAGTGGTGGGAGCCCCTGGGAGTTGGAGCCACGCTGGCGCGCCCTCTTACCCCCTTGTCCCTAGAGTGACGGGGCCTCTGACAGCGAAGGAGACAGAAAGACACGAGTGAATTCCGTGCAGGCCAAGAAAGGCAAACAGATGGGCAGGTGGACAGGGCCCCACAAACTCACCTTCCCCACACAGGTAACATTCATGCTCTGATTCGCTCCCGCGTAGAAGTTGATGACCTGGAATGAAGAGAGAGGACGAGGAGTTAGAGAAACAAGGTGGCGAAGACACACGTGTCCAGCCTCCTCGCCTCCACAGAACCTGGCCTCCCACGGCCCCACGCCTCTGGTTCTCGAAGCCGCTCAAACCTCCCCAGATCGCCCCAGTGAAAGGAAGCAACTGCCCGCAGATGATGACCCCAGCCCCCTCCTTCATTCTCCCTGGTGACCAAGGTCACACGTACCCGGTTCATCTTGATGAAGACACAGGGCTGCCCGGTGCTGTAACCATAGTGGGTCGGGTCCCCGATGCCAGAGCAGTCGCCCAGCTGGGTCCGGTTGAACTGGCAGGCACGCTTCGGGTAGTTGAGGACTCCGTTGTCTGGCTGTTCGTAATAGCGCCCAGGGCGGCAGACGTCATTCTTCTGGGCTTGGATGGAATCGTTGTAAGCTAAGGAGGCGGGGGAGAGAGAGAGAGAGTCACGGGGCCAATGTTCTGCTTCCAGGGTCCCCCGATCGCCTGCCCAAGCCCCTGCACGGCCACATCAGCGGCCCCTCACTCACGCTCCAAAAACTTGTTGAGCTTCTGAACATGCTGGTCCCAGCTTTCAGTGTCACTGACGTTGACAATGACATCAAGATTCTCAGTCTTGGGGCGAATCATCAAGCCTGTACCAAACAAGTGGATATACATGTACGTATGCATATCCGACGAGGGACTACACACGGAGGGAGGAAGCCGGACACAGGGAGCAGCAGGGTGATGGCCGGGGTGAGGACAGGGGGAGATCTCCTGTGACCCCACAGCACCTTCCCAGATCACAAAGCTCTCAGCTGCGGGAAACGGGAAGGAGGCGGACTTCAAGGACTTCCCCGCACGCGGTAACCGGGTCATCAGAAGCCGCATCACTCACCCGGTGTGGTCAGTCGATCCTGGTACTTGGGGGTATGGTCAGAGACCGTCTGCAGCATGACCCACATGGTGAGGGTGAACATGGCCGTGAGGAAGCCATAGAAGACGAGGTAGAAGAGGAGGATAAAGGCTGGGGAGGAGGAAACAGGGTCAGCGGGTTCCAAGATGACCTCACCTCTCCCCGCAGACCCCTCTCCCACTCAGACGTCCTGCACCGGGACGGGCCACAGAGTCTCGGGGACATCCGAGAGCCTGCCCCTGAGAGCAAAATGAGACGAGCTGGAAGCAGGCCCTGGTGTCTGGCGTCCAGCCATGACCCCCACCCCCTCCGGTCCCATAGTGAAGCCCGGCCTCGTGGAGGCCGCAAGAGACCTAACTTCTCGTTGCTGGGCCAACCCCAAGTACAGGCCGCGGTCATTCGGCATCAGATTCCGTTCCCAACTTGTCAACCATTCGCGGCCCTACAAAGGCACAGCACCTGTTACTGCCTCATGGGTCCTCGTGCTTAAAGCTGTCCGGCGCAATGAGTTTCCAAGCTGGCCCTGGCCACCATTCGCAACCAAACTCTCATCCCACCCCTCAGAGCGCGGACCCTCACGTTCCGACAGCAAACTCTTCTCTCTGCTGGCGCCCCACAGAAGTGGCACCTTGGACGCAGCTGCCGTCTAGCTACGAAATCGCTCAGAGCTGCCCGGAACCTTCAGCGGTCACCCCACCCCCCAGTTCACGCACAGCACCCGGGGAGAGGCGGTTGAGCAAAGGTAGAATGTCCCGGAGGCTTCCGGGCGGGGAGCAGGTCCTTGCTGTATGTGACATGTAACTCCGTCACTCCTCAGCCTAAGTGTCTGCTGTTGCCACCACCCAGGAACCCCTGTCCTTCTATCTCAGACGACACTGTCCCCATGAAGCTTCTCCAGGTTTCCCCCGAGCCATCACGGATCCCTTCAACCCCAGGGACCGGACTCCCCAGTTTCCTGAAGGCGAGGACTGCCGTGGTGGGTGGGCTGATGGGAACAGTGTTCAACCGGTGTGGAGGAATCGTAGGTTGTGTCACAACAGGCTCCCCTATGCTTGACCTCCCAGCTTAACAATCCCTTTTGGAAGAATGCCACCCTTCACCTGCACTCAAGCCCAGCACCAGACCCTCGCCTGGGGACAACTCCCTCTACACCCGAGTCTCGCAGTCCCGCTGTGGCTTGGGAAGGTCTGGACACTCTGCCGGATGATGTATGCGCACGTCTCACCACTGGTGACCACTCCTTCCCTCCGCCTGCGACATCGGAGCCGGACCTCCAACCTCCAAAACCTCCCAGGGCCACCCCTCTCCAACAGCCCCCCACCCACAAAGCAGCCACAGAGAAAGCTCCAAACAGCAGCGGGATACTGACAACTTCCGCTGTGAAGAGCCCCCCCCCCGCGGTCCCCCCCCACCTCTCCAAGACCCGCCCCCTCATGAATGTTCCCAGGGTCCAGGGGATGGGCACGAGCTAAAAATAGACGGGCTTGGCGAGCTAGTGAGAGCCAGAGGGAGGGAAGGGGCGCTCTTCTGGGGAAGGGGGGGGGCGGCCGTGTGCAGCGGACCTGCCCGGAGAGGGAGCGCCAGCGCCGCGGCGCGGACACGCGCGCAGAGCCCGCGACCCCCCGCGCGAGGGGGCTCCGCGGGGGGCGGGAAGGCGGCAGTGACCTACTTTCTCCGCCTCCGCAGCGGCCGGCCGGGGAGATTAGACCGGCGATTCGGCCCCCTCCCAGGCCGGAGCCAGGCAGGGCGGGGGGGTGGGGGGGGGAGGGCAGGACGCCGGGGACCCGGGAAGGGAACCGGGGCCGAGCCCGCGGGACCTGGTGCCCCCCGGGGCGTCGCCCGGAGGACCCCCGCCCCGCCCCGCGCGCGGCCCGCCCTGCGTACCCCAGCTGGTCCCGGTGCGGCCCATGAACTGGTGCGTCCTCGGGTTCCACACGAACTCCTTCCACTCCTCAACCACCTGCCCGCAGCTCTTCGTCTCCTTCTGGATGACCATCTCGGCGGCGGGGGGCGAGTCCCGCGCCGGGCGGGGGGCTGCGGAGAAGCTGGGGTGCGGCGCGCAGAAGCCCCCCCGCCACGCTCCGGAACGCGCGGGGAGCGAAGGCAGCGGGGGCGAGGGAGACCCTCCTCAGATGGGCAGCCGCTGCAAATTCCGGGGTGCACGGCCACGCGCTGCGGGGTGCTGGCAGCGCGGCGTGGGATGCACCGATCCTAGCGCCCCCCCACCCCGCCCCCGGGCTCCGATGAAAAGGGGGCTGTCAGAGCAGGGGAGGTGAGAAAGAGGAAGGGGTGCGACGCAGCCTCACCCCCCAAACCTTCTAGAAACAAAATGAAAAGGGATGCAAAAACAGACGGCTGCAAAACCCGAGCGAGGCGCAGAAAAAATAGGGGTGCAAGGAGGCGAGGGAGGGGTGGGGGAGGGGGCTGCCCCGAAATCCAAGATGCAAAGAGGCCGTGGGGAGGGACCGGGTGGCCGCTCAAGGCTCTTCCGCCAAGCGGAGACCGCCACACCAGTGGTGGCTCGGCCGCGGGGGTGGGGCAGGGACGCGCAATTGGGGGACAGCCAGGGATGGGGGTCCCCCGGGCGGAGGCTCCGCTCCTCAGCAGTGCGGGGCCGGCAGGCGCGGCGCGCAGTCTTTATACTCGGCGGCGGTGGGGGGCCCGCCCCCTTCCCACCCCCAGAAGCCCCGCCTCCTCGCCGCTGGCCCGGGCGACCTCATGCATATGCAAATATGGAGAGAGGGATTGGGTCCGCCCCCCTGCCGCCTCTTTAAGACCCGGAGGTCTCTCCCCTCCCCCCACCCCAGGTACCACACTGGATCAGGTGGAAGAAGGGGATGGAGGGCGTGTCCGGGCGGAGTGGAGGGAAAGGGAACCCCTGAGAGAGACAGAGCTGGAGAGGGAAGCCGATCTTTGCGGCGAAGGGGCCCCAGGCCGGCCGTTGGAGACTAAGATCCGGAGACAGACAGGGCCAAATGTGAGAGGGACAGAGAAAGAGCCAGAGACCAAGAAAAACAGAAGGCACCAGCCAGGGCGCTAGACCCGCCGGGATGGAAGCTAGAACAGGCCACACAGGATGGAGAGAGGCCACCACAGGAGGGAAATTCCCTTTGGGGGAGCCGCTACCAGCTCCCCCCAACACCTCCTTCTCCAATCCCACAGCCCCTGGTTCTCTCCAAGCCTAGGGGCTTCCCCATGTCCCCACCCAACTCTCCCCGTCACCACATCCCTAGCCCCTAGCATTGCCCGGAGGCTCCAGCCGGGATCCAGATCTCCTCAGGTGTTGTGTCCCCCCCAACCCCCAGGCGTGAACTCCCCCTCCCCATTTGCCCATTGGGGTCCACAGACATGGCCCATTTGAGCACCTGTTAGAGACTTTGTGCAACTCTAGCCCTGGGAAACCAACCTCGCAGTTCTCACGGGGCTCCAGAGACCCACAGTCTAGTTGGGGGGGGGGGTACAAGAGCCTCTAAAGACCTCGAGTTAAGAATCATGATCGCTCTCTTTTCATCTCTCTTCAGATCTTGTCGCTTTGCCTTGGAGAGGGGTTTCTTCTCCTTCGGCCTCTCACCCAATTTCCTTGGCTCTAGTCCTCACCAGTGCCGGGTTCTGACTCTCGCCCTCCGCCTCAAATTCTCTCCCTCCAGCCCAGCTTTACGGACTTGGGGGTCTGTTCAACCAAAGCTCCCACTCAGAATGGCCCATGTGGCTGGTTTGGTGCTTTCACCATCTCGTAACTCTTCATAATTTTATCTTTGAACTTGTAATTTGTGCGTGAAGCCCAACGGGACAATGGAGGACGTGTGTGAGCGAGGAGATATATGTAACGTGCCATCCGAGAGGCCGCCCGGTGTAGAACTCCAGTGGACCCATCGTGCGTGCGAGCTCAGCAAGACTCAGAGTTAAGACACAGCAAGCGTGTTATGCGTCCAGCTGAATGACCTTGAACCCTAGAAGGCGATGGCCTTCTAGGAGACACGGGTGACTGAGGCATCTTCTTCTTCTCCCCTTTCTGGGTCCCGCTGTTTCCTGATTCAGCCAACCACTTCTGCTGACGACGATGACAGGGAAGGAGAGGGAAAAGCTGAGCTGCCCATAATTCCTTTGGCTTCTAGTCCTTCCGTGCTCATTAGTAAGCCGAGGGCAGAAAAAAGTTGATTTTTCTTTATTTCAAACAACGTTAAATAGCAAAAAAAAAAAAAAAAAAAAAACCATGAAAAGTTGAGAAAAGAACCACGGAAGAAATGAAAACATGTTCTCTTTCAGTACCGTGAGCGGCACTTTTTTCCTGCTTTCTGAACAAGGGATCCCACATCTTCGTTTTGGACCGGGTCCTGCAAATTATACAGCGGGCTCTGCTTAGCCCCTTCTGCAGGCTCCGGATTAATTTTCTCCAGATACAGTTTTAATTAGGCCACTCCTCAGCTCAAAGGTCTTCACTGGCTTCCTGTCACCCTGTGCAGGACGGAGTCCTGATTCTTTTGTCTAACCCTCAGGGCGTTCCAGTGCCCAGCCCCAGCCCGTGTCCCCAGCCCCCTTTCCCACCAGGACGCAACTGATCCTCTGCTGGAGCTGAGCCTGACCCGGCCACTCCTAGGACAGGCTGTGCTCACTCCTGACTTCACACCTTTGTCCATTTCATTCCCTTGTCCCGGAAGGCTGCCCACCCTTCAGAGTCCAGCCGCAACTCCCATTCATTCATTCAATGCGTATCTAATGGGCATTCACTTAGAGCCAGGCACTGTTCTGGTCCCTGTGCTCCTGGGACTCTCGTCCCAATAAACGAAAAAAACAAGCAAACAACTAAAACAATGTAGTATAATATTACGCAGAAAAAATAAAACAGGGTGGTGTGCCAGAGAGCCCCTGCATGGGCAGGGAGGGCCTTACTGGAGAGCTAACGTTCAGTGTGAGACCCAAGGAACCCAAGGAACCACGGGGAACTGTAGGAGAAGAATCTTCCACGAGGAGGAAAGTCTAAGTGCAAAAGCTGGGCTTCAAATGAGGGAAAGCAAGATTAATGCAGCAAGAGATCCGAGAGGTAGGCACATCATACAGGTCCTTGTAGGCCAAAGGGCATAGTTTGGATTTTTTTTTTTTAAACGTTTATTTATGTTTGAGAGGGAGAGAGAGAGACAGAGCCTGAGCAGGGGAGGGGCAGAGAGAGAGGGAGATACAGAATCTGAGTCAGGCTCCAGGCTCCGAGCTGTCAGCACAGAGCCCGACGCGGGGCCGGAACCCACGAACCGTGAGATCATGATCTGAGCCGAAATCAAGAGTTGGATTCTTAACCCACTGAGCCCCCCCGGGCGCCCTGACTCTTATGGTGTTTTATCTTTTCAACCAGGTTGCAAGCATTTCGAGAACAGGCCTCTGTCTTATATACCCTGTCGTATATATCCTCTATGCCCGAGCACTCCACAGAGCTATGGAAAACAGCGTCCGGTTGCCGAATTGGACTTAGACATGGAATGCCTCCTTCTGCTAGAAACTGCGGGGAAGCAACTTGCCCTTTCCTCCATGAGACAAGGAGAATCAAAATGAGCTGGGTCCGATCTGGAGAGATGAGGCCTAGACCCTACCCTCAACACACACAGCCTGGCAGACACTGGCCTGGGGATGCCCTCCAGACTGCTAGCTCAGTTCTGCCCTGTGCACCCTCGGAAAAGAATGAACGTGTCCGTACGTTTCAGGGGAAGGCTGTGGGACCTGCTGTTCCTTGCACATCTTCCCCTGTGAGGGTCAGCATGAGGAGGGGTGTGATGGAGGGAGCATTGCTATTAATTGCTGCATCGGTGTTCACGGGGAAGTTGGCTAAGGAAGGAAGGAATGGGGGTCAAAGAACCAACCCCTTCCCGGAACCCAGTCCTGCCTCCGGCATCTCCAGAAACAAGGGAAGGGAAGAAAAACTCCCACGGCCCCTCTCCCAGATCCAGAGTCTGTCATGAGGTCTGCGTGCCCTGAGCAGAGACAAGAACAAGGAAAGAAGCGGGCTCTAACACACAGATGTGGGTGCGTGTGTGTGTGCGTGGGGGTGGGGGGTTATTATTTAACGGGGACAGAGCTTCGGTGTTTCAGGATGGGAGGCTGTGGGGTATCCTGCCAAGTTCCGGAAAGGTCCGCAAGGGTGGGGGAGAGGCAGGGGACACTGGGCAGACGCCGTAGGTGCCCTTGGTGGGGGCCTGGCAGGGTCTGTGTCGGAGCAAAGTCAGTCTTAATGAAAGAGTGTAGACAGCTCTGGATGGTAATCAGGAATCCTGGAATCTAGGACAGCCTGGAGAAAGAGAGGCTGGGGGCACGGTGTCCCGGACGGGGCGGGGTGCAGGGACGAGAGAGAAAAGCCAGCCCCGGGGAAGAACCCTCAGGGACAAAAATTCACGAAGCTGCCGCTCAGAACAACCCCTTGATGGGAACCCAGGTGTGTGTGGATCTTTTAACTCTCCCTCCCCACCCCCCACTGGCTCACACCCGAGGCCCCCACGGGGACTGGTTTCTTTTCATTATTCAAGTCTTTGCTCAAGTAACACTGTCTTAGAGAGGCCTTCCCTGACCACCCGGCTAAGGCTGTCTGTCGACTGCCGCCCTCTATTACGTGACAGGATATTATTCCCTTTATAGCACTAACCACTATCTGAAATGATCTTGCTTATTTATTTTTCTTACGGGCCGTCTACCCCTGCCCACCCCCCCCATCCCCCCCACCCCCGCCTCCCCGCCAATGTGAGCTCTACAAAAGCAGGCACTTTCTCATCCAGGCATCCTCAGTGTCTAGAACGATGCCTGATACGCAGTAGGTCCTCAGTGACTATCGGTCGAATGGACATACCCAATGGCCCAGGTGGGCCCCAAACATTGCCCAGGGGACCAGAGTTGAATTTGGGCTTCCTGGCCATGCTGAGGACGCTCCAAAGGCGCTCTGCCCGTGTGGCAGCAGCTGTAGACCAGCAAACTCGAGACTGGGAGGGTCCAAGGAGAAGCCTAGGCTGTCTTCCACCCCAGACACAGTCCTGGAGCCTCCTTACCCTGGGGTCACTTAGGTCCTGGCTGATCCCTGCAGAAGGGGATGACAGGTCCAATGAGTGAGTCACCCCTGGCAACAGGGTGACTGGTAGGAAAATCATTTTAAGAAGCCAGGAGGCTGGGACACTGGGATCCCCATGGCTTGTGGGGTTGGGGGATGGGCTAACAGTCCTCGAGAGGAGAGGATGGAGAACAGGTGCCAGGGCTCCCGAGGGTGCCCCAAGTAGAGGTTGGGACACCAAGATTCTGCCAAGGCGACGGGAAGGGGCGGAGGACTGGGTCACCACATTCTCTGAGGGCAGAGATATTCCTGAATCTGTTTTTCCCAGCTGGGACCAGCATAAACCAGCTCTCCTTGAATGGACTAGAGACGGATTCGTCAGGGAAGGCAGCAAGGGGACGGAGACGAGACTAGGAGAGATGCCGGCTGCTTCGCCCTCTGCCCCACTCCCTTTTTCCTTCTCCCTGCTGCTTCCGCCCCGGTCCCCAGAACCCCTGCCCCCCTCCCTCTAGGGCTCTCCCATGCCCCCTGCTGCTCCTTCTTTGCACAGCAGTGGCCCGGCTAAGGGAACAGCAGGATTCCATTTCTTCCCTTCCTTCCAGGCCTCTCAGGACCAGGCTCCGCGAGGGGAATGCTAAAGCCCCACAGGCAGGAAATGCTGGGGAAGGAGGGGGGCTCCTGGCTCCCAGAAAGTGACCCGTATCTGGTGCGCACGTCTGCCTGTCGGTGCTGCTGAACTCCCAGGCTGAGAAGTCACGGCCTCCTCCTCCTCCTCCTCGGGAAGCTTGCCTGGACCCCCAGACTAGGTTAAGGCCCCTGGTCTCCAAGCTTTTACAATTCCCTCTACGGCGCTTATCAGTTTCCGATTATCCACTTACTTGTTAGTCTTTGATGGATGTCTGCCTCCCCCAGGGGACCTTGAGCAGCCAGAGGGCAGGAACCAAGGGGGGGGGAGGTGGGGGGGGGCGGGGGGGGGGCGGGGGGGGGGGGGGTGGGGGCAGGGTGGGGGGGCGGGGGGGGTGGGGGCAGGGTGGGGTGGGGGGGCGGGGTGGGGTGGGGGGGCGGGGTGGGGTGGGGGGGCGGGGTGGGGGTGGGGCGGGGGGGGTGGGGGGGGGGGTGGGGTGGGGGTGGGGGTGGGGGGGGGGGGGGGGTGGGGGGGCGGGGGGGTGGGGGGGGGGGGGGGTGGGGGGGGTTACTCATCAGCACAGCCCATCGCTCAGCGCAGTGCCTGGTACGTTGCAGATACCCCGTAAAGATGTGTCGAGTAAATGAACGAGTGACATTTGAGGGGATTCTTAGGTGGGGGTTTAATGGGTGCCGTCTGTGTCATTGCCTAGGCTCTGGGGACAGCTGTGAGTCCAGATGTTCTGACTTCTGCTCAGGGCCCGGTCCATGTCCAACTTCTGGCCTTGTGCCCAAAGGCCATCCAAGCAAAAGGAGGCCGAAGAAGCCTCTCCTAGAGGGAGGGGACACAGAGGGGTCATGAGGGCAGCTTGGACCCACAAAGCTCCTCCCCACCCCAGCTCTCTGACCTAAATTTTCTAAAGCACTTCCTCTCACTGGTCCTTTATCCCCTCTCTTCTTGTGGCCTTTTCTTCTAGGCTCCCAGAAGTTTCCTTTCCCTAAAAACATGGCCTTGCCTGTCTTCTCCTCTCTCTCTAGCTGATTCCAACGGCGTGCTGAGGAGCGTGGACATCGCTCTTACCTGGCAGAGCCCCCAGGAAGAGGCGCCCCTGTGGCTGGACCCAGAGGTTGAGGAGGGAGGCAGGATCCAAGAGAGGCAGGGCAAGGATCTCCTTCTTAGGCCTCTGGCTCAAGACTGCCCCAGACTCGCCCAGCTTCAGCTGAAGAGGGGGTCCCAAGACCAGAGGCAGATCCAGCTGTGGGCCCGACGCAGAGGACAGCACCACTTTCTGCGGAGTGTGTGGAACAGGGACGTGACCGGGGGAGGAAAGAACAAACCGCCTGGACCCCTGTGGCCCCACACCCCTTGCTGCCTCTGTCGGGCCTCTGAGCGGTACCTTCTGTCTACCAACCATTTCCGCCCCCTACGTGCTGCCCCAATCTTCCTGGCTTGATGTTCCATAAGACCACACCGATCCCAAGTAAATACGATCCAGATAAAAGCCATTTGTAGGGGCACCTGGCTGGTTCACTCGGTAGAGCATGTGACTCTTGATCTTGGGGCTATAAGTTCAAGCCCCACGTTGGGTGTAGAGATTACTTAAAAATAAAATCTCGGGGCGCCTGGGGAGGCTGAATCCATTGAGCATCCGACTCTTGCTTTTGGCTCAGGTCACGATCCCAGGATCATGGGATCGAGCCCCGCGGTGGGTTCCTCACTGAGCATGGAGCCTGCTCGGGATTCTCTCTCTCCCCCTCTTGGCTCCTCTCCCCCGCTAGCACATGCACATGCTCTCTCTTTCTAAAATAAATAATAAATCTTAAAAAAAAAATAAATAAATAACAAATATAAATAAATAAATGCATTTGCTTGCTGTCGGCAGTTTTTTTTTTCTTTTTTTTTTTAATGTTTATTTATTTTTGAGAGAGACAGAAGACAGAGCATGAGCAAGGGAGGAGCCGAGAGAGAGGGAGACCCAGAATCTGAAGCAGGCTCCGGGCTCCGAGCTGTCAGCACAGAGCCCGACTTGGGGCTTGAACTCACGGACCGTGAGATCATGACCTGAGCTGAAGCCGGACGCTCAACCGACCGAGCCACCCAGGCGCCCCTGGTCCGTGTCAAGATATGTCCCTACCCTCCACCTTAAGCTTTCCTAATATTGACAGTTTGGGGTCCCCCTTTCCCCCTGCCACTCCCAGGCTCCACTGAATACAGGCAACACCCCCTCTTACTTGACCTTGGAGCTGGAGGCTGAGCCAAGGACGGTTTTCTGGGGTCCCAAGGGCAAGGAGGTGGCCAGAACCTGCTGCCAGCTGGAGTCCCAGGTCCAGAGAGAAGGCCCAGGGCTCTGCATGAGGCTGGGGGATGTCTGGGGTGGGGGGAGAAGTGACCCTTTCTGAGGACTCGAGGCTGGGGACTCAAGGAAGGAGGCAAACTAGTGGTGGAGGGAGACAGGGGAAGGCAGACACAGGGCCGGCCATGGAGGGAAAAACCGCCTTTACCTTGGAGACTGAATTCTGCTCGAGTCCCCGGAGGGAAGAATGTGCCAGGCTGGGACTCTGCAGCGCAGCTTCTGAGGCTGCTGGTAAGGGCAGACACCGAGGTCTGGGCCTGTTGGTCCAGCCAATTTTCCCGGCGCAGACAGCCATCCAGGGTGGGGACCAGCTGGAGCCGGCGCAGGGAAGGGAAGATGTGGGGATGTGGCAATCAAGACACGTGAACCCCTGTCCCAGCCTCTCCACGCTCAGTTTATTCTCCTCTGAGACACAAGCCTTTGGCCTCTCCCACGCAGCTATCAGGCTGTCCCCTCTCCTTTAAGAGTGTGGACTTAGACCCCCGTGGTCCCCCGGGGCAGCAGCACTTTACCACCTGGGGTGGGTTCCCACCCTCGTGCTGTCGGTTACCGGCAAACGGAGACTGGAGACAGGGAACAACAGTCCCCCCAGTGCAATCCTCACGACAGGCTGGACTTTGCTGCCCAGAGGCCCAGAGACCTGTCTCAGGCACAGCACCTCCTCCCCATCCACACTCAGCAGCAGTGAATCCCCGAGGACCTTCACTTCCACCTGCCGGACGGGGCAAAGCAAAGCTGAATCAGAGGCCCCTGGGGCCTGCCTCCACCGCCTTCTGCAGAGGCAGCCAAGTATAGCAGAAAGAACGTGGACTTGTGGAGGCAGCTAGCATCCTGGGCTCACTCGGGACCCGAGCCTCAAATCCCCCTCTCAAAAAACGGAGACAAGAATCACAACTCCATGGCGGTTTTGTTGCGGGTCAAATAAGACGACGGTGGTAAGGGGTTGCCCGGAGACCCGGTTCTGTTCCCCTTCCGCAGGCCAGCGCGGGCCCGGACCTGGCTCACCTGGTGCCACTTCCCATCGTCCAGCCGGGGCCCGGCGCCCACCGTAAGCTGGGCCAAGTGGTTGTGCATTTGGATCTCGGGCCTGCCATCTCGAAGCCCCAGCACAAACCAGTCCTCCTGGGGCTTGGTATCGCCATAAAAAATCACTCCCTCTGGATCCCAGGTTCGAAGCTCAAAGGAGGAAGAGGTTCTGGAAGGACATAGAAGGAAAGATGGTGCGTGGGGCATGGCCTGTGGGGACAAAAGCGGGGTCAGGAATGGTGAAGCGGCGGAGAGGGAAGCAGGGAAGAGAAGATCCGAGGCACAGAAGGTAGGGTCAGGGGACCAGGTCAAGGGGCTATGTCAACCTCATACTTCCTGATCTTGGTGAAGTCAAAGGTCATGATGGTGATAGGCTCTTGTCCTGAACCACTGCTGAGGTGCACAGCAGGAGGGTCCTGGATCCTCTATCAGAGAGAGAAAATAAACAAGGTAGGAAGACACGCCAGAGACCCAGCGACCCAGCGACGACAGCAGGAGAGACACAGGCTACCGCACGAAGAGGAGAGGAAGAGGGCAGAGCCGAAGGGTAGCTCATTTCTACGCACACACGGGCTGAGCACCTTGTCCTAATCCTGCACCTGGGTAGAGAGACTGTCTCAGGGCCCGTACCTGGTGGCCGTGAGGTGGCAGCGGCAGCAGCAACAGCAGCAGCAGCCCCGGCGATGCGGCCAGTGGGCCTCTGCTCTCCATAATCGGCCGCGGTCCTCTCTGTGGCTCAGATCACCCTGGGGAGAATGTGTTGGGGACACGCAGTTGGTGTTGGGTTAAAGGTTGTCCCTGGGCAGGGGCGGGGTGGAAAGAAGGGGGGCAGGAGACTGGGCACTCACCCTCCGCCCCCTCTGCGGACAAATCGGGGGAGGGACAGGGCTCGTCCACTTATGCTCCCCCTGCTGGGAAAGTGTAGGAGCCAGGACAGATACCCCATTTTCCCCTCTCCTCCTCTAGAGCCTGACCTGGGCCCTCGAAGTCTTTTGCCCACCTGAGGAGGCCGCCTCCCCAGGCCCGAGGTCCAGACACAGTCCTGCCCTGCACCCCAAGCAGCATCCTCCATCAGAACAACAGCGGAGGGGCGCCTGGGTGGGTGGCTCGGTGGGTTAAGCCTCCGGCTTCGGCTCAGGTCCTGATCTCACCATTGGTGAGTTCCAGCCCCAACCTGGGGCTCTCTGCTGTCAGCCACGGGCTGTTTGGGATCCTTTGTCTCCCTCTCTCTCTGCTCCTCCCCTGCCTCAAAAATAAATAAACATCACAAATAAATTTTAAAAAAGAAAGAAAGAAAGACAGAAAGAAATACAGCTGAAATGTGGAATACCAAATATCTAGCTGGGTGCCTCTGCACAAGTCCCTCCACCATGGTGCTGTAGTGTCCTTGCTGACAAAATGTGAAAAATAATACCTACTTTACGGGGTGACTGCGAATGACGATTCATGGAGATCATGCAGGCACAGGGCCTGGTATCTGCTCTGAGCTCCTCCCTCACTATCTTCCCAGGCCTCGGAGGCTCGCCTCAGCGGGGAGGTACTGTCCCGGAGGGTGATTTAGTGGCTCCTAAGAAGAGGCCCCGTCCGCCGCTCCTCATTATCTTACCACGTACCGATAGAAATTCATCACCCCCTCCCTGACCCGTGTTGAAATACCACTGTTGCCGAGGGCAGGGCCACTCGGGGCCACTCAAGACCCCTAGGAAACAGCTCTCACAGCTGGAGCAGGGGTGGTGGCGGTTGGGGGGGGGGGACTCGGGGCCGGGTGGCAGGTGACTTTTGATCCATGCGGTTTCAACCACAGAGGCTGAACAGCACCACGGGACGACCAGCACCCGGGCAACCACAGCGAGGGAGCCCGCAGTCCAGCCTTGACCCCTGCCCGGGGGCCCAGTCACGGGGCTGGCGGTGGCGGGGGGGGGGGGGGGGGGGGCAGGGCTGGGGGGGCGGGGCGGGGCGAGCCTGCTCTGCCAGCTGATTGGCTGGCGGGGGCGCGCCCGGGGCAGGGTGCGGGGCGGGGGGGAGGGGGGCGCCCACCGCTCCCGCGGCCGCCGCCCGCGGCGCCCCCAGCTCTTCGGGGCCCGGTGTGCGGGCCCGTTCGAGAGCTACCTGCTTTTCAGCCGCGTCTGCGGAACGGAAGGGAGGGTCCCGGACTTCAGTCCCAGACGGTGGGGATGGCGATGGCTTCCGTGCGGATCCGACAGGCCGAAGAGGGAGACTGTGGAAATATCCTGAAGCTGATTCGGGTGACGGCGGCGGGCCGGAAACCGGGGGCCCGGAGGGGGTCCCGGTAGCCTGGCCGCGGGTGGGGGCGGGGAGGCCAGGCTGCAGTGGGAGGGGCGCGCCTGGGGAGGGTGCTGCCCTGATCCAGCCTCTGTCCCCACGCCGGGACCCCCTGCCCTGATCCAGCTTCTGTCCCCACGCCGGGACCCCCTGCCCTGACCCAGCCTCTGTCCCCCACACCCTAGGAACTAGCCGAGTACGAGAAACTCTCGGACCAGGTGAAGATCAGTGAGGAAGGTGGGGGCCCAGCACCGGCATCCTGATGGAGGCTGGGGAGGAGGTAAGGGATGGATGGGTTCCCAGGCCAGGCACACACCCAGGCTTTTTCTCTCTTTCCCACGACTCGGATCTCCGCAGCCCTGAGAGCAGACGGCTTCGGAGAGAATCCTTTCTATTGCTGTTTGGTGGCTGAACTTCTTCCCGCCCCCGGGGAGCCACAGGGTAAGAACCCTGGGACCTGGGGGGTTCCCCTCGCCTGTCCCTCTCAGAGGTCTCTCGCAGGGGCGCAGAGGCCTGAGCCCTTTTTTCTCTCCTTCTCAGGGCCCTGTGTGGTGGTGGGCTATGGGCTATACTACTTCATCTATAGCACTTGGAAGGGGCGCAACGTTTATCTGGAAGACATCTATGTGAAGCCCGAATACCGGGGTACGGGGGGGGGGCGGGCTGAGGCTGGGGTGGTAGGAAATCAACCCAGACCCACCAGCATCCCCTGGCTCCTAATCCCAGCCTTATGGCCTTTTCAGATCCCCTTCAACTGAAACAATCTTCTTTGTTTTGTTTTGTTTTGTTTTTTTGGTCTCTTTTCCCCCACAACAGGTCAGGGGATTGGTTCCAAAATAATCAAAAAGGTGGCTGAGGTGAGGAGAGGGATGGGGCCACCGGCCGGGTTCTGGAAAAGCAAGCATGTATGAGAGGAGCCCAACCCCCCCTCGGGTTGAACGGTGAGGAAAGCTTCCTTTTGAGAGAAAGACTAAGTGATGTCTTCTCCCACAGGTGGCCCTGGAAAGGGGCTGCTCCCAGTTGCGCCTCACAGTCCTGGACTGGAACAAGGGGGCCATGGACTTGTACAAGGCCCTGGGTGCCCGAGACCTGACTGAAGCCGAGGGCTGGCACTCCTTCCGCTTCGAAGAAGAGGCGATGAGGGAGTTGGCAGGAAAGTGACGCCGTTCCTTGGGCATCTCTGTCTTTGGCCTCCTCCCTCCCCACCTGCTCAAGCACTGACAGAGGCCTCCCGGAAGGAAGAGAGGTTGGGAGCCGCTCAACCGGAAGTACAGAAAGAGCAGAATTGAGGGAGAGGCCCTTCCATCTCCCTGTTGAGGATGAGAATTGCTGAGCCCCGATGTGGTGCTGGCGGAGGAGGACTTGATGGTGCAATAAAGCTCCGGCCCCTTCAGGACCCTTCTCGAGTGCCCTGCTTGGTGGAGGCTGCTGCGGGGGGGGGGGGAAAGGTGGGCCCAAGGTGACTTTCGCTCACCCTCCGTGGGCCAGAGCCCCGGCTCCGGGCTGTGGAACATGGAGAAAAGAAGAGCAAAGTGCCAGCTTGGCACATCAGGCTTGTTGGTCACAGTTGGGACTCAGACAAAGGCCTCCAGTGTCCGAACTGCACGCTACAGGACGCAGGACTGAGGCTGGCCCGCTGGCTCAACATTTGGAGCAGGATGCCACCTGCTGGTGGTGTTTCGGGGGCCCTGGGAAGGACCACTGGCCTCCACTTAAAAAAAAAAAAAGTCTGCTCAGCCTGCCAGTGCTTTTTTTTTTTTTTTTTTCCCCAGAAGTCACAAAGTCCGTATTTTCAGTTCAGCAAAACCAAAGGACCCGTGGAGACAAGGAAGGAAACGAGCTTACGTCCTACTTTCGTACTATCTTATTACACAGATAATGCGGGTTCGTTGTAGAAAACGTGGAATGTTCGCGTGAAATAAAAATAGAATGCGTAGGGGCGCCTGGGTGGCCCAGTCGGTTGAGCATCTGACTCTTGATCTCAGCTCAGGTCTTGATCTCAGGGTTGTGAGTTCAAGCCCTATGTTGGGCTTCACTGAAAAAGAAAAAAAAAAAAAAGCAGAATTTGTGATCTTACTTATATAACTGTTATTAATCCTCTGGTATCAACTCTTTAGAATTTTCAATGTCCATACATACACATGAGTAGTTAAGTGAGTAGAGGTGGGATCGTATACTTTCCAACAATATATCAGACCCATCTCCCTGTGCTATTAAACGTACATCCGTCGTCACTTTTGTGGGTGGCATATTCTTCTTTTTTTTTTTAAGTTTTTTTTAATGTTTATTTATTTTTGAGAGAGAGAGACAGAGTGTGAGTGGGGGAGGAGCAGAGAAAGAGGGAGTCACAGATTCCGAAGCAGGCTCCAGGCTCTGAGCTGTCGGCACAGAGGCTGACGCGGGGCTCGAACCTATGAACTGTGAGATCATGACCTGAGCCGAAGTTGGACACCTAACTGACTGAGCCACCCAGGCGCCCCTGATGGCATATTATTCTTTTTGTTGATGAACCATTGGTCATAATTTAGACACTGAATGAGGGCAGGCAAGTAACATAAACGTATAAACTGTAAGAAACACAATCTCGAGACTTCTACGGCGATGTAAAGAATTGAAGATCCGGGGTGTCTGGGTGGCTCAGTCGGTTGACTGAGTGTCCATCTTCAGCTCATGATCAGAGGTCAGAGGTCATGATCTCGTGGTTTGTGGGTTCAAGCCCCATGTCTGCTGTTAGTGCAAAGCCTGCTTCGGATTTTGTCTCCCTCTCTCTCTGTTCCATTGTGTCTCTCAAAAATAAGCAAACACTAAAAACAAAAACAAAAGGTTGACGATCCACCTTAAAATCTAAATTATAAAAACAAAAGAGGGGTGCCTGAAGAGCGTGCAACTCTTGATCTCAGGGTGGTGAGTTGGAGCCCCACGTTGGGTGTAGACATTACTTAAAGATGAAACCTTAAAAAAAAAAAAAAAGATTCAGCCAAAGAGAACACATCAGGGGCTCAATTCTTGAATGATTCCAATTTTGGGCCCTTCACACCAATTTAGAGCAGATGGGCCTTAGGACAATCTTGATCAGGAGATAATGAAGCTGGTCAACCCCTCCCCCAGATGGGAGCCAGAAAAATCCATTCTCCTATGGCTCCTTGGCTCATCTCAATCTGACAGGATTTATATCTTTTGGACGTGATCAACTTATCTAGTGATGGGGCTGTTTTTAAATGTCAATTGCATTGGAATGCATCCTTTCTGGAGAGATGCATAAAGAGAGTGTAGTTGCTTCTGAGGAAGGGGTCTGGGTGTCCAGGGGACAGATTTTCCCACTTGCTAGTTCAGATTTCCTGAGTTTTCTGCCATGCCAGGTTTCACTTCTTTTTCTTCTTCTTCTTCTTCTTCTTCTTCTTCTTCTTCTTCTTCTTCTTCTTCTTCTTCTTCTTCAAACAAAAGGCTACATAAGTAAAACTCAATGCAGGGGCACCTGGGTGCCTCTGTGGGGTTAAGCGACCAACTCTTGATCTCCAGTTATGATCTCACCGTTCGTGGGTTCGAGCCCCGCATCAGGCTCTGCTGCTTGGGATTCTGTCTCTCCTCTCTGCTTCTGCGCTCTCTCCCTCTCTCAAAATAAATAAATAAATTTTTTAAAAAATGTTTAATGCAGAAGAAAAGGGCATAAACTAGGAAACGTAACGTTTCCCAAATTTCTCTTGTCCCCATCTTGTTTTGCCTTTGCTTCTTGGTGTGCACGGTTTTCATGTTATTCTCTCGGCCAGTTCTGGCAGGATGTCTGTACTCCAGCATCGCTCTGTCCTGCAGCCACAGCCGGCCTTGGGTTCCTGCCCACTCATCACTGTATGAGCCTCCTGCGAGGTGATTCTGTTAGACGTTCGGGCTGATCTGTATGAGGTGATAAGGCCCTGGGTTCTGGCCATGGCCGGGAGAACAGAGGGGAGGGCACCGAGGAGGAGGGCTTTTTAAAGGGAGCCTTGAGAAAGCATCATTCAGACAACTCTCAAATCTGTCAAACCTGCACATTGCTGTCACCACTCTTTGAAAGTTGCCGTAGCCTCCTGACTTCCCAGCCCCCTCCTGTAAGAGCCCCCTTCCATGAGGTTATTAATATTTTTTTAATACATATTTTTTGAGACAGAGAGAGAGCACGAGCAGGGGAGGGGCAGGGAGAGAGGGAGACACGGAATCCAAAGCAGGCTCGGGGCTGTCAGCACAGAATCCGACTCGGCACAAACCGCAAGACCATGACCTGAGCCGAAGTCAGATGTTTAATTGACGGAGCCACCCAGGGGCCCCGGTATTTTTTTTTTTTTTAATCATAGTTATGCATGTTATTTATTTATCTATTATTTACCTAAAATGTTGGGTTTTTTTTTTTTCTTAATTTATTTTTGAGAGAGAGAGAGTGCAAGCGGGTTGGGGCAAGGAAGGGGACAGAGGATCCAAAGCAGGCTCCACGCTGACAGCGCTGAGCCAGATGCGGGGCTCGAACTCACCAACCCTGAGACCCTGAGACCCTGAGACCCGACCAGAGCCCAAGTCAGCTGCTCAATCAACTGAGCTACACCCCGGCGCCCCTACTTGGTACGATTTAAAGAGTCCCATACTGCTCTACCGCTGATAGAAAAGAACAGTAGTCTTACAACTCCCAAGGTTCTCGAAAGACCATTGGTTCAATTGAGTGTTTAAATTGTTACTATGTTTTGTCTTGGACTCATCTGTATATGTCAGACTAAAAATAGCACCCAAATGCTGCCGCTTCTCCCTGCTTCTGCTTTAGCGCGAGCACTGACTTCCCACCGCTCACTCTCTGTGCGGCCGCCACCGCCACCCCACCCCCATTCCCCAGCCTGCCCGTGCTTCCAACATTGTATCACAATTCCGGAGGGATCTGTTGGGTGTTTACACTGCCGTGATTATGCAAATACTCTGCACAGTCGAGCCCTGTGGATCCTTCCCCCCACCCCCAGCCATTTATGTGTTTTCTGGAACTGATACTTTTTTTTGTCCTTTTTGTTTGCTTCGTTTTCCGTGTACTGCGCCCCCCAAATTCTCCTTTAGTTGTGGTACCTGTGCTCTAAGGGTATACAAACACGTAAGGAATTTGATCTCTTCCATTTGAAGAATCTCCTGGCGGAGACTTTAGACCTGCTTGCTCCAACAGAGTGGCTGATCTTTAGACCACACTGCGGGTTCTCCCTGCACAGCCATCTTTTCTTTTAAGTTTTTATTTATTTATTCTGAGAGAGAGAGTGAGCATGGGGGAAGGGCAGAGAGACAGAGATAGAGAGAGAGAGAGAGAGAGAGAGAGAGAATTCCAAGCAGGCTCCACACCATCAGCACAGAGCCCAGCGTGGGGCTCGAACTCACACACCGTGAGATCACGACCTGAACTGAAATCGATAGACACTTAACCAACTGAGCCCCCCGGGCGCCTGCCTTCTGGATTCCCTTGCGGGATACCTGTCTCTTCCATCTTTTCCTTAGTTTATTTTGATAGAGCTGCTGCTTCTTTTTTTTTTTTTTTTTTACATTTTATTTATTTTTGATAGAGAGCACGCACACGCACAAGTAGGGGAGGGGCAGGGAGAGGGAGACACAGAAGCCGAAGCAGGCTCCAGGCTCTGAGCTGTCAGCACAGTACCGGATGCGAGGCTCGGACCCACAAACCGTGAGATCATGACCTGAGCCGAAGTCAGTTGCTTAACCGACTGAGCCACCCAGGTGCCCCTTGAGGGAGCTTCTTAAGAAAAGATACTTGGGAGATAAATTTGTTGGGACCTTGGGGCACCTGGCTGGCTGGGTTGGAAGAGAATGCAACTCTTGATCTCAAGGTGTCAGGGTCGTGAGTTTGAACCTGACGTTGGGTGTAGAGATTGCTTAAATAAAAACTACAAAGAAAATTTGTTGGGACCTTGCAAGTCTGAAAATGTTTTTGTTCTACTCTTGTACTTGACAGCGTGGCTGGGTATCTAACACTAGGTTGGAAATAATTTGCCCTAAGAATTTTGAAGGCATTTCTCCATGGCCTTCAAGCTTCTGCTGTTGCCTCTTACCAAGAAGCCTGAAAAGTTTCTTATTCTGGAGTCTTTGTATGAAGCCTATTTTTATTCTCCTTCTCTTTTCCCCCAACCACAACTTTTAGGATCTTCAGTTTTTCCTTGCCTTCTGACATCTTATGTGGAAATGTTTTAGTGTGGACCCACTGGGTCTTTGCCATCTCGAAACTCATGTTCTTCAGTTACAGAAAAACGTTTTTTAAATTATTATTGTTTTGGGGGCACCTGGGTGGCTCAGTCAGTTGAGCGTCTGACTTCGGCTCAGGTCATGATCTCACGGTTTGTGGGTTCGAGCCCCGCGTCGGGCTCTGTGCTGACAGCTCGGAGCCTGGAGCCTGCTTCGGATTCTGTGTCTCCTTCTCGCTCTGCCCCTCCCCCACTTGTGCTCTGTCTCTAGCAGAAATAAATAAATGTAGAAAAAAATTGAGCCACCCGGGTACCCCTCTGGGAGATTTTTAAATTTTTATTTCCTAACACTTCTATTGAATTTTTATTTCTGCTTTCATGTTTTTAATTTCTAGGAGATCTTTCTGTGTTTTTTGTTCTTTGCATTTTAAAAACATTCTGTTGCTTCATGGATATATATTTTCATCTTTCTGAGGATATGATATTTTTTTAAAAAATGTTTTTCGTCTTGCATAATCTTTCACTTTAGAGGCTTTCCTCAAATGTCAGGCAGTCCTCAGTTGTCTGCTCATATTTAAGATTGGGATGCTAAGGTACAAGTAGACACTCGTGTGTGTGTGTGTGTGTGTGTGTGTGTGTGTGGCAGATAAGGAGGTGTGTTGACTGTGGACTTCACTCTAGGGTGATCCACTAGGCCATTTCTTTGAGGAACCCCTAATGCCAGTATCCTTCTTCTTTTTTCTCATCTGATCAGATTTACCAGAAGACTCTTCAAGACTCCCATTTGAATTTTTTAAATTAAAATTTTTTTTAACGTTTATTTATTTTTGAGACAGAGAGAGACAGAGCATGAACGGGGGAGGGGCAGAGAGAGAGGGAGACACAGAATCAGAAGCAGGCTCCAGGCTCTGAGCCATCAGCCCAGAGCCCGACGCGGGGCTCGAACTCATGGACCGCGAGATCATGACCTGAGCTGGAGTCGGACGCTTAACCGACCGAGCCACCCAGGCGCCCCCCAGACTCCCATTTGGAAGGTAGAAGCTTGGCTATATATATTCTTCTTCTTCTTTTAAATTTTACTTATTTCAGTAATCTCTACACCCGATAAGGAGCTTGAACTCACGACCGTAAGATCAAGAGTCTCGTGCTCCAAAAACTGAGCCAGCTGGGCGGCCCAGTCTGTACATATTCTTAGAGCTGGGTGAAGAAGAAATCTGAGGCAAGTCTCAACATTCAGTATGTAAACTTCCATTTAGTTCCCATTTTCAGTATCTAGCCAACATTCATCTAGCAATCTATCCATCATTCTGTCTTCCTCCCAATCCCTATGTACTTAGAAGTCCAAAGACAAGCTGGGCCATTCTTCTGACACATCCTTCATCATCCAGCTAGAGTAATCTTACTAAAAGGCAGTTTGGCTGAAAGTCCTGTAATGGTTCCCACTTCTCTCAGTAGAAAGTCCAAACTTCTAAATATGTTCCAGTCCCTGCAAACTTTGGCCCGACCCTTCCGGCCACGTGTTTCCCGTCCGTGTTGGTTATAACCATGTTAGTTAGACTCTATACAGTCTAACCTCTGTACCTCAGAGGCACTGTACTCTCCCCTCTGGGCCTTGTGAATATGCCATTCCCCATCGGAAATGTTCTCCTTTTTCCCACTCCTGTCCTTTGCCTGAATGAACAATGACTACAGCCGGTGAACAAAAGTTAAACCCGAAAGGACTGTTGGTGTCAGAGGCTCGGAAGTTGGTGACGGTGTCACTTCTGAAACAAAATTCAGCTACTGCTATTGCTTAAGAGCCCAAATTCAAAGTCTCCAGTCTGACGGCCTGTACTCTTCCTTTTTAAAAATTTTATTTCTTGGGGCGCCTGGGTGGTGCAGTCGGTTAAGCGTCCGACTTCAGCCAGGTCACGATCTCGCGGTCTGTGAGTTCGAGCCCCGCGTCAGGCTCTGGGCTGATGGCTCGGAGCCTGGAGCCTGTTTCCGATTCTGTGTCTCCCTCTCTCTCTGCCCCTCCCCCGTTCATGCTCTGTCTCTCTCTGTCCCAAAAATAAATAAAAAACGTTGAAAAAAAAATTAAAAAAAAAAATTTTTATTTCTTTTTTTTGGGGGGGTTGGGGAGGGAGGGAGAGAGCGCGCGCAAGCGAGCACGCACAAGTGGGGGAGGAGTCCAGAGAGGGAAACACAGAATCCGAAGCAGGCTCCAGGCTCCGAACCCGGCAGCACAGAGCCCTACCTGGGGCTTGAACTCCTGCACCGCCTAAACCCAACCCGGGGCTCTATCTCGTGAACCGTGAAATCAAGAGTCAGATGCTTAACTGAGCCACCCAGGCACCCCAAGGTTTATTTTTGTTTTATAGCTTTAACTACGACTCATATGCCGATGATTCCAACATCCATCTCTCCAGCCGAGACCTCTCCTGGAGGAAGCACATGTGTGTCGATTGACCTGCAGAGCATTGATCCCTTCATTTTGGTTAATATTTGCCAGGCCAGGAACTGTGCTAGGTACCGGGTATACAATGGTGGGCACAGACAGACACGGAACCCAGTCTCTGGCCTCACGGACCTCACAGATGGCAGAAGACAGACGCTGGACAAATTATTAATAGTACAACCACGATGAGCACCCCAAAGGAGTATAGGATGCTTTGGCAGTGTGAGATGAAAGAACCAACCCCGTATAGGCACAGTGGAAGACTAAAAGAAATTATATATGTCGAACGAGACGTTTGTCGAAGACAAGAGATGTCCCCCTGAATGGTGGACCCTCAAACTCATCAACGTCTCTTCCAAAACTTTGCCTCCTGAGTTCTTTCTTCCATGTGTGGCATCACCATTCACTCAGTAACCCTGAGTACTTCTTCATGGACTCCTGACCCCACCCCACTCCACCCTCATCACCAATTCTCAGTGATCCCGCTGCAAACGGAACAGGCTCAGACCAGCTTGTCCCTCTGTTGCTGGCAGCCCTCATCCAAGTTAGGTCCTCAGCCTCTCTCTTTCCTGCAATCAATAGCTCTTCACGGGGTCCCCTCTCTCTTACCTGCAATCAATAGCTCTTCACGGGGTCCCGCGCCTTGGGACCACCCTTACTCTTTACCCTCCATAGTTGTAGAATGAAAATCTTATCCGATCACACTGCTTAACATCTTTCAGTGGCTCTTCAGTATTGATAAGGGAAAAGCCATTCTCCTTCATCTGATTTACAAGTCCCTCACAGCCTACCTTCCCGTAGCTCCTCAAGCCAAATGCTACTTGAACTGGTTGTGGTTCCCCAAAGGACATGCTTTCTGCTTCTCTGCATCACTGTAATTCCTGATATCTCAAGAATCCTTTTACTGCACTTTTCCTCTAGCAAACGCCTACTCAGCCCCCACCTCTCCATTCACTTCCCCTCCTCAGTCTTTCCTGAAGACCTTCCTGAAGGTTACTCTGAAGAACAACTTTTCGTTGTCTCATTGGGATTCCCTCTCTACCTAGTCCTTATCTCTATCAGAACGTCAGTGGAACCCGATGCACTTATTTGTTAATTTGTTTAAACTGGTCAGTCCCTTCCCCAATGTATTATAAAATCCTTATGGGGGCGGGGGGAGGGGGGACTACTGCATCTTGTCTTTGTATCCCTGGCACTTATTAAGGCTGTTGGAACACAGTGAGGTCGATATAAACACTTGCTAACGGATCAAATGCACAGCACGTGGTCCTAATTTCTGTGCTACTTTATTTATTTCTGCAACTAAATTCCCTATCTCAGTTCAAGAATCCGGAGTTTTCCCTCTACTACCCTTACTCCGTAACATTTTTTCCTATTTTGAACATCCTCAGCATTTGGATACCAAATCTTGTGCCAATGTAAGTTGCCTTTGCTTTTTGGTACTGCCTTGAAATTAACCTTTCATTAGATGCATGATCGGAATCTTCTCCGGGCAAGAACGCGACTCTTCAATCTACAGCACAGAGTCACACATGCTCCCGGGAGTCGATACGTGCTTGTGGACGATTAAGCACAGCGCACGCGCACCAGGCCTTTTTTTTTTTTTTTTTCCTTTGACTCCTCTTTTTATTTTTTCCTTTGGAGCGTGCGCACCGAGAAAGACAAAGGTGGGGAAAGTGACCAAGCAGTCATTCAGGCGCATGCCCATCCCTCACTTGCCCCAGCCCGGGGAAGCTCACAGCGGCGAAGTGGGTGTGGCCTGCCCGGGAGCAGCAGAAACCCAATCCGACTGAGTGGGCTCGGCCCCTCCCTCCGCACGATTGGTTAGTTATCAGTGTTGTGGGGCGGGGAAAGGAAGAGATGTGGGCGGTGGAGTGGGGCGGGGGGGGGGGGTGGCGAAGAAAGAGAGCCGTCTGGCTCTGCGCAGGCGCAAGGGGGCGACCAGGAGAGGGCGTGAGAGAGCAAAAGGGAGTGTGGAAGCCCTGATGCGCTGGCGAGCGCGAGCTGGGTCGCCAGCCTTGACGCCTGCGCCGTGGCCCTCGGGGCCCCGCGCGCGGCGGGCGGGTGCCCGGTGCGCCTGCGCAGTAGGCGGCGGCGGCAGGGGGAGGTGGAGGCCGTGGAGCGGCAGCGGCAGCAGCGGGTCCCGGGACTGAGGCAGCAGCGGGGGCGGCGGCAGGCGGAAGCTGAGGTGACGAAGGCAGCGGCGGCGGCGGCCGTTTCCCTCACGGTGGCGGAGACCAAGGCGGCGGCGGCGGACGGGGAGCGGCCCGGCCCCGGCCCCCTGCTCGTTGGCTGTGGCAGGGCCGCCGTGGGGCCGGCCCGGCTCCCGCCCCCCGCGGCTCCCCCTCCGGCTCCTCCCCCGGGGAGACGCCGGGGGCCCGGCCCGGCCCGGACTCAGACCGCCGCTGCAGCCGCCGCCGGGGCAGTCGGAGGCGGCGGCGGCGCCATGGGCGGCCTGGCCTCCGGGGGGGACGTGGAGCCGGGACTGCCCGTCGAGGTGCGCGGCTCCAACGGGGCCTTCTACAAGGTGAGGCGGCGCGCCGGCCGGGGACACCGGTCTTCGGCGCCCTCCCCCCAGCCAGGGAGGGGGAGAGTGGGGCGGGATCGCGCCTCTGGAGCGAAGTCCTGGCCCTTCGAACCTTAGACCCACGCTCCCACCCGCAGCCCTCCCGGGGAGACCTCTGGAAGTTCACCCCCTTCCCCCTGTTTTTGGTCTTTCTATTAATTACACCTGCTCTTGACCCCGGTCTCGGAGAGAATGAACATCGGTGTTCATTATTGTGCTTGGATCAGCGTCCGCTCCCCCCCCCCCCCCCGCAACCGAGACCCCATTTTCCCCGCTTCTCATTGACTTTCCTTGTTTCCTAGTAGGAGACCTGCCTTAGACCTGCATCACATCCCACCTCCCACCCCCCTCTTCCGCACGGTCCAAGCACATGGAGAATTCTCTTTCTTCTTCCCTATTACCCCCTTGGGAAGGCCGTCCCATATTAGATCCTTTTATCTTCCTCAACAGAGGCCTCTGCCTCCTGGCCCTGGAAGACTCACCCCACTTTCGTGTTACGTTTCTGCTCCCAACCCAAGGAGAAACGGTCGGAATCCATTTGTGACATTTGCTATCTGTGACCTCGGCAACTCTGGGTTGTGCCGGTCAAGTTCCCTCCTAGCCGTAAGGTGGCATCTTTTCACGAGTGTCTTACCCCACCCCTTTATCCCAAGGCTAGCTGCTCTACGGTTCTACGGGGATGGGGTTCTTTTTGTCATCTCATTTTGACCTCCGAGGTCTTCAGATCGTTCTTGTAGGTTCTTCGCATCTCGGCGGGTGCAGGCTTCGTGTTCACCATCTGTAACCTCTGAAGGGGGGAACGTGTGGGGATTTTCTTTAAGGATCTTAAGGGTTTCCACTTCTAGAAGACTTCTTGGCCGACTCTCTCAATTTGGGAATCTGATCCGCCTTCTTTTGGAGAAGGGGGTTGTAAAGGGTCCTTGTTTGGTTCCTTACAACTCCTTTTACTACCACCTTCTTTATTCCGAATCCATTTTCTAGGACTTTTTTTTTTTTTTTTTTTTCCTTCTTCCCCTCATTTAGATGAAGCCAGAGGGAGACTCCTCTTGCCGCCCAGGAATTTTTCTTTGTGTGACTGTTGTTATTTTGAGCCTCCTTTGGACTTTTGTGCCTGGAATCGCCGCAGAGACTTTTCTGATTTCCCCGCCTTCTTTCATTTTGCCCTGAGGAGCAACAGCAGAGATAGCTTCTTGTAACATCACAGGTCTGGAGAAGGGCCCCCTTTCTTTCACTTCTTTTCGTGCCTTCTCTCCCTTAGTAGATGGCTCCACCTTCATGCCCTTGGAAATGACTTTCTCCAGCTCTTCTCCTGTGAAGGCGTGTAGGTGGAAAGGGTCTCGAATTTGCCCTTGTGGTGGAAGGTTTCTGCCCCAGCTTCAGGTGATCAGTTCAGTGCAGCCTTTGTTACCCACCCTAAATGCCTGTGCATTTCTGCCTGGCCTCCCTCCCCAGATTTCTTTATAGTCAGTGCCTCTGGCTACTCTTATCTGTCTTAACTTATCCCATCAAGTTCAGTCTTTGGCGTTTTATCCACCACTTCTGTGTTCCAGTGTATTCCCCCAGGAACCACCTTATTCCAAGTCTGAAGGAAACTCCCAGAAGATCTCTTCTGTCATCTTTTTCTGCATACTTTTCTAACATGAGACTTTTTCTTCTAGCCTGCCTCCATAGCATTTCTGTTTTCTTTGGCAAAAGTCTCTAATTCCTTTCTGATTCCGATCGAGTACATTTGTCTCTTGTCTCCTTTTTCTTCAAACTTGCGTTACCTTTGTTGAAAGGCCCTTCCTGCTAAGATTTTAGCCCCGTGTTCCCCACTGTTTGGTCCTTCGTCCTGGTCTGTCCCACTCCTAAACTCTGGGTTCCAAGAAAAGTGATGCTTAGTGTTTGACATTGAGAGACGACGTTTGCTTTTGTTCTAGGAAGCATAGGAGCTAAGCATCGCTGGGAAAGATTGGTACCTAGTTCAGATTAACTGTGTGAGACGAACGGGAAGGGAGACGTTTCCCTCTCCACGTGTAAGCGTCAGACTGAAATCTCTGTCTGAGTTTTTCCTTTTTTCCGCTGTGGGCCCTGGCAGTGATGGGCTTGGGAGAATCAGGGAGAGGATATTTTGAAATCAGAGAGTAGAGTTTGCAGTTGAGCTGAAAGCCAGGTGATGTGGGTTTTCTGTTCAGGCCACGTTAGCATTTTGTGCCCCATGGCACAGTTAAAAACAAACAAATCCGTAAATTCAGACTAATCTTTCTTCAACTTTTCAGTGACATATAGATACTTAGCCATTCTGACCTTGCTACTGATTTAATATTCATGACTCAGCAAACTTTGGTGTGGGTCAAAGAGTGTTTACCATGTTTCTAGAATTATGAATTTGGGAAGGCCCCTTTCTCCTGTCTTAGAATTGGGTCCTGCTGTTGATCCTCCCAAGTTAGGACAGAGGTCGGGTCTGGGACCTCGCTTCTCCTGTAGCTATCCCGCCAACTCTTCTCTTTCTGCCGGCTCTTAAGTGTATTTTATTCTCTGAGCTGTACTCTCAGATGAAATGTCTGTTCACCTTTCAGGGCGCAGTTATCAAGTTCCCAGGCCTTGCCTGGGTACCCAAATTTCCATTCCTTTCTCAAGAAATTTAGCATCCTCAGCCTCAACCTGTGGTTTTTACCCAGGCCCTGCCTGCTTTTCTCCCAGAAGTCCCTCCTCTCAGAGCCCAGGACTAGGATGGAGGTGAGGGCTAATTGCATACTTTGTAATCTGAGGAAACAAGCATCTAGAAACCTGGGTCACTCTTCTGTCTGGTCCTAGGCCCTATAAGCCAAAGCCACCATATGCCATGGCCGCCAAATTGAGTCATCTTTGCATCTAGTTGGCCTTGTAGAGATTGACTCACCTGCTCCTGCCCTCACCTGCTTATCTTCTTAATGAGCATGGACTGAGCAGAACTGGGAGCTCACCTTCTTCCACTGGTATCTTTGGAGGAAAACAGACCGGTGATGCAGGTGAGAGTAAGGAGCGGAGACTGGGTTGGAAGATGAAGTCGAGGAGCAAGCTTGTTTGGGAGAATATTTGAAGGAAAAAGACCCTGGAAGTATAAGAGTGTGTGGCATTTGGTTGAACTGCTGAGTAATGTGTAGAGAAACTCCATTTCTGAGCTCTACATTTCTGCCTTGGGGAGGATGGTAGCTGAAAACACAGGGATTGCTACTTCTGCCCGAGGGCCAACCCTGACATATTGGGGGAGAAGTGGATTAGGGCTGTAGGCATATCTTTTGTGGGTGAGTATATCTAGGAGTGGGAACCTCTTCCCAAGGGAGAAGACAAGTGGTTCTCTTCTTCTGTCTCTTCCACTGCCTTGTATCTCATCCCTAAATGTTTTGAGAATAGCTCTCGCTCTCACACTATTTTCCAAGGTTGGAGATAGACGTTTCGGACAAAGAATTGGATAAAGTCAGAAGAGGCTGGTTGAAATGTCTCTAGAAATCCAGACAGACCCTCATAAAGGGAGAAAAGAAGAGGGAAGCCAGAGATGCAGTGTGAGTGCTTATGGGAGGAGGACCCAAAAGGAAAGAAGGACTTGGGCAAATAACTGAGGAGCAAAACTGTGTCAGAAGACTTGGCGTGGAGAATAGTAGGAGTGGGCATTGATGGAGCTGAATGAAGAGTGGAGAAAACCTGTCTGGGGAGGGGAATGACAGAGAAGAGTACAGGTGAGGAAGAGGCCGGGCAGCCCCGGGAGTACTAAGTTCCCTGGACAGTAGGAAGGTGCCGTAAGATCTATGCCGAAAGAAGGGAAGGGCGGTCAGCCGGTATCGAGAGTGAAATCTGGATTTCGCTTTTCCCACCGTAAGGAAACAGCAGTACAGTAAAATGTGCTTGACCGGTTCTTGCAGGTGCGAGGGAGACGAGTCTGCATTTTTGGTATTTTCTCTCCTGAGCTCAGCTTTTGTGCTTAGCCGCAGAGCTTGGGAATAGTTCTTGTGCATTAGCCTTTTGAAACCCCTAATTTTTAAATTTTTATTTAAAAAAATTTTTTGTTAATGTTTTATTTTATTTTTGAGAGACAGAGAGACAGCATGAGTGGGGGAGGAGCAGAGAGAGAGGGAGACACAGAATCCAAAGCAGGCTCCAGGCTCTGAGCTGTCAGCACAGAGCCCGACGCGGGGCTCGGGGCTCGAACTTACGGCCTGTGAGATCATGACCTGAGCCGAAGTTGGACGCCTAACCGACTGAGCCACCCAGGTGCCCCTGAAACCCCTAATTTTTAGAAACAGCTTTATTGAGGTATAAACAGTGAAGTACCTGTATTCAAAATATAGTTTGTTAAAGTTTTGACATACGTATATCTTTCTAAATATCTGTATAGATCTATGTCAGACCGTGACCACAATCAAGATATTTCCTTCACTCCCAAAAGTTCCCTGTCAATCATGGATCTGCTTTCTGTCATTAATAAATTAATTTGCACTTTCTGATTTTTGAACTAAAGTGAAAAGGCAATTCAGTAGCGAAAGGGTAGTCTTTTCAACAAATGGTGTTCAAATAACTGGCTATTCATGGATAAAAAATGGCTTTTGATCATATCTTGCACCATATGCAGAATTCAACTCAAAGTGGATCACAAACCTAAATGTAAAATAAAAACTATGAAACTTCAGAGGAAGAAATATAAGAAAACCTTGTCGCCTTAGATTAGGCAAAGGTTTCTTAGGACACTAAAAGCTCAATTCTAAAAGAACAGATTGATCAGTTAGACTTTCAGAGTTAGTCCCTAATTTTGAGTATGTGAAAAGTCGAGAGAGAAGGTAGAAAAATGGGGGAACACACAGCCTTGGCCTCTTCAGTGAGGACACAGGCAGTAGGAAGTGGACCAGCTAGTCCGTCATCCCTGTTCCTCTCCCATGTCATGATCTCAAGATTGGGGTTTTCTACGAATTTTATCCTTTTCATATTCATGGCAGTGTATCACAGTCTAGGATTCCAGAATCTCAGATCACTGAAGTCACGATTTTTCCTTCTGTAAATTGTGTTCATCGTTTTGAACACCAGTGTCCTGATTATCCACTTAGGACCCAGCCGTGAAGGCACCAAGTTTGCTCAGGTCTCTTGTTGCATCGGGGCGCTAGACCCTCCTCTCTCTTGGCGGATCCTGATGTCCTCTAGGTGTTCCAGGACAGCCTCACACTGTCTCATGGGATATTCTTAGCCCTGCTGTGTGTTGTTGGTATTTTAATTGAACTCTGGCAAGTTGCTCAGCACAACAGGAGACAGACAGATAGGGAGGCCCCTGTGGGAGCCATGCTAGACCGTCGGTTTCCAAGCTGTTCTGATGGAGGTGGTTTGTCCCCCTTCTATTTAACTTCTGTCTCATCTTATCTGTGGATTTTGCCACTTTTCTTTCCCTGCCAGTACCATGTCCTTTGTCTCTATCTCAACATTTCGTACTTTTTCCCCAGTACAGGTTTTTCCGGCCCTATCTTTAGATTGCTTCTGTCCCCATCTAATACTCTAGGTAACGGCCTCTAAATATCTCTGTTCCCTTGATGGCCACAGTGGTGGTAAATTGTCATTTTCTTTCTCTCTTTTTCTTTCTTTCTTTCTTTCTTTCTTTCTTTCTTTCTTTCTTTCTTTGTTTTCTTTTCTTTTCTTTTCTTTTCTTTTCTTTTCTTTTCTTTTCTTTCTTTCCTTCCTTCTTTCCTTCCTTCTTTTCTTTTCTTTTCTTTTCTTTTCTTTTCTTTTCTTTTCTTTTCTTTTCTTTTCTTTTCTTTTCTTTTCTTTTCTTTTCTTTTCTTTTCTTTTCTTTTCTTTTCTTTTCTTTTCTTTTCTTTTCTCTAATTTGTCCTAAAATCCATTCTAGGGCTTTGTGAAGGATGTCCATGAAGACTCTGTCACCATCTTCTTTGAAAACAAGTAAGACCTTGGGAATAGAGAATGCAGCATACTGGGTCCTAGAAGGAGAGTGGAGAAGAAGGGGTGGCTGAGTCCTATGAGGCCTGTAATAGGTGGGAGAGAGCCAGGGCTTTGGGGGAGGGGCGGTCAACTTCTATGGATCCCAGGTGAGGGTGGGGGACATTTGACCTAGTATTTAGGTGCTAGCAAGCGACAGAAGACACCAGTATGGAGGAGGACCTGGCATTTAGCCTCTGATCACCAGAGAAGGTGGCAATTGCTCAGAAGAGGCCATAACCCCCTCCTGAAGAAACGGGCAACCACATTGGCCCGAATGGCTTTCATGTCACGGTTTCCCTTGCAGCTGGCAGAGTGAGAGACAGATTCCCTTTGGGGACGTCCGGCTACCGCCTCCAGCTGACTATAATAAAGAGATCACAGAAGGGGATGAGGTTGAGGTAAGGGCCACGGGGCCCACCCTTTCTAGATGTCACTTTTCCCAGGATTCTGCCATCTTCCTTGCCCTGATACTCGTACCCTAGGCTCCTCACTGCTTGGTTCACTCTCCTTCCCTCTCCATGCTGAGCCGCTACACCCAGCCCGGTGGCCTGTGAAAAAGTGAAATGCACCGGTTCCCTGTCACTGTGTGTCCAACCAGACTCTCAGGGGCTTCCCAGTTTCGAGGAGTCACTTTTCCTCCATCTATGGTAACGGCACATAAAATCACAGTCTGATTTTTAGTTTGCTCCTTCCTCTAGTTTCCTTTGTCTTGGCGTAGCGCGCCAGTCAGGTGTCTGAATGCTTCTTCAACTCGTGATGTTTGGGGATGGTCCTCAGTAAGTCTTTTATTTTCAACTTTTCTTCAGGTTTATTCTCGAGCCAACGAACAGGAACCTTGCGGCTGGTGGCTGGCCAGGGTGCGGATGATGAAGGGAGATGTGAGTTGACTCGGAGGCCCTTGGAGAGCTGTTGAGGCAAAGACCGTGGTCACAGAAGGTGACCACGTGGGAGACAGGTGCTCAGGTCATCCCCAACTTCTCCATTCTTTCTCCCTTTCTGCCAGTTCTATGTCATCGAATATGCTGCCTGTGATGCCACTTACAATGAGATTGTCACCCTGGAGCGCCTCCGGCCAGTCAATCCCAATCCTCTTGCAACCAAAGGCAGCTTCTTCAAAGTGACCATGGCCGTGCCTGAGGATCTGAGAGAGGCGTGAGTTATTGGTGTCGCGAGGGGGCCTCCTTGACATTCCTCCTCCGCCCTGATTTCTCCCAGCGCTCTCCGTCCTGTCTTCTCCAGAGCCCCTTCTGCTCCCAGTTCCTCTCTTCGTCCCTGTTCTCTACCTCAGTCCTTCCTCTTTTCTTGTTTTTGTCATCCCCCCCCTCTTCCCTGAGCCTCTGACTGCACTCTGCTCTGTGCCTCTGAGCGCTCTTCTCTTCCTCTGCAGCTGCTCAAATGAAAACGTCCATAAAGAGTTCAAGAAAGCGCTGGGAGCGAACTGCATCTTTCTCAACATCACAAATAGTGAGCTCTTCATTCTGGTGAGTTACTCCACCTGAGTTTCACATAAGCCCTTTTAGCAATTTTTCCTTCTACCTTTTTAACTCCTTTGCAGAAA
This sequence comes from Panthera tigris, assembly GCF_018350195.1. Lineage (NCBI taxonomy): Eukaryota > Metazoa > Chordata > Mammalia > Carnivora > Felidae > Panthera > Panthera tigris. The sequence goes on along the minus strand of NC_056673.1, from coordinate 2,479,991 downwards.
GGAAGGAGCTCAGAGGTGCTTATATTTACTTGTCAAAGGAGACTTTATTGTTCCTGACCCCCGAGGGCCCAGGTAGCCCACGTTTCCCTAGTTTCCCTCGTGTAGGACCATCATTTATTTTTTTAACCTGTCTATTGTATTGCCATCTGGGCTGGACCCTCCCTTGCATATTTGGACTCAAATAGACTGTACGGTTCTCAGCTCTGCTTGCTACCTAAAATCACTTCCCCTAGGTCCTCAGATAGTAGGCCCTTGTGAGACGGACAATGATTTTTCTTTTCCTTAGCTTCATTTCACACCACCTGTCCTTTTCTAGATATTCAGGCATCCAGATATCCCAGCTCTTGGCTCTCCCCCAGTGTGTATTCAGTCTTTTTTTAAATGACTTTTCCATTGGTTTCTTCCAGTCAACCACAGAGGCTCCCGTGAAGCGGGCGTCCCTGTTGGGTGATATGCATTTTCGAAGCCTGCGCACCAAACTGCTACTCATGTCCCGCAACGAAGAAGCTACCAAACACCTAGAGGTGAGTTCTGGCTCCACTTTTTCCTGCTGAATGCTATTGTTGTCCTCCCCCTGTCCCACCTCCATCCTTCACTCATGCTCTTGTGTTTACAGAATAGAAAGACTAAGGTCTTTCTGGGCCATTAAACCTGCGTCCACTGTGTTATCCCAGACTCCTCCAGATGGCAGAGCTCCGTCGTGTTATAATAGTACAGTCGTTCTCAAACTTTTTTCTTAACTGTGGGACCTTTTGATCAAGTGAAATTTTACTTGGAAACGCAATGCATAAAACAGATCAATCAGAGCAGCTCTGTCTGAAAGCGGAAGAGGGGGTGTGGCTTCGACTTCCACCAGCCTCCCCCATGTCCCTTCTGGGAATCAAAATGCTTTGCAGGATATATGTGAGAACCATTTGTACGCTGGACGGACCACTGGACTTGGAATCCCAAGTCTTGTTTTGTCAAATATCGACCTTTGGCAGATCATTTGATTTCTGTGGGCTTTGTCTCCATCTGTGATAATGAGGTAGTTAGACTAGAATATTCCTACAAGGTCTTTTCCAGCTCTGATATCTTACGGTCAGATTCTCTTTCCTTAGGTAGTATACTGTCCTAAACAAGCAGGGTGTGTGTGTGTTTCCATTTATCAAGAGAACTGAGCTCTTGGGGAGGCTTTTCTCTGAGCTTGAACAAATTCTGGATCATGCTAATCTTTCACTTTTGCAGGGATGCTACTCAGAGCACTGGCAGTTAAAAATTCACCTTTTGCCCCAGATGATACAAATTCTGTCTGCTCCAGGTCCCAGCGAGCAGATTCTCTGGTGACCGAAAGTAGACTGTTCAACTCTCCTAGGACCTGGGTGTATTGATCAGTGTGGCAAAGTGTGCCGGATACTAAGCCATATGTGCAAGGTCTTAAGAATAGGAACACGTCAGGGCGCCTGGCTAGCTCAGTCAGTAGAGTATCTGACTCGATCTGAGGATTGTGAGTTCAAGCCCCACGTTGGTCGTGGAGCTCACTCAGAAAAAAAAAAAAAAAAAATAGGGGGCACCTGGGTGACTCAGTTGGTTAAGCGTCCGACCTGGGCTCGGGTCATGATCTCATAGCTTGTGGATTTGGGCCCTGCATGGAGCTGTCTGCTGACAGCTCGGAGCCTGGAGCCTGCTTTGGATTCTGTGTCTCCCTCTCTATCTGTCCCTCCCCTGCTCACACTCTGTCTTGCTCTCTCTCAAAAATAAATAAAAACATTAAAAGTTAAATTAGAAAAATAGGGGTGCTCGGGTGACTCGGTTAAGCGTCCGACTTTGGCTCAGGTCATGACCCCGAGGTTAGTGGGTTTGAGCCCCACATCGGGTTCTTTGCTCAGCACGGAGCCTGCTTCGAATCCTCTGTCTCCCTCCCTCTCTCTGCCTGTCCCTCATGTGTGCATGTGTGCTCTTCTCTCTCAAAAATAAACATTTAAAAAAAAGAATGGGAGCATGTCTTTGTTTTTGAGAGAATTGCTCTTATTTTTTGGCCTTTTTTTTTTTTTTTTCTAATTGTTTTGAAACATTGCAAAGGAAAAAATACAAGTGCCCATGTACTCATCAGGCCGTCTAAGAAATAAAACCCTTGGCGAACTTCTCTAGAGGACATTTGTAAATCATTGTAAATCCTCTTCTTCCCTCCCTAATTCTTTTATTTTGCATGCCCAGTGTAGTCCCTTTTATTCAGCTTTCTCTTTTTGCCTCAGTGTAAGTCGTTGCCGTGGCACAACCTCATCTGTCGTGGAAGTAGGAAGTAGTGGACTGCAATCAGGAGTGTCCCTTTTCAGAAATCTTTCTTGTTTGGGGCTTCCAACCTAGGACTCCCTCTTCTAGAACCTTCCCTGTCTTCCTGCCCTGGTACCCAGGTGTCTCTCTAAGAGCAGGTTGCGAAATGAGGTCGTGTGGTGGTCCACGGCTGCTTTCCCGCTTTTTCAACCCCTGCTTTCTACTCCACTTGTCGGGTTTTATTTTGGGGGTTGGTAATAGTTTGGTTAAGGTAACAGTAGTTCCTTAGCCTTGCATTTACCTTGTGAAAGGTCCTTTCTCACTGACTTTACTTAATCCTCTTGCTAGTCTGGGAATGGGGTAAGTCAGGTGTAATCATTTAGCAGATGACAGAATAGAGACGCAGAGAGCGTGTTTTGTTTAGGATCACATAGCCAGATCACGTTAGAGCCAAATCCAGAACTTTGGCGGCTGCCAGCCAAACTCTGCCCTCATTTACCTCCTCTCCCCGCCAGGCCATTGGCGTCCGCAAGGTAGGAGTGGAATGAAAGATTCCCGGATTCTCTGTGCAGGTCCTGGGGTCAGTGGATCTGGGGGTAGTTCTGACTTGTTTCCACACGTTTTTCTCTCATCGAAGTCATGCCGAGCGTCAGGTGCCTGGGACGGGTGTGTGGGGTTCCGCCACCAGGGATCCGGCAGCGCCTTTTCCTTTCAGACAAGTAAGCAGCTGGCGGCAGCCTTCCAGGAGGAGTTCACGGTGCGAGAGGACCTGATGGGACTGGCGATTGGGACTCACGGTGCCAACATCCAGCAGGCCCGAAAAGTACCTGGGGTGACCGCCATTGAGTTGGGTGAAGAGACCTGCACTTTCCGCATCTATGGGGAGGTCAGCAAAAGCCAGCTGTCGCTTAGGTGGCTTGGGGGTAGAGAGAAGAAAGGGTGAGGTGGCAAGGAAGCCCGAGTCCTGTCCACCTCCTTCTCTGACTTGGTGGCAGCACGCTTTCCCAAAGGCAGAGGGTGGCAGGAAGACGATTGAGATCCAGGGCCCCTGTGTGAGTAACTGCTCCCCGCTGCTCTCTGTAGACTCCTGAGGCGTGCCGACAGGCCCGGAGCTACCTGGAGTTTTCTGAGGACTCCGTGCAAGTGCCCAGGAACCTTGTTGGTGAGTGGAGGGTGTGTGCAGATAAAAGGATACAGGCGGGGCTCGGTGTGAGATTCCCTGGAGGGGTTCTAGGCCTGGCGCCTCCCTGCGGACTCCCAGCTTCACAAGGACAGGGCCAGCAGTCTTGTAGGACTGACGGAAATGGAAGAACGGATTTCCAGGGATCGTAAACTTGTCCTGTGAAAACTCACCAGAGACTTAGAAGCAGGAGAAGACTTAAACCGAATCCATATATAGAAGCTGGAAAACTGTTGATCTGTTTTTACTTTTTTTCTTTTCTGTTAAAAAAAAAAAGGCCTAATTCCTCCTTTACCCATTCAGGCAAAGTGATTGGGAAGAACGGGAAAGTGATCCAGGAGATTGTGGATAAATCTGGTGTGGTGAGGGTTCGCGTAGAAGGTGACAATGACAAGAAGAACCCCAGGGAGGAGGTACGGGGCGTCTGCATCTGGAGATTGGTTTCCAGGAGTAGGTGGGGTTGTTCGCAGAGCCCCCTCTCCGTGGGCCGGGATCTCTAGGGTGGAGGATGGGGACTCGTGTCCTCCAGGAGATGCAGAGCCCAGAGCGGTCCCACTGGCTGAGCTTCCGGAGGGGCCAGGGTGGACTTACTACTCGCATTGACCCTCCTAACCCTTCCCGTCCTCTCTGCCGCGCAGGGCATGGTTCCCTTCATATTTGTTGGCACCCGGGAGAATATCAGTAATGCCCAGGCTCTGCTGGAATATCATCTCTCCTACCTGCAGGTACCCGAGCCGGAAGCCTGGGACGGGAGGGATCTGGGTGTAGGAAGGAGACGAAGGCTACTGGTGGCTAAAGTTAGCAGTTGTGACGCCCAGTTTGTATCTTGAGTAGAACAGAAAGCACTGAATGGAGATCTGGGGCTGTAGGGTTGGACCGCAGAATCTTCCTTGCTTAGCCAGTGTCTTCCGTCTTGCATTCCCGAGAGTTTAGGCGTATGGGGACGGTCGGGGCGGAGAAGCCTGAGTGAGGATTGGTCGTCGAGCTCACGTCTGTTCCCCCTTCCGTATCTTTCTCCATCTCCCACCCAACCAGGAGGTGGAGCAGCTTCGCTTGGAGAGGCTGCAGATTGACGAACAGCTTCGCCAGATCGGGCTGGGCTTCCGCCCTCCCGGGAGCGGGCGCGGCAGCGGTGGCAGTGACAAGGCTGGCTATGCCACGGATGAGAGCTCCTCCTCTTCCCTCCATACCACCCGAACCTACGGGGGCAGCTACGGGGGCCGGGGCCGCGGCCGGAGGACGGGCGGTCCCGCCTACGGTAAGACGGCTGCCGGAGGTGAACAGCGGTGGGCCTTGGAGAAGCAGGGGTCTGGGCGGAATCTCCAGGGAAGGGCGATGGACACATTGAAGATGCGGTTGGCTGGGGGACTTGTGAGTGGGAGGGGTGGGGTGAGTGACCCTGACTGAAGCCCGCTGTGTCCTTCAGGCCCCAGCTCAGACCCATCCACAGCTTCTGAGACGGAGTCCGAGAAGAGGGAGGAGCCCAACAGAGCTGGGCCTGGTGACCGGGACCCCCCAACCCGGGGGGAAGAAAGCCGGAGGCGGCCGACTGGGGGCCGGGGTAGGGGGCCCCCACCTGCCCCCCGGCCCACCACAAGATACAACGCTTCGTCTATTAGCTCAGGTACCAGTATCAGACAGCTGGGTTCGAGAGCGTAGGCCGAAAGGGAAAATGATGGACACGTGATGACCAGGTCCTCCTCTTCCTGTAACCAGTGCTGAAAGATCCAGACAGTAACCCCTACAGCCTACTGGACACGTCTGAACCAGAGCCCCCGGTTGATTCAGAGCCCGGGGAACCCCCCCCAGCAAGCGCCAGGCGCCGCCGCTCCCGCCGTCGCCGCACAGACGACGACAGGACTGTCATGGACGGAGGCCTGGAATCAGACGGGCCCAGCATGACGGAGAATGGCCTGGGTAAGGGCTCTGCCTGGGGTCTCAAAGAGTTCGAGCTGGGCAGGAACGGAGGTGTGGGAGATGAGGTGCACGGCTTGGTTTTTCTCTGCCCCGCAGAAGACGAGTCAAGACCCCAGCGTCGGAACCGGAGCCGCCGTCGCCGTAACCGTGGGAACAGGACCGATGGCTCCATCAGTGGAGACCGGCAGCCAGGTCAGCTCACACTGGGTGCCGGCGTCCTTCCTCGGAGCTGAGAGAACGGGCTGCCTCCCACCGTATGAAAACGGGGGGTTGGGGTCTGGTGGGTGTCCGGGAGCTAGACACCTGGTTCTTTCTGAAACGCTTGGTCCTCTGCCTTTCCCAGTGACTGTGGCTGACTACATCTCCCGAGCAGAGTCTCAGAGCCGCCAGCGGCCGCCCCTGGAACGCACTAAACCCTCCGAGGACTCTCTTTCAGGACAGAAGGTAGGCGGGCGAGATGTCCTTCGGTCCACCTCCTTTTCTCCGCCGGGCGGGCACAAGGCATTCGCAAAGGAACCTCTTGCTAAATCGCAGAGGAAGCGATGTCTGCAGTCTAGACCGCCGTCTAGAATAGTGGAAAGTTTGAGCAGGACAGAGGGAGGTTTGTTAGGGTGCTTCTGGACTCTTTGTAAGAGTTACTAGAGCCTCCGGTCAGGGGACAAGCCGTTGGGGCGCCAGATGCCACAGCACTAGGATGGTGAGGGATGTCTTGCCTGAATTTCTACTGACCATCCTCCCTCCTTTCCCACTTCCTCCCCAGGGCGACTCTGTCAGCAAGCTTCCTAAGGGCCCCTCAGAGAACGGGGAGCTCTCCGCCCCCCTGGAGTTGGGTAGTTTGGTGAATGGGGTTTCATAAAACCTCCAGCCCGCATCCCTCCCTTCTCCATCTCGCTTGCTGCCCAACACCATGGCCTCACAGGCCCGACTGACCTGCGCTGGAGCTGCTCTTATCTAGGGGGGAGGGGGGTGGCACAGCAGCTTGGGTCCCCCCTCAACCTCCAGGAGCTCGTGGAGGGGTGTGTAACAGGGTCATACCCCCCTCCCTCTTGTCCACCCTTACCCCCAGGGTGAGGGGAGCCTCTCTCCTTCCCCATCAGACTGGATGTGCCTTTATCCTCCAATGCCCCGATCTCTCTGAACACCCCCATTCTCCGCCTGCTGGTGCGGGGTGCTCCTTGATCCACCCAGATTTGACAGTTCAGGGGGGCTCCCCTGCTATCCCTCCTCCCATCCTGTACCCCCCATTTCTGGGGCCTCATCACTGTGGAAGACGGGGATAGTAAGGGTATAAGTGGGTGGGAGGCATGGGGAAGGTTTTGGAGTAGAACCAGGGGTGTGTATGAAGGGGGGTGACAAGGTCCCCCAGGGGAGGGGGGACCAACCTTGTCTGGTGGATGAGAAGGCGTATTTATTTTTCACTGTACAGTATTTAAAAAGAGAATAAAAAAATCCAAATGGCTCTGTGGTTCTCGCGCCTTCCTTGTGCCAAGTTTGGCACATCGGTTTCTCTAGGCTTGACTTGCCCCGGCCCTCATTTCCGTTTTCTCCACACCTGGCTTCTCTAGGGTTCCAAAGATTGTCTACTTCTGGGAATTCCTGACATGCCTAGGTTCTCCAGGCCCTGGTCGCTTTCAAGTCCGGAGGACCGTGGCCTGTGGCTTCTGGCTTCTCCCCTCCCCCAGGGTTGCTGGTAGGAGAGCTGGGCCACTCCTTCACCCTGAGTCACCGCAGGCTAGGTAGGGCTGCTCCGCGCTCGGGCTCCAGCCCGTTTCTGCTGAGAGCCAAGGCCGGCTGTTTAATCCGATTACCTGAGGCCTGGGGCTTGGGCTGGGCCTGGGGCGGGATGGGGAGCAGGGTTCCCTCACGACAGCCTCTGCGACTTAGGTGGCCAGCTCTCGCTCCTGCTGGTTCTCTGCTCTGGATGCAGGCTTTGTCTCTGGCATCCACGCTGCTGACTGCTCAGTCCTGGGGGTGGGTTGTCTTGGGGTCCCTGGCTCCCTGCCTTCAGACTCCGGTTTGGAGATACAACAGGCAGTGGAGAGACCACGGTTTGGGGGCTGGAGTTGGGAGGGTTGAAGTTTTCTCACCTGGAGAAAGGGGCTGAATCATCACTTGAGCACCTGCTGGGATGACTCAGGAAACAAAAATGGCCTGCCTCCCGACTGCCTTTCTTGCCCCAGGGCCAGGTCAGGGGTTTGGAGGAGCAGTAGGCACTAGAAAAGGGTTTGGGGTAGGGGGTGGGGTGTTCCCAACTTCCTCCAGGCTCAATTGTGACCCTGAGGGCTTTTGATTCTCCTGTGCTTGATCCCATTGTGCCAAAAAATTGACTTTAAATTGCCAAAGCTCAAGAAGGGAGGGGAAGCGGATCAGAGCTACCAGGGGCGGAAGGCTCTACATCTGGGTCTTGGGTGGGGAGGGGGCGTGGTGCCCCAGGGGGAGCGTTGGGGGCTGGGAGGGCCGGGACACCTGGGTTTGCCTAAGGGAGGGGGAACGTTGGCGCCCTTAAGGAGGCGCGGTCTGCTGGGAGGGAGCGGGGAGGAGTCTGGTTAAAAGCCGTTCCCGGCCTGGCCCACCCGCCAGCCACAGACGCTGAGGCCAGGTGAGAGGGGCTGCGGCGATCCGGCCGCGGGACTCCAGGACTCCAGGGACCGGGAGCGCGACCGCGGGGCAGCGGGCTGGGTCCGGGACCCCGCGGCTTCAAGGGCCGGAGAGGGCATCCCCTCCCCTGCGGGGTACGGGGCAGCGGATTCAGCGCCTGGCTCTCCAGAGGGTGCCTGATTGGTTGGGAGCAGGCGCTCCATTCTAAAGACTCTGAACTTGGGGACGACGTAAACTTCTTAAGGCCGTGAGTTTCTCTGGGACGACTCCAGACCAGGGAGACCCTTCCGTCATCAGGACACCGGTCCTGGGCATCAGCGTTTCACTTTGGAGGGGAGGGCGTGTAGGACGCCCTCTAAAGCCTTCCCTGCACCCCACCGGCCCCCATGGCGCTTCCCGGCTCCTCACACGACCAGGCCTGGGGCTTGGAGCCGCCCGCTCCCGCTGCTCCTACCAACTCGTCCTCGGGCTGCCAGGAGCGGGAAGGCGCCGGCAGCCCGGTGGTGTCCGGGGGGCTTCCCCTGGAGAAGGTGAAGCGACCCATGAACGCGTTCATGGTGTGGAGCTCCGCGCAGCGCCGCCAGATGGCGCAGCAGAACCCAAAGATGCACAACTCGGAGATCTCCAAGCGCCTGGGCGCGCAGTGGAAGCTGCTGGGCGAGGACGAGAAGCGGCCCTTCGTGGAAGAGGCCAAGCGGCTCCGGGCGCGGCACCTGCGCGACTACCCCGACTACAAGTACCGGCCTCGGCGCAAGACCAAGAGCGCGGCCGCCGGGCCGCCCCACTTCGGCCAGGGAGGCGGCGGCGTGGCTGGCGGCGGGCCGGTCTGGGGTCCCGGGTACGCGACCACGCAGGGGAGCAGAGGCTTTGGGTACCAGCCGCCCAACTACTCGACAGCTTACCTGCCTGCCGGTTACGGGTGAGTGCCTGGGACGCGCGGTGAGGGACGGGCAGGGGCCCCGAGTACGCCCCGTGCAGCGGTCGTTCCCAGGAGAGACCGGGGGCACACCCACCCACCCCACCCCCCGGTGCCCCGTGAAGCCTGGGCCGGGAGCGCTCCGGTGGCCCAGGTTTCCCTGAAGGATGTTTCCATCCTGGCCCGATAGGGGCAGCCCCGCAGGACATACCCCCTCCCCCGGACGTGATCACGTTCTGGTTACCTGAATTTCCCGTTTCCTCCCCGCTTCTGGCCCTCCCGTGACCCGGCTTCCTCTCCCAGCCCGCGGGGCAAGGAGAGGCCAGGCCCAACTCTGCCCCTTCCTGGCCTGCTGCCCCGAAAGAGGAAAACAGGCGCAGCACGCAAGCCGGCTCCGGAGCGTGCCCCGACACGGCCGCTGCACTGCTCTTAAGCCATCCTGGGCTCTGGTTCTGAACCCGCGGTACCCAGTGGGGCCCGGAGAGCCAGGGAGAGGGGTACGTGGGTGACAGGTTCTGCCTCCGTTGGCTAGAGCTGAGGCGCCCCGCCCCCAATTGTGAGTTGGGGGGCCCTGCTGGCCCCTCCCAACCCAGAAACGCGCTCTCTAACCCCAGTGTCTCTCTCTTTGCAGCTCTTCCCACTGCAAACCAGAGGCCTCGTCGCCGTGCTCCCTCCCTCAGAGTAACCCGAGGCTCCAGGGTGAGCTGCTCCCCCACTACAGCCCCTACCTACCCCCAGGCTCCCCCACTGCGTACAACCCTCCCCTGTCAGGGACCCCCATGCCCCTGACCCACCTCTAACTCTCATGAACATGGACCTCCCAGGAACGGCTTCACTCTCCTTTTTCACCCAGAACCTCCCACCCCAGGCTGCAAACCCTTCTTTAGAACCCTGTTGGCCCACGGTTCAGAAGCCTGTGCTGCGGTTCCCTTACCCTGCCCCCAAAATACAACACGTGGTTTTTTTTAGGACGAACACAGTTTTTATGATTAAACCAGGTCTCTGAGTCTTTATTGCCCCATTTCTGTTCCCCTTCACTGCAGCAGGAACCAGCAGCCTCCACTCCCTTCCGCCTGGACCTGCCAGAGCAGGAACCTCCTCACCCCACCCTGGGGCCCTGCCTGAGTCATTCTCGTCCCCCTTCCCCACACCCTACCCAGCACTGGGGTCCTGGAGACCGTCCCAACCAGGTTCAGGGAGGGAGGCGGCCGCAAACCCCTAGTTCCTTCCACTGGCCAGACTCCGTCCTCTAGGCCATCAGGGAAGTAGGGAGATGGGGAGGACAGGGCAGACCTTGGCCCCAGAATACCTAAGTAGGAGGAATCTCAGCCAAAATAAACGAACCGGTAGTACATGCACGGGACAGCGGGCAGTAACTGCCAGACGTCAGCCTGGAAATCCCTACCCCTTCTAAGGATCTGCAGTCCCACTAAAACTCTGGCTCAGAATTTTACAGTTGCAGTGGAATGAATGATCAGAAGTCACACCAGCGGACTGGTTCGGATGAGAATGACCCTGAGGGTGGGTGGGTGGGTGGAAACGTGGAGCGGACTCCAGTAGCCGGCTCATCCCTACTGCTTTTTCTTCTGGATGGGGGCCTTGACGTTCCAGTAATAGATGAGCTGGGAAGCAATGAGGCCGTTGCAGAGGGAAGAGACCACGAAGGTTCCAGCCATGAGGGGGTCTCCGGTCTCCTAGGTGAGAGACAGCCGGGGTCACTTGAGCAGTCCTCCCTGGAGAGCCAGGAGACCAGGTTTTAGTGCCCTCTAGAGGGCAGAAGGTGCACTCACCTGAACGGAGGTGAAGATTCTGGCCAAGGAGCCCCCAAAGAGCAGAAAGACCGTGACAGCGGAGAGCTGGCCTGTGTGCCCGTTCCGGTAGTTAGTGGCTGCCTGGAGCAGCTAGGGGGGAAATGGAGACTCGGTTCTGTCATCTGAACTCTTACCACGCTCACCCCATGCAATATCCTTCTCTTGCTCCCGGTACTCACCCTCCCCCCTACTACAGCAGGCACGTTGGAGGCCTGGAGCAGGGTGACCACGGACAGGGGCGTTAGTGGTGACAGCAGGACCAGCAGGACCAGTGCATAGCACACTAGGAAAGTGACACCTGGGGGTCGGGGAGATAAGGAGTCCCGATCAACCTCTCCGGTGCTCTGGCTTCCTTCCCCAAGCGCGAGTGCCCGGCAGGGCCCCCAAGAGCCACACTCCGCTCTCGGGTAAATCCTCAGCACCTTTGGCAGTCTGTCGTCTGTAGTGCAGGACCAGGAAGCAGATGGTGACTGTCTGGAGCGTCAGGAACAGGGCTTCGCCCCAAGAGCTGCGGAGTCAAGAGTGGGGAAGAAGAAAGGCGGGCCTGGAAAGAGGCAGGGAGAGCCTCCACGGCCCGTCCATCTGGGGACACACTTCTGATCGCTCCCTGTCCTCCACAGCCCTACTGGTTTCCAAACAGCCCCCACCCGACTGACTCAGTCTAGATCCCGGGCATTCTTGGGAGGCTCACCTCCTCTCATCACGGCCACAAACAATGGCCAGATTTCCAGGAGGAAATCTTAAGGCTTCCTGCCCCTGCATCTGCCTCTCCCCAACGCCCCGTTAGAGTTGTCAGCATTCTGCCTGGGGGGTAAAGGGCAGCCCCCCTCACCTGAAGGGGAAGTTGTTGGTGATGCTGTAGACCATGGTGCCTGTCAACGCCACCAGTTCTAACATCACGGACTGAAGGCTCAACCCTTCGGCACTCTTGGCTCTCAGAATTTTGAACACCTGGGGCAGTTTTACTAAGAGAAAGGATGAGAAGGACAGGGATGAGGAGACGACATCCCGTGGGAGTGCAACTCAACAGCTACAGAGCGGCCTGGGAAGCGTGTTAACCCCGGTTCTGGTCAAGGGACCCGCCCAGTTCACAGACTCTCAGCCCTCCACCCTCATCCCCACAACTGGAAGAGAAGAGAAGATACATACCCAGCACAGACCCGGCCACAATGCCCAGACCCAGGCCTTTGCTGAGGAGAATCTTGAGACAGGGAACTGAGAAGAGAAAAAGGGGTACATGGAAGGAGGTCCCCGGCACCCAGGCCAGGGGTAAATAAAGGATTTTCATGCTCCTATGCTTGTCGCTGCTCCTTTAGACCCTGACCTACCCACACAAGGAAGCCCTGGGCTGTATGGCCCTTCCTGCTTCAAATCCTATCACTGTCAGGCAGGTGACTTTCCAAAACAGCTTATACCGTGCAGATTACAGCTAAACTTCTTGGTCTTCTGACTTCCAAGGCTCTCCATTGCAAAGCTGAGCAATGCCCAAGAGTCCTCCAAGCCTTTATTCTGAACAACTAGGATCCATTCCAAAGACAGGTCTCCCTGTCCCTCATGCCTGGTTCAGTCCCTGGCCCGCATCTTCCCATCCTGGAAGCTCTACCCGCCCAAGGAGCCTGGTTAGCCAAGTGGGAGTCATGACTTCGACCAAATCGTGTCCCAGGAGCGCGGTGGCGGACCAGGAACTGACCAGAACAGACTGGGAAGGCCTCCTAAAGGGTCTGGTGTCTGAGGTGGGCTTTGTGTGCAACTGCCCGACAGACGGAGTAAGAAGGCGGGTTGTTCCAAAAGTAAACCAAGAGCAGAAGCGGAGGGTGGAAGGAGCCTTTGAAACAAGTGTAACTTGGCCCCTGAAAGAATAGTGACCTATTAAAGACTGGAACGATTTGGTCAGATTTTAACTTTGTTTTGTAAAATTTGAGTCCCTCGGTCCGGGACCATGGCTAAAGCGCAAGCCTCACAAAGGAGTGGTTCCGCCTTCCTCCCGCCCAAATATGGCGAGCTCCCTCTAAGGAGACCGAGGCACTTCCGGCCCGGTCTGGAGTGACTTCCGCCCAGCGCTGCGGGGCCGCAGTCGCGGCCACCTAACCCGCGGTCACGCCCCGCTTACGGCCGAGGGCGCGCGAGCAGAACTTTGATAGGATGCCGAATTAAACTCACCGTGAAGCAAGTCCCACTGGACGAAAATTTGGTCGTAGCATTTCTCAGGTAAGAGAAGCGGCACCAGCACTCGTTTGAGCGGGCCGTCCGCCTCGGCCGCCATGTTGCAAAACTAGCTTCCGCCAGTCTCTCCTGGCCGCCATTGACGTACGGTGCGCATGCGCGCTCTGGACACTCCGCCCCCTACCTCCCCGCGACTAAGCTGTACCGCCCCCTGTTCCCCGCTTTTTCTTACTCCTCCCCACTTTCTGCAGCGTGAAATAGGTCTCGTCCAGAGGCCACGTTTTGGACGCGCCCTCCCCGTTCGAGTGTTGCGGCGTGCTAAGGCTGTGCGCCTGCGCAGTTCCATCTTTCGCGCCTTTGTTTACGCTTCCAATTCGGAGGCCACATTTAGCCTCCTCTCGGCGCCTCCTGCGCGGCGCCATCTTGTCTTCGCCCGGCAGACCTCGCCTTGTTCGAAGTTGAGAGAGAAGGAGCGGGAGTCTGCGAAAGGGCGTTGGGTGGGGGCGGCGTGGCTCCCCGTCTCCTGTGCTCTCGGCGTCTCCAGAAGGAACGGCGCCGGCGGGAGCAGGACGGTCGGCGCCGAAGCTGCGCGCAGGGCCCGTGTCTCTCTCTCCCCCGGTTCGCCCGGGCCTCCGAGGCTGGGTGCTTGGGCAGCTGCTGGGCCGGGACCGCGGAGCGGAAGAGGAGGCGGCGGGGAAGGCGAGCCCAGGCCCCGCGAGGCTCGGCGCATGCCCGAGGGCTCTCTCCCACCCCGTCGGCCCCGCCGCGTGCTGGGCGTGAACAGCAGCGGGGCCGGCGGGCCCAGCAGCCCCTCTTGGGAAAGGGGCCCTCGGACCGCCGGGTGGGAACGATGCCCTCCGCCCCCCAGCGCTGGGACCCCCAGCTCTCAGCCCTCCTGATGGAGGTGGGCCTGGCCGTCACACCCTGGCGGCCGGGCGCCGCCGCAGCCACCACGCTGTCGAGCGGCCGTTCTTGGCCGTACTCAGCAGGGTCACACGGGACGTCGGGGACGCGGTGGTGGTGGGGCTGCTGGGGAGACGCGCCGCGAGCAGGCCGCCCCCAGCGGGGTGGATGTTGGGCCTTATACTAGGCTACGAGACCGGAACGGTCGTGTCCTGCCCCCCCCCGGCCACTGCCCCGTGACCCTCAGTCGTGGTGCAGGCCGTGGCTGTACGGGAGGCCCTTTCTAGATTCTGGACACTGGCTGGCCTGGGGTGCCACCCACTCCCACCAGGGAGACCGCCACTGGGAGGAGTTCAGGGTCGGCTTGGTGGGTGGCTCAGGCTGGAGGCAGGTTGTTCCTAGGAGCACAGAGGGGATTTGCACGTGCAGGGCAGAGTACCCGCTGCTGCCAGGGCTGATGAAACCCTTTGCAGGTGAGAGCGGAGCACGGGCAAGGCAGAGCATTCCGTTGCTAAGGAGCCTTGGGAAGGGAAATGGCACAGGTGTGATCTCCTATGTGCTTCACCTGCATCTGCCTAACAGGATTGGAGGGGTGGGGGAACCAGAGGAGGAGGAAGGGGTGGAGGCAGACCCTCCACCAGCCTCTGCCAGGTTGGCTGCGGTGGCGGCTGGGGGGGCGAACCCGTGAGGACATGTGGTCACGCATAGTGTTTTCGTCCCTCACTAGCTGTCTCGCTCCCTGAGACTCAACCGCAGAAGGCGCAGAAAGGCACGGGACAAGAAACTCACGGCTTTTCATCCCAGCCAGAAGGACGGGGGAAAGCAAGGACAGAGGTTGGAGCAGGTTTTATTTTTCTGGGGACGGGGGAGGAGAAACTCATCACATTCAATAAACCTCTTTCCTCTCGTCCCCCCCCCCCGCCCCAGGTTGCATTATCTGTACTTTTGTTCTCAAAGACTGAGAGGGAAGGAAGGCCGCTTTGTTTCTGAGTCAGCTGAGTGGTGAGGAGTGAAGGCAGCCCCTGGGCCTCGAGCTCAGAGGGGCTGGTAGGTGGGCGGGCGTCTCCGGACGATGCAGAACGTAGCGAGCACCAGGGCGAGGAGGCCCAGGGAGACCAGGCCAATGACGAGGGGCAGCAGGAGGAACTGGTCAGTCGGACAAGGGAAACCTGGCCGAAGGGGAGGGCAGGGAGGCGTGGCGGCGGTGCTGGGGACAGGTGGGAAGAGGGTGGAGGGGAGGTGGCGCTCGTAGGGAAGTAGGGGGACTGGGGAGGAGCTCTCCTAGCTGACTCTGAGCAGTAGATAAAAGGGGAGAAGGGGACAGAGTCTTCTGGAGGACGAACACGTGCTCTATAGTTACGAGCAGCTTGAGAGAGAAAGGAAAGTTCGGGGTGGGAGCAGGGAGGCCTGGGGTGGGGCGGGGCCGACAGGGACACGGGGTGGGGGGGGGGCGGGTAAGGCAAGGAGTAGGTCTTACTTGGCCCAAAGGCCCCTGAGGGGGGCAGCTGGGCAGCCTGGAGCCTCAGGTGTAGCAGGTCAAGGCGCAGTGCTGGGGAGAGAGACAGGCTTGCGTTCCCGCAGCTGAAGCTCTGGCCCAGGGGGGCTTGGAGAGCGTGAAGGGATGAGTTCTCAACGGAGAACGTCCACTCTGGAAGAGTGAGGAAGGGTCAGCTCTGTGTCCGTGTCCCCACCCCTCGGCTCAGCCCCCCACCCCCTCGCAGGAGCGCAGGCAGCCAGTGCAAGGGACGACGGGAGGGGAGGTCACTCACGTGCCGCCTGTGGGAGGGACACGTTGTACTCCAGAGCCACGTAGCTCAGGTAGACAGCGCTCTGCTGTGGCTCCTGGGAAGGGGACCGGGAAGGCTCAGGGTGGCTGGGGAGAGTGGCGTCCGTGTCCGTGGGGTCGGGAGCACAGCGAGGGACAGGTAGGGAAAGGGCGCGTGGAGGGTGAGGGCTGAGGGTGAAGTACCTGCTTGAATCCAAAGCTGAGCTGTCCGTAGGGGAACGAGAGAAGCAGGTGGGTATGGGCACCCTCACAGTCCCCCTGCGCCTTGGTTTTGTTGGGGTTCAGCACAGAGATGCCCCAGGCCTGCAGAAGTTCAGCAGTTTCGTAAGACAACGCAGCTGTGCCATCCGAGGTCTCCTTCATCCCCACCCTGCGCCCTCCTTCACTCTTCCTTCTGAGCCACGGCCTGTGGCCTCACTGGCTTCCCCTCATGTCCACGGTCCCCGAGCTTTTACCTTTCCTCCGCCCTGGGTCGGGTACAGAATTCCGATCTGGATCTGGCTTTGGAGCCGGACGCAGGGTTGGGAGCCATTAGTCCATGTGTAGTCCCCTACAGCGCCCTTGGAGCCTGGGCTCGGGCTTGGAGGGGGTGGAGGGGGTCCCGGGTGGGGGGCACTGGTGGGGGCTCTCGGGCTGGTGGCTGTGCTGTTGTTTGTCGTCGGGTGAACTGTGGCGTTCCCGTGACTGGGGGTGGTGACCGTATGGTGGGTGGCCGTTGTGGGCTCGTGGCTGGTGGCACCCGCGGTGGTGGTTCTGTGGCTGGTGGTCGCAGGCCTTGCTGTGCTTTCTGTAGCTGTGGGTGTCACCGTGAAGGATGGCAGCAGAGTGGCCGATTTTTTGTGAGGACAGCTATTCACTGTCCCCTGGGCTTTGGGCAGAGGAACAGCCTGGTTAGCGGCCCAGGGGCGCGCTCCCCCCAGGTTCCCTCCCCTTTGGGCCTGTCTCCTTACCGACTAGAAGCCCCAACAAGGCCCCCGAGAAAACCACCACCAGCCTCATGGCAGGACAGCCTCACCCAGTCCGTCCAGGTAGGTTCAGTCAGTCCCAGCTGCTTGCTCAACCCTGTTCCCTCCGCTCTTTTGGAAAAGGAGGAATTAAGCTTATGACTTCCTGCAACTGAGACAGTGCCTGTCCCCAGCCTGACTCAGGCACCTCAGCCCCAGCCACCACTTAGTCATTGAACTGTCGTCACCAAATTAGGGGATTGGCCCTGGCTGCACGAATGAGCCACAGGGAGTTAGGGGGCAGCTGTCCCATGGGGACCCACTTGTCTGCTTTAGGAAAGCCCTGAGGGGAGGGATTCCAAGCTGTTGGGGGGGGGAGATGGCCTCTTCCCTCCCCGTTCTCTAGGAGGAAGGGGGGGGGCGGTTTACTCCCTCTTCCCTCCGTTACTTCCTCTTGGAGACACGTGAGGCACTTGTGATGGTGCCCGCACCCGACCACGTACAGACCCAGTCATCGTGACCATTTCCCGGTCACATAGTTGGGAAGCAGCGACACAAGGGAAATCTAGAAGGGTAGTAGCTGGGGATCCAGCCAGAGATGTACCCGGTAACAGGTGGGAGGGAAGGGGAGGCAAGAAATGAGAAGCCCAACAGGCAGTTTCCAAGTCATTTTATTCAGAATTTTGTTGTTTGTTTCCTGAATCAATAAATACTATACAAAACAATGTAAAAATGGCTACCATTTTCTCTCCCCTGCTCCCCCCACCTGGGGACAACCCCATGGGCCACCTAGCTCAAGGGTTCTCCAGATTTGGTCCAGCAAATGAGGTTGGGTGACACTCTAGCCCCTTGAATCCTCTTTAGAGGCGGGCAGCTGGGTGGGGGAGAGCCTCTGGGGTTTGGAGGCTGAGTGGGTTACGGACATGGATTAGTGTTTTCGGGAGAAGAGACGGCGCCTGGGGCAGGAATCTGCCCCAAAGAAAAGGGTGTCTAAAATGTTCACGGTTCCTCCTTTTGCCTCAAAAAGTGACATTTATTCAAAGAAAAAAAAAAAAAAGAAAAAAAATGACAAGATGTCCATCCCTTGGCTCCCTTCCCTCCCCCCTCCTGCTCCTCTTCAGCCCCCCAAGGACTGAAGCCTGGGTAGGGCCAGGGCGCAGGACAGCCCCTCAGATGAGGTCAGCAACATTGAGGGGCATCTCCTCAATGGAGGTGTTGTAGAAGGTCTCGATGTCTCGAAGTGTCCTCTTGTCCTCTTCTGTCACCATGTTGATAGCCACACCCTTACGGCCAAATCGTCCACCGCGACCAATTCTGGTGGAAAACAGGACGCCTCGGTAGGTAGGATGAAGGGAAGGGGGGCCGGGGCGGGGGGGGAGCCGCGGCGCAGGGAGAGGGGAGGCCGCGTTCCGGAGCCACGCTTACCTGTGGATGTAGTTTTCCCTGTTGGTGGGAAGGTCGTAGTTGATGACTAAGGAAACCTGCTGGACGTCAATGCCTCTGGCCTGGGGCAAAGGAGAGGATGGGTCAGCGTGTGAACGAGAGGCGAGCAAGGGAAAAGAGAGGAGCACAGTCCCGGCGCAGGAGGGACTGGAGCGCGGTGTAGGCAGCCGAAGGCAGGCAAAGGAAACAAAGCTCCCCTCCCCCGACGGCCTGAGGCTTGCCAGGTTCTGTTCCAAGCTGCTACTTTCCTGAAGAGGGGCATGAGCAGGCCCCTTGGAGAGGGAATCACCTTGGATTTTCCCTTCTTCCTTCCCAGTCTTCTCCCGAGTCCGCTCTACTCACCAGCAGGTCAGTGGTGATCAATACTCTGCTAGAGCCAGAGCGGAACTCCCTCATGATAACGTCTCGCTCCTTTTGGTCCATGTCTCCGTGCTGGAACAGGAAATGGAGGGTGCGTCCTGAGGACCAGTGGTGAGCAGGGCGCGGACGCACGCGCTGCCGGGAGCCAGGTGGAGAGAACTCACCATTGCGGACACGGTGAAGTCTCGGGCGTGCATCTTCTCAGTGAGCCAATCGACCTTCCTTCGGGTGTTGATGAAGATGACTGCCTGCGTGATGGTCAGGGTCTCGTACAAGTCGCACAGTGTGTCCAGCTTCCACTCCTGGAGGGGGGGCGGGGCGGGGAGATCAGTCAGGGGCTGTACCAACGACGCACCACCAGGCCCGCCCCCTGCCCCGGGGCCCCACCTCTCGTTCCACATTGATGTAGAACTGGCGGATACCCTCCAGGGTCAACTCCTCCTTCTTGACCAGAATTCGAATGGGGTCCCTCATGAACTTCTTGGTCACCTCGAGCACGTCGGAAGGCATCGTAGCAGACAGCAAGACCACCTAAGGGAAGAGAGAAGCCTCGGGGTAGGGGCTCCTCCACGATGCGTGCCCCCCTCAAACAGAAGCCGGCGTGTAAAGAGGCCCGAAGCGAGACACCCGGAATTCCTATGGTTTCTCTGGCACTTGCCATCGCTGTCCTATCCCCCCCCCCCCCAGTCTCTAACGGCTTCCTCACCTGGGTGTTACTGTTAAGCTTCTGGAATATGTCATAGATCTGGTCCTTAAACCCGCGGCTTAACATTTCGTCAGCTTCATCCAGCACAAACATCTTGATGTATTTGGGAGCTACGACAGGAAAAACAACAGGTAACAAAACTAGAGAACTATGAAGTCAGGCTTCAACCTCCAGAGAAAGAACGGACGAGAGGTCTGCTCTCAGAATACAAAGGCTGATCCTTTGCCTGGGACCCCCGTGCCAGGCCAGGCGACAGGCCTGGGAAGTAGAACACTCCCCGGGCTGAGAAGACAGGGGAGCCAAGCCAGGCTCAGATGACACGCATGGGTTCATCACAGAGCAACTCTTCCACGGGCGAAAACAGACGGCCTAGGGGACGAGGTTGTAGTCAGGTGAGGACAGGGAAGACGGGGAAGCAGAAAGCTGACACTCACATAAGTATCTCCGGTTAAGCATGTCGAACACACGTCCCGGGGTCCCCACAATGATATGGGGTGCTTCCATCTGAAGCTTCTGCACCTCGGCACGTACATTGGTCCCTCCGATGCAGGCATGGCAGGAGGCACCCATGTAATCTCCCAACGCCATGACCACCTTCTGTATCTGAACCCAGAGAAAGAGAAGGACCCGCAGATTAGCTACAACCGTGCCAGACCCCACCGGAAAGGCTTCTCGTGTCATTCTCTGCAGATCACACATGCGCCGTGAAACTCCCTTCCCGGACAAGAAACAAGCAGACGACTTCATTTAAGACCACACTGCCAAGAAGGGGCAGGCACAGGATCTGAACTTGTCTGGTCCCAAAGAATACAAGGATTCACAGTAACGGCCCTTTCTAAAAGTCAAGAGCGACCCATTCGTTAGATCTCAAAGCGACCAGTTTAGTGAACAGAATGACCTCTACCTGCGTCCTTCTGCCACTGAACCGATCGATGCTAGATGCCATGTTCGCTCTTGAAAAAAGTGTGTTCTGCCCATTAATGCCCTAAGGAATCCTTCCCAAACTTCTTTACTTACTTCACCCGTATCTAC
Organism: Panthera tigris; assembly: GCF_018350195.1. Classification (NCBI taxonomy): domain Eukaryota; kingdom Metazoa; phylum Chordata; class Mammalia; order Carnivora; family Felidae; genus Panthera; species Panthera tigris. The sequence continues at coordinate 2,459,979 of NC_056673.1, read as the reverse complement.
AAGTTAGCAGAGAAACCATTACTTCCCCACCGAGGGTTTAAAAATAACTAGGAAACGAATGTTTCTCATTCTCTCTCCTCCAAGACCCAAGAAAAGTCTATCATTAGAATTTCATGTGCCCCAGGCATGAAACAGCTCTGGCCACCAACCCAGGCATCAAGCTAGGATGAACAAAGGACTGCGTCTGCTCTGCCCCAGGCTGATATAAGAGCAGCACCATCACCGAGGTGTCTCTTTGCCCATCACCAGGGGGTTGGTTCACACAACAGCCACCAAACTTGCTCAGCCAGCCGGGCTCCACCTAGCTGCCTTTTCCCTGGACTCAGGAAATGGGCGGAGGAAACGATGCTTATTGTTCATTAGGAAAGGGCATGTAATTAACCCCAGCCAGCCTTCAGAGATCCAGCAGTCCTTGGCTCATTTTCTTTAGATCTCTCTTCCCCAACGCTTCGGATCTTGAGGTGGTGGCCCTTAGGGAGCACACCTCGGACTTTCTGATTATGCTCCTTCCCAGAGCACCCTCCAGGGGAGGGAAGCCACACGCTCACCTGCTGAGCCAGCTCTCTAGTGGGCGCCAGGACCAAGGCCTGTGTGGCCTTTAGATCCAATTCAATCTGTTGCAGAATCGATATGGCAAAAGTGGCTGTTTTCCCAGTCCCAGACTGGGCTTGAGCGATCACATCATAACCTAAACAGAGTAGAAGAAACTTGACGTGAGAGTACGTACGTGTTGCTATCAGGAGATGTTCAAGGCTCTGCTCCATCAACGAGCAGTTGATAAGAGCTAAGTGCCAAGCACTTAGTGCCTCCCAGACTTTACCGCGCCACAACCTAGTGCCCAAATGGGAACATCTGGAAACCAAATTAGATTATTCATTCATTTAGGACTGCCCAGAATTGACCTTTGACCTAAAATACCAATAGCAGTGAAGAACTGGCTAAAATACCACCTTACTGAAATCCAACCAGCCATCCATGTGTCCAGGGCATGAACCAGGCACCGGCACAAACCAAAAGCCAAGCTGGGATAAACAAGGAATTGCTTTGCCCCAGACTGATATGAGGCTGGCACCACTGACCAGGTGCCACTCCACCCAGGTCAGGGACCATGCAGAACTCATTCTGTGGCAGAGGGATCTTATCTTACCCTTGATACAAGGAAGAATGGCTCGCTGCTGGATGGCAGAAGGCTTCTCGAAACCATAGGCATAGATGCCCCGGAGAAGGGACTCAGAGAGGTTCATGTCGTCAAAGCTGTCAACGATCTCGTTCCAATTACTCTGTGGGGCACAAAACAATTCAAATGGTAGAAGAGGCGACGCGGTGTCCCAGAAGTGGAGCAAACGACCAAAGCTCCAGAGCCCACAGCCTCTCCTCCCACCTGGGAAGCTGGTTGGCTCTACGCGGTCTGGGAAGTCACTCTAAGGGGCCGGTCCACTTGGAAGAGGAGAGGCTGGACAGTATAGGAGAGAGGAGACTCAACACACAGGACGCGTTTCACACACACTCAGGGACCTACCGACTTGGAACAGATCACTGGAAAGGACTTAGGATGGGTAGGAGAAGTCATCTACTTGGGAGTTAGGCAAGCAGCTCTCCAGAAACCAGGAGACGCTGCTAGAGACACTGCCTTTCCCAGGGCCTAAAGACAGTGGCGCAGGAGTGCCATCTCACCTCGATGACGCCTTCGGGCTCCATCCCATCGGGGCCATTGTCTCTGGATCTGTTGGTTTAAAGTAGAAGTAGGCCGACTGAGACGCCAGAAATCCCGACGGCCAGGCTCTTCCTACCAGCAACCGGCCTCACACGATGCCATCAGCCCACGCTCCCCGGCCCGACCCCATCCTGGACCCCAGGAGACACAGTGCTCAATTTACAACCGAATCAGGCCTCTGGCCCCGCCACCGAGGGGACGACCCAACCCCCGAAGGCCCGGAGGCTGGAAGGAACGGCGTCGGCGCTTCCGGGGGACCGGAGGTGGTCCCCGCGGCCGGGCCCACGTGTCCGGGGCCGGGCCGCTCCGAGTCCGAGCGCGCGCACCTCCCACCGCGGCCCCGGCGCGCCGGAAGTCCCGCCCCGCACCTCCCCGATGCGAGGGTAGGACATCCCCTTCCCCCCACGTCACTCCGCCCGCGCCCTCCCCCACCCCCTCCAGCCCGTCTCCCCCCCTCGCGGTGCCCGGATGTGGGAGGCCGCGGGCGGTGGCGGCCTCGCGCACAATGAGCCCCAGCCGAGCTAGCGAAGGGGGAGATTGCACAACACTGAGAAGCGAAGCGGGCTGGGGGAGGGGAGCCCCTCGGGCCGCCATGTGCTCGCTCCCTCGACCACCCAGCGGCGTCTCCCCCCGCCCCCCGCCACGGCACAATCCACATCCCGCCCGCCCCCGTCGCGAAATGGCGTCGCCCTCCCATACCTCAGGCCGCTCACCCCCGAAGGAAAGTGGACCTGCCCATCCGCAGTTTGCCAATTGCCCGGCTCGTGCGGCAAAATGGACCCGCCCGCCCGGCGCCGGGTGGGCTCCCGGTGCCTCACGCGGCCGCTCCTCGGGGTCAGGCTCGGTCCTGGCCGTCAAGAAAACCAGCACACTGAACGGCCGGCTTCTTCCGCCCCGACCCATCGCTCCGCGCGACGACGCGCCCGGCTCGCAGGACCCGGGCGTCCCCGCTCCGGCCAGTGGTCCCGTCGGAACCCTCCGGAATCCCGAGCGCGCGCGAGCCCTCCCTCAGGCAGAGAGGCGCCCGGACCCGCCGGCTCGGGCCACACGCGGCGGCGGCCGCCTCCGCCTCCCACGCCCGGCCGCGGCCTCGCCTGGCGCTCGGCGCCGGCCTCCCGGCGGGCCGCGCCTACTCGCTCCCCAGGACCGGGCCTCCCGGCGTGGCTGCCCCGCAACCCCGGGTGGGGGGAGGGGTGCCCAGGGCGGTGGGCCTCAGCTCCCCCCGCGGGGCCCTCGGGAGGGAGCGGCTGGGTAAGTAGCCTCGACCTCCTGCAAAAGGGTTTCTTACCGGGAATCCTGACTCGCAGACATGATCCTTAGAAACTAGGGCGGAGTGCCCGCCTACCGACAACTTATAGAGCGCCCGACCCCGCCCCAGCCATCGCATTGGCTTGGCCACCTCGGCCCCGCCTGCCGGCGTTCAGCGACTCGGCGTGACGTCAGCTCGCAGGAGCTCCGGCACGCGGCCACCATTGGACCGCCTGGACATCTGTCAAGGGGAAGACCCGCCCCGCGGCCCCATTGGCTCTGGGGCCCGCCTTTCTCGCCGGTACGGAAGTGACATATGGGAGTCGGGCCTCGAGGCCTGGCAGCCATCTTGGGGCCCAGCGCCCCTACACGTGCGGAGGCGAGAGCGCCTCGGTCATGTGGCCCGGCGCGCCCTATCACGCGAGAGGGGCGAGGCTTCAGCCTCCAGGGACTTCCGGGCTCCAGAGACCGCCGCTTCCCTTCGCCTCTGCTCTGAGTCTGCTCTGGACCCACGTTCTGTTCCGTTCTCTCCCGGAGCAAAGGTAGATCGGACACCGTCCCGCCCGTTCCGGAGGTGCCGGGGATGATGGGATCAGGCGGGACGCCCCCGCGACAGGCCCCCCCCCCCCCCCCGGGCCACAGGGAGGGACAGGGATGGAACAGCCGACTTCCTGGCTTCCCCAGCATTTGGGGTCGCTGTCATGAACTTTGTCTGGCTCTCTTAAGTGTCCTGTTGCCCAGCTCCAGCACCTCTCAAGCTCCCTTACGGGACTCTTTAGGGATGATGAAGACAGGGTGCTGGCCAGCGAGCCAGGGGTGGAAGGCTGAGGTCTCCATGACCACGAAAAGGGGAGCTAACAGGGGCTGCTGAATCAAAGCCTGAGAGCGAGCATATGCACTAGTTTGATGCCCCTTAAGGACGACCACCACTGTGTATCTCCAAAGGATCCTTTATTGACCAGAGCAGGACCGTGGCATTTATATATATATATAAAAAAAAGTTTGAAGATCTGGCAGGCCGGAATCCCTTTGCCCGCCCTCCACCCCCAGCACAGATTTTCCTGCCCCCGCCCCTGCACACAGAAGGGGGATGGATGGGTGCCCCACCCAGGCCGCCAGGCCACGCTCCCCCAGGGCACAGAGAAAAAAGAGGCTTTTTCACGGCCACCCCCTGAACATCAGAAATCAACAAGTATTCTCTCAAAAGGAAAAAAAAAAATACAGAAATCAATTAAAACATTTAAATATGAAAAACCAAAAGGGAACTGGGTGGGGAGAGGCAAGAGAGGAAAGGAATGGGAGTTTCTTGGGAAGGAAGGGTCCCCCATGTCCTCACGCCCATTCATAAACGGGCTTGAGGCCTGGGATCCAAGGCTCACACAGTGAGTTTGCAGTGACACAGCTCCTTGTAGATCTGCCGACGAAGTTTGGGCATGTCCTGCTGGGTGAAGCTGAACGGCTGGGCCAGCGCCAGGTGCTTGCAGTACTGGGTGTTAACAAAGCAGGCCGTGAGCATCCCCCGCCCCCCAAGTCAGGACCCGTACTACCCCCTTCGCGTGAGTGAGATCCACCTCCCTGGAACTTTCAGAGAACATCCACATTTCACAAAGGGAGCCAAGGTGCCCCAGCCTGGGGCTCAAAGTCTAAAATCACTGCTCTTGGTACCTGAAATGCCCGGTGTTAAAATACTCTGCATTGGCGGTTAGGAGGCAACTCTCCTTAGGGCCAGAAACCAAGGAGCAAGAGACCCAGTCCCGATGTGGGACGGGGAAGCCAGGAGAGCCAACGAAATCCATGTTTGTGCTCTCTGACACCTAAGGTTACCCTCTGCTCCACAAGGGGCTGTGGGCAATGGGGCAGGGGCGGGTTGCAGGACAGCCTCCCTCCTCTTGCCCAGCCCTTTAATCCAACTGCCATCTGCTTACCTGTAACACGAAGGCACCGCAGTCGCTGTCATTATTCTGCCTGGCCACATTCTAGAAAAGGAGAAGAAGGCAGGCCCTTCATTTAGAGGCTCCTAGGGGCGTGGCCTCAACTTCTGCCTCCTGCCTTACCTCTGTCACCACCCCGTACTCCTCCCTCTAGAAACTTACCATTTTGAAGTAACCTTTCCAGCCCTGGTGGAAATCCAGCCGGTCTTTCTTCACGGCCTCTGCCTGTAGGTACTTGGCAATATGCTGTGCAGACGGAGAAAAGGAGGGAGCGATGCCCGGTGTCTCCCACAGGAGCCCGGGGTATGGTGGTCACGGGCACCGAGCCCAGGTTTGCTCCTCAGAGCCCCCAGGCCCACCCCTCCGCCGCGAGTGCCGCCACTGGCTTTCCTCCCCACTCTTCCCGCCTCCCTCCTTCCCACTCAGACCTTAGGGCAGCGGCGGTTCAGGGTGCGCTGCGAGTCAAAGTAGGTGATGGTGCGTCGCCTCACGTCAACCGAGATGAGGGACCAATGCACCTCCAGGTGGATGGGGATCAGCAGTAGCTCCTTATTGAAGATGTCCACCTAAGGGGGGCAGTGCCAGGGGTCTGGTCAGAGGGCACGAGAGTCCTGCCTACTGTCATGAGGGGTCTAGAGACGAGTGGAGGCGCTGGCAGGAAGCCGCATGGGAGGGCACAAGGCCCAGCCCTCCGCCGGAAGGGGCGGTGTCAGAGCACACACCTGAGAGCCCAGGATGGCCCGGGTACTTTCCACACATTAAAGGTACCGGCGCTCAGTAGCGAAGGACCGAGGCTCAGCACTCTGGAGCCAGACTGCGGGGGTTTAGATCTAGCTCCTGCCTTTCCTAGCTCGTGGCCATGGGCGAGCCACTCTATACGCCTCAGTTCTCTTCACCGTAAAAGGCTGGAAACGATAGCCGCTACCTCCTCTGTTTGTTCTGAGAATTAAGTCACACCGAGGACAACGCTGGGTCCCCGGCAAGTGGTCGGTCAGTTACCACAACCATCCTCCGAGGAAGTTCTCTCCCTCGATCTAACGGAGGAAACAGCCGCTTAGAAGACTAGGCAACTTGCTGAAGGCCACGGAAGGGGCAGAGGTGGGACTCAGATGCAGTATGCAGAGGCCAAGTTCTTTCACTGTAGGTCCCCCCACCTCTATCGGGAGCAGTAGGCCTGCCAGGTGGGGGAGGGTGTGAGCTCCTGAGCCCGGGGACAGAAACTAAGAAATGCTGCAGCCCATGGTCCTACCTCACTGTAGAAATTTCCTGGCCTTGGAATTGCAGGGCAGGGAAACTAACGAGAACTATCTTTTCCCCCTCGCCAAACGTGCTCTCTCCTGTCTTCCCCAGTAACGTCTGCTACAAACCCAGGCATCACCCTGATTCTGAGCTTTTCTTCGTTCCCTCGTCCAACCCGCCAGAAAGTACTTCGATTCTACCTGCAAAACCCATCCTAGAGAGCGCTCCTGCTCCTCCCTCAGCATCCTGGTCGAGTGTCTGTCTGGCCTTCTTTGCTCGCCTCCTAGTTAGTCTGCCTGCTGCCACTCTTGCCCGACTTCCAATCTCCATCAAAACAGGAGGCTCTTCCCAGCCTGCTTAAGGCTCGTCAACGGCGCCTCAGCCACACGGTGACAGCGGCCTCCACGCCCCACGCGATCAGCCCTGGCCAAGCTTCTGATCATATTCCCCCCCGCTCACCCTGCCCCAACCACAGCAGACACTCCTGTGGGCCTTCTGGGCCCCCCACAGTCTCACCTTGTGTCCCATGTACTCGCCGTCCCCTTTGCCTAAACCACTCTTGCCCCCGAGCCACACGTGACCGGGCCCTCGTCATTCCAGGCTCAGAGAAGAGTGGCCTTCCCGGAGCCACCCACATTCCACGCTACTACGTCTCCCTTTTTATTTGTTCATGGCGCCTAACACTAGCTGAAATTTAACTTACTTATTCACACTCCACGAAGGCAAGAAGTCTTCCTTACTTAACACCGAGTCCTTGCTGCCCACGACAGTACCGAACGCACAGAAGACCCATGTTACTTGAAAGACTGAGTGAGCAGCCTCGGGGAAGGGACTCCTAGAAAGCGGAACTCTAATCCTTTACAGGGAAGGCGTTACCCACATACACGTGAACTGGCAACTCACGTTTTTGGTCCACCTTTTCACCCCATCATAACCCTTGGTACGGAGTTTATCGTAGAAGAAACTGTTGAAGAAATGCACCTGTGCCAATGACACAAAAGAGCTGGATGGAGTCAAAAGAGCTTCAGGCCTCCCTGCCAAGTCTCCTCCGCCCAGTCCGCCCCATGTCACTGGGGCTCCGAGGGCCAGTTTCAACAACCTCCACTGCACTCCCCTGGGGGCAGAAACCCAATTCTCTTCCTGCTGCCCCTCCCAACTGGTGGGGTGAGCCACAGGGAGAACCACTGCCGACTGGGGGGAAACGAACAGAGAAGTTCGGGACCTAGGTTACAGGTCTGAATTTAACAGACCGCCTTTTACCACCTCTCCCCCAAACAAAGATCCTCCCTCCGTGAAAAGGGAAGAGATCAAAGGGAGTGAAAAAGCTGCTGGGATCTGCAGAGGTTTCTCCTGGGGACTGAAGTACCCTGTCAGGCCTACCTTTTCAGGGACCGTGTCCATGACCAGGTCTCCGTACATGTTCATCACCTGGGGAGAAGACGGGCGGCAACTTGCCATGGAGGGTGCGGCATGGGCACAGGGCTCCCCCGAGCAGAGGGCCCCAGACACCCCGCTCCCCAAACCCCCTCCGGGGCCCGTTTCTCCCTCCTCCTCACCTGGTCATTGAGCCAGTTCTGTCCGTACAAAGTCCCCAGGTCGTCCATCGTCAGCACGTGCCGCTTATAGGCCACTCGGAAGCCCCTCACCATGGCGTTGCCTGGCATGCGCTGGTACGACTGGATGAGCTGCAGCACCAGGCCCTTCCTGAGTAGGCCAAGGGCGGAGTCACACAAGAGACGAGGGGCTAGGGCGTACAGAAGGACCTTCTGCTGCCCAGAATCGGGATCTGTCTCAACTAGTCCCCGCCGGGGCTCGCGTAGCCTTCCGAGGGCCTGCTGAAGGGCCCGCTCCTGGGAAGGAGGCACGTGAGCACCGGGCATATTTCAGGGCCCCGGGGAAGGACCGCCCCATCTGCTCACAGGGGCTTCGCGCTTCACCTGCAGATTCCTCCCCCTCGGTCCCTGCTCCCTCCTCCTCCCCTGAGTCGGTCCCTCTGGGCGGCATTCTCTCCCGACCCCTGACCCCTCGGGCCCCTCAGGCCCCGGCCCTCTCCGGAGGACCCCTCTGTCCTGCCTCACCTGGAAGGTGTAGAGAACTCCTGCTGAAAGATGTCCTCCAGTTTCTCCACCACCTCATCAGTGCTGAGGGGAATGAGGCTGCCGTAAGTCTGAAGGAATTCATCCAAGATGCCTGAGCGGAGAGGAAGAGGAGAGTGTGAGGCCTCCGCACTCCAACTCAGGAGCTGGCGGAGAGAAGAGAAGGCCCGGCCGTCCGGGCTCCCTTACTCTGCACGCAGGTCACATGCTCCTCTCGCAGGGGGCTGTGCTGGCCGGCCTTCTCCCCGGGCCGCTCCGCCTCTTCTGCGGTGCCCAGGTCTGAGCCCTGAAAAAGTTCCTGGGCCACGTGGTCCCCGATGCTGCACACATTGCTGATGAGGATGCTGGCGTCAGGGGGTGCCAGGCCTCGCTCCCCTTCTGGCCCGGGCGGTCCCCCAAAGCCATTGGGAAGAGTACAGGAGAGGAGGCCTACAGCGCAGGGGAAACAGGATGGGGATGAGAAATTGGCTAAGATCAAGGGACAATGGTGAGATCAAACGATACAAATTCTAAGAGCACGGGGAGGAACCGAAACGGAATCTCCCGATAGGAACTCTAGGGGACGGAAACCGTAAAGCGCGAGAGAAGCATGTCTAACAGGTTACAGAGGAACTGAAGAGAAGAGGTGCTCGTCATAAGACAGAAGCAAGAAAAGACTAAGACTCGGAGAGAGGCACGCGTCCGAGACATTTACCACCACCGTATACCTAGCACCGAGTACGGCACCCGGTGCACACCGAAGGCTCGATAAATACTCCAGGGACTGATAAAAACACAGCCCGACATTGTCTGCTTGCGTCCCCGAAAGAAACATCCCGAGTGCGAATGTCACACACGGCTATACAGGTGGTAACTGCAGAGAAATCCCATCCCAGTACCAGAGTAGCACCCTTCGCAGATGCACAGGCAAGGGCCCCTTTATTCGGAAAGGCCAAACGAAAAGGGAGCTTGCGTGGATAATAAGACTAACTTTTCTAAACCTCATCTCCCGTTCTCATCTGTACACAGGACGCCTACTCGGCTCGGGGACTCTGTCACCCGGCCTTGACCGTCTCCCCAGACTTAGATCTTGCTCAAAGTGGGGCTTAAGATATTTCACAGCTATTCTGGACCCCCTCGCTCTGCCGTCCCACTGTCCTTAGGCCCGGCTCTCACCACAGCAAGAGGCTCCCAATCCTCCTGGATCCGAACCCTGCCCCCACCCTTCCCACACCCCATTCCCACCTTACCGGAGTCAGGGTCCAGAGGAGACTTTGGAGTCCACCTTAATCCATCTTCCTCCACTGGGGGCCCAGAGGACATTGGTGGAGACCCTCTCACCCCGTCCTCAGCCATGAGAGCACCTAGCAGACCGAGCCGGGGCGGAGGTGGCCCCCGAGGGGAGTCAAAACGACAGCAGGGGGATGGCAGCTGTGGTGTCGCACCCCCTTCCTGGGGTGAAAGATGGTTCTTGGGGTGTGCGAGGCTCCGCCGCCGGCCCCGGTGGCGCCCCCAAAGCTTCCAGTGGAATGTCAACGAGGTGCTTTTTGAGTACAGCAGCATCCGGAAGGCTCGCATGGCTCTGCGGCGGCGCTGGGAGCAGGTTTTCCGATGAGTAGGGCGAGGAGGGCGAGGCCGCTGGGAGGTTCCCAGCTGACCCCATCTGGGGGGCAGCCTCCAAGCTGCCCCTTCCTCTTCCTCATCTTCATCCTCATCGTCCTCTTCTTCCTCCTCCTCTTCACTAGCTGACGCATCAAAAGAGGGCCGAGGGACAGGGAGGCGTCTGGCTGGCACTGTGGTCCCTGACCCAGGATCTGGCCCAAACCCTCCACCTGATTTAAGTCGGGGTTTAGGGGGTGGGGGCCAACGAAGACGCTCCCGCCTGGGACTTGAGTAAGCCGGGGCCACGCCAGGTCCAGGAGGCTCAGGCCCCCAAGACCCGGTCCCTTGTATAGTCTCTTTCATTTTCCGGCAGCCTGTAAAACAACGGTTAGAGTGTCAGAATGCAAACACCCCCGCACCCCAGATCCTGCCTCTCTTCCTCGGCATGCCTCCTCTGGAATCAGATACAAGTGACCTAAGAAAAGAGGAAAAAGCGCAAAACCCCTACGAATTTCCGATCTTTTCGGTTAACAAGATCCGCAGGGCCCTTCAGAGTCCATGCCACCATCTCTCCCCCGACCACAGAGGAGCAAGGGAGAATGGCTAAGCGGCAGGATCTTATTTCTCGGACCCCCCAGGTTAAAGCCACTGTTGTCAGTATTTAATGCCACCAGGAGTATCCTAATTGAGAACCTAGTAAGGGCAATGGCTCAGCAGGAGACTCCTGACATGATAAAGAGATACCTGAGAACACAGCTTCCACGGGGAAACCGGGGTCTAGAGTGGGGAGAGAGTGCTCTACCACCTCGGAATGAATGGGGTGGGGTGGGGAGGGTACGGGCATGCTCAGGTCGTCGCAGGAGGGAATGGGGATCCCAGGGCTATGGTTCAGGTAGTAAAATCTAACGAAAACGGAAGAATGTTAAGGGAAACTGAAAGAGAACCCAACCGGTGCTCAGGCAGCCGGATCAAGCCGCTGGGACAGAACTGAGCCGCGTGAGCCAGGTTGGCCCAGCCCCCTCTCCTGCTCCGCTCCCGGGGGCCAGAATGCGTCCCACACCGGTTTGGTCCTGGACAGTTCGGCGCCCGAGGGCCTGAAGAAGCCCCTTCGAGGGCCTCCTGGGCCCCGGTTTGGTGGGAATGAGATCCAGGAATGGGAGAGGCCGCGGCAGGGCTGGGGGAAGGGTAGGGGGCGTCCTCACCGGGAGCGGGGAAGCCGGGCGGACGGGCCCGAGGGCGGGCGTCTCCGGCCTCAAGCTTCCCGGCTCATCTCTCCGGCGACGGCGGCGGCCCCGCCACTCCTGCTGTCTTCAGGCGCAGCCCTCTCAATTCAGGATTCCAACGCTTCTGGGCCGCGCGCCGCGCCGCCGAGCCGCCCCGCCGCGGCCGCCGCTTGCTCTGCTCCAGCCTCCACCTCCACCACCTCCCCCTCCTCCTCCTCCTTCTCCTCCTTCCCCTCCCGCGAGCCCCAGGCCCACCGGCGCTGGCGGCGCACGATTAGTACGTCACAGCCGGCGAACAGCGCCGGCGCGGCCAGCGCGCGCCTAGTCCCGCCTACCCCCGAACGTAGACGCCACGGGACCGTCCCGCCCCCCGAGCCCCGTGCAGGGCTGCGCCTGCGCACGCTCGCTGCTCCCGGCCGCGCGCGACTAGCCCATCGCGCTCCCTTTTGCGCCTGCGCGTCCCCCACCGCTGCGTGTCCCGCTGCGTAGCGCTTCTCCGCGCTGGCGGGGCTCGAACCCCGGGGCCTTGGTACCTCGGTCCCCGGCGGCGCGCCGGAGGACAGCCGGGAGGGCGGGGAGATCCCGGTACAGGGACGGGGCTGAGGCAAGGCAGCGGGGGAAGTGGAAGTCGTTTACTCTCCTATTTAAGTTTAAGCGGGTCTTGAGCAGAAAGAAAGCTCGAGGAGTGAAGGAAGACCAGCATTCGGGCCAAGATTTACCCGAGGCTGCACGGCGACCCGTCCCAGCCCCGAGAGGCTTGGAGGGCCCGTCACGCTAGGGGAGCGGAGGGCAGGAAAGGCGGAACTTGGCACCCGTAGGGTGGTGTGTCTGCAAAGGGACTGTCGTCGTCGTCGTCGTCGGGCACCCCCCCCACCCCCCCAGACGGGCGCACAATAAACACACCCCTGGAGATAGTGATGGGAGCCGAGCCCGGGGCCCCGTTGGTGGAGAGGGAGGTGAGGGCGGGGCTTCTTGTGGAGGGAGGAGGCAGCGGGTACCTGGAGAGAGGTGTGGCGTGGGAACCAGGAGTTTCCTGAGTGGAGGGAGGCTTCGTGGGCTTCTGCCAACAGGCAGGCTGCTTCTCTCAAGCTGCCGCTAGATGGTGGTGCTGTTCTGGAAGCATTCCAGTGGGACTTAAAGTAGGTCTCCACCGAGGCCTGGCATTGCCCCCCATTTCTCCCCCCACCCCCCAAGAATGTGGGGCTGGATGGGGGACGAGAGCAAGAGATTACACTTCTTTAATATCCGTGAAGTCGAAGTCCAGGGGATGGGGGCGGAAAGGGAAAAGGGAGGCACGGAGATTCGTGAGTCGTCAAACCCCGGGTTCCAGTCAACCCTGGAAGAGGCCTCTGTTCCTGTTAGCTCTTGGCTGCCTCCAGTATGTCCCCACCCCAGTCTTCCGAGCTTGAGACCACCTCAAAATCACAGTTTCACAAAGCCCAGGAAGGTTCCAGATGGCGAGAGGCTAAGCTTCGCCCTTCCCCGGGGATTGTGACACTCAGAATATCCCCTTGGTGTAGGTGGAAGACACCTGAGAGGAGAGAAGAGATGCTCAGTGAGGTCACGGTCGCGCAGACTGACGTCTCCCCTCCCTTCTCCAGCTCAACCTCTTTTGTGCTTTCTGTCCTTCATTCCAGACCCACCTCTCCACCCAGGCTTCCAACCCCCTGCTGGAGCTTCCTCGTCACCCCCCCCCCCCCGGGGTCAGAGAGACCCTGCTCTTCTCACGACCCCCCCCCTCCACCTCCCAAAGGGCTCCCACCTGCACTGTAGCAACTATTGTAGGCCCAGTCCGGATTGGAAGGCATACTTCGTATACAACGGAATAGCGTCTCCTGCCTTCCCCGGCCCTCCCGGGACACCACCTGACCCATGGTGAAAGTCACATCGTGGAACAGGACCTGGCAGGGAACGGAGGAGAAACGAGATGGCTCAGTGCTGGGAGGCCTCGGGAGCCTGGACAAGAGAGCCAAGGAAGGAAGGAGGGTCTTCTAAGTTTGGTATGAACAGAAGGGTCGGGAATTCTCAGTAGCAGGACTTATGGGCCCTGGGAGAACAGACCTCCGGCCCCCCACATGAGGCGTAGGGTATGTTTGGGATTACCTGGCTATACAGCAGATAAACTCCAGTGTCCCAGACTCGAACAACATATCCTTGGGCCTCCAGGCTTCTCCCACGCTTAAGAGCTGGTTGCCAGATCACCTCTGTCACATCAGAGTCCTCTGGGGGTGAGGGGTGGGGCAGTCAGGATCTCCCTGCATTCTCAGACACTCTTCGCCCCCAGGAGTCTCTTGGCCCAGGTGCCAGCCCCCCAGTTCCCCAATCCGGCCCCTCCCCGAAAGCCGTTATCGAAGAAAACTGCTCACCCTTGGAGGTGATGTTGATGGGGACAAGGTGCAGAACGGAGTGCTTCTCTGAGGAGAGAAGGGAATCTGAGCAGTGCCCACCTGCCCCGGCCGCCCTGTGCTCAGCCCCTCCACCCTCACCCTGGCTGCGGATAACTGTCCCCAGATCCCCATGCGGCTGGATCACCTCCCTCCCCGGCTGCACCCCCGAGGCCTCACTCTTCTGTTTATGGGTGAGCACTGCTCTCTTTCTCCGGGACCTCTCCCCATTCTCCCAGGCTTCCAGGGCGTCAGGGCTCTGCTCACGGAAAGAGGGTCGGGGTTAGGCTGAGATGCAAGGGTCCCAGGCAGCCTCTCTTCCCAGCCCGCCCCCTCCCTCCGCCCCAGGAGTGCCTCACATCTCTCATGCACTTTTCCCCAGCAACCTGAGTCTCGGTGCTGGCTCTCCTCCAGGATCTGTTAGGTACGAGAAGCATTAATCTTTAACAATTTCCTTTCCTGGAATGGCTGCTCCCTTGACCTCCAAACCTGGGACCCTCTCTTGCACCTACTCAAAACTTTACAGACCGAGAGGCTAGAACCAAGAGGTCCAGAGATGGCCCCGCCATCCATCCCTTACTCCCCCACGCCCTTCTCCCCTCACTCACCTGCTCCCGGAGGCTCGGCCACGGATGCCCTTCTTCCTCCTTGCAGGGCCCTCCAGTCCTCTGCAGCCGAGTCACCTCTCTCCTTAGATTTTGCAGCTCTGTTTGCTGGGTCAGCAGGGCCATGGCACACGCCACAGCCCCTAGAGCCGCCCCCCAACTCAACCAGAGGGCGACTGAGAGCGCCGGCTCTCGGGCCGGGCCCCCCATGTCTCCCGGCGGCCCTCTGGGGGCTGGCAAGGAAGGAGACGAGGCTGGCATGAGCTGGGGACCCTGCAGAGAGCAGTGGCCTCAGGAGTGGGGTGGCGAGGAGGTGGTGGGGAGGGTGGGGGTGCAGAAGGGAAGAAGAAGAGTGTTACGCAAGGGAGAAATAAAAAGGAACTTGAGAATAAAAAGGAAGGAGGAGGAAAACCGGCTAGGGGCACTGCTGGAGCTCCTGGCACCCCACTGCGGGGCCGGTGGCGTCTTGAGACACGCTCCCCCGCCCCCCTCCCCCCCACACCCTTCTCCAGCCTCAGGAGAATTTGGTGACAATCTGTCTAGGAAGGACGGGACTGCCAGTGACACCCAGGAAGCAGCCCGAGCACGGGAACCCTGGGAGGGCCCCAGGAGTGGGGGAGGGAAGGTCGGCTGCCCCGGGGCACAGTGCCAAGAGCAGGGATGGAGGGACAAGCTGGGCAGCTTGGGGGTCAAGGGGTGAGGGCGGGAGACCCTCTGGCTGAGCCACGGGAGAGGTCTCTGGGCAAGTTGGCTGGGAATGACTGAACGTGCAAAAGGAGGGGAGGGGGCGGATGGGGAGGAGAACCAGGGTCGCGGAAGCCAGAAACTGGCCGAGTTCTGGGGTTAGGGCCAGGCCGGGTGTGTTGGAATAAGGCCTGCGCTACTCCCTGTGCTGAACTTGGCAAGCAGGACTTCCTGTTTCCCGAGAAAAGCTCTTACATAAGGCTCTGGTCAAAGAGAGAAAGAGACAGCCCCAAGCACCCTACCGCTGGAAGGTTCCTCCCCTGGACCCAGGCCCCCCCCACTCCCCCGGCCACGTCCTGCTTCCTGACCCCGAGCTCCCCTGCGAGCCTGCTCCCACCCCACATCCAGGCCAGGGCTTGGGCCCGCACCTGCTGAATGTCCAGAGGCTCCCGCTCCTCCCAGCCAGGGATCACCCTCGGGAGGAAGCCCGCCTCCTAGGTAAATGAGGCGGCTTCTGCTGGACCTTGGGCAGAGGATTGATTTTTTTTTCCTGGCAGTTTGCCTTTTGACTCTCTGTTCATGCCTCAGGGGTCAGAAGCATGTGGGTCCCCATTCCCGAGCCTGTACATTGCCCTGGAGTCCCAGCCGTCCCGCACCCCACCCTTCGATGCCCGGCCCCCCTTGCCGTGGCCCTCGGCTACCCTGAGAACTGTTCCCTAAGTCCCAATAGAGAGACCGTGGGGGCGCCTGGGTGGCTCAGTCAGTTAAGCTTCCGACTTCGGCTCAGGTCACGATCTCACGGTTCATGGGTTCGGGCCCCGCGTGTGGCTCTGTGCGGACAGCTCGGAGCCTACAGCCTGCTTCACATTCTGTGTGTGTGTCTCTCTCTCTCTGCCCCTCCCCTACTCGTGCATTGTCTCTCTCTCTCCCTCTCTCTCAAAAACATTAAAAAAAAAAAAAAAAAGAGAGAGAGACCGTGGCTTATTCTCTTTAATATTCACTTATCAACATTTTGTCACAATAATAATAAAAATAATATCTGTTTTAAAAATCCACAGGGAATTATCGGGAAGGATCTCGTCTTGCTCTTAGCCCTCACGTTTGGGAACTCCTGGCCCCGTCTCAGTCTCCCTGGCGTCCAGCCCCTCTTAGTGCCTGAACAGGCGGTGGGGACCCACCCTCGCCCAGGGTAGAGTAGACACAGTGTCCGGGGGCAGGGTGGGGAGGTTGTGGCCAGGGCAGGGAGTCAGGAGATAAATGGGGGGGGGGCGTCGAAAGACCAGGGATTCAGGAGCTAGTGAGGTGCAGGGGGGAGGGGAGTGGGTGTCAGAGGAGAAGGGGGTTGTCTACGTGGCGTGGCAACACGTGAACAGTCCAAGCAGCCTGCAGGGGGGGGGGGCGGGTCTGGGGCGAGGAGCAGCGGAGGGTGGGGCCCGGGGCGCCACCGGGGCCCCTCAGTGAACCTGAAAGAGTCCGAAGTAGGTGAGGAAGGGGGCGGCCTTGAGATGGGCCCAGGGGAGGGTGCGGATCCGCAGGGAGGACCCTGGCCGGAGGGGCAACAGCCCAGACACGTGGCAGAGGCGGACCTGGGACCCCGGGGAGCTGGCGGCCGTGGCGGAGAATTCTTCCAGGCAGCGCAGGGCCAGCGCGTCGTCCACCAGCAAATCGAGCTTCAGGTAGACGGCCTTCCCCTCGTCAAAGTGCACCTACGGGGAGGCGACACGGTCTCCGTGTCCCCTGTCCTCGGTGACCCAGGGATCCACCCCCCCACCCCCCCCCAACCCCAGCCCAAAGCCCGAGCTCCCCGCCCACCTGGAGCTGCCCCCGCCCCGTGACCCGGACCCTTGTCCCCCGGTTCCTGCGTCCCCCCCCCCCGGAGCCAGGTGGGGCTTACCTGACTGTACAGGTAGTAGAGCCCAGCCCGAGTGACTGTAAATTCCCCGCTCTGGCGGTCATAGCGCAGTGGGTTGGAGCTGTTGATTTTGGCCTCCTCCCAGCCACTCACCGTCCCGTCCACACCTGAATGTGGGTGTTCAGAGATCGGGGAGAGTCCCTCTCCAGGACTTCCTCACACTCCCCAAAGACCCATCGGGTACAGAAGTCTCGGGGGCCCGCTGGGCCCAGAAGACAGACACGTGGCCCCAGGCCCCAGGTGGAGTCACGGCCCATGGAGCCTGTAGTGCCATAGGAAGTTCTGTGCAGAAATGCAACGTATGTGTGACCAGAGGGGTCGGGAGCAACCCGTCACCAGCCACTTCTGGGGAGAAGAGCCAGATGGAAGGAGAGGTGGGGGGGGGGGGTGGGTTGATATTTTGTGTCTCTAATTTTTTAAATATTTTTTAAAATATTTATTTGGGGGGGGAGTGAGCACGAGTGGGGGGAGAGCAGAGGGAGGGGGGGAGAGCAGAGGGAGGGAGGGAGGGAGAGAGAGAGAGAGAGAGAGTGAGAGAGAATCCCAATCCCAAGCAGGCTCCATATTCAGCGCAGTCTGTCGAGGGGCTTGATCCCACGAACCCTGAGATCATGACCTGAGATGAAAGCAAGGGTCAGATGCTTGACCAACTGAGCCACCCGGAAGCCCCTGTGTCTCTACTGTTTGTCTGTTTTGAGACCATATACGGTACTTGAATCGTATATTACTGGGATTATTAAAATTGAAAATAACAAGGGGCACCTGGGTGGCTCAGACGGTTGGGCATCCGGCTTCAGCTCAGGTCATGATCTCGCGGTCCGTGAGTTCGAGCCCCGCATCGGGCTCTGTGCCGGCAGCTCAGAGCCTGGAGTCTGCTTCGGATTCTGTGTCTCCCTCTCTCTCTGCCCCTCCCCTGCTTGTGCTCGCGCTCTCTCTCTCTCTCTCTCTCTCTCTCTCTCTCTCAAAAATAAATAAACATTTAAAAAAAAGTGGTACCCAAGTGTCCATCAGACGATGAATGGGTAAGGAAAATTGTGGTATATCCATACAATGAGAAATTATTCAACCCCCAAAAGAAATGCTATGGGGGCGCCTGGCTGGCTCAGCCAATTGAGCGTCCAACTCTTGATTTTGGTTCAGATCGTGATCCCAGGGTCGTGGGATTGAGCCCTTTGTCGGGCTCCTCTGGGATCGTGGGGCCTGCTTGGGATTCTCTCTCTTGCCCTCTCTCTCTGCCCCCCCCACCCCAAAATAAGTAAACTTTTAAAAATAGAGTTTAAATGGGCGAATTGTATGGACCCTGAAGCATAGCTCCATAAAGATGTACCGGAAAAACAAAACAAACAAACAAACGAAAAAACACCACTCTAGAACTGGACCAGTTACAAATTGCAAAGAAGGTAAATACTAAAACGACAGAGCACAACTCAAGTGGCTTCCCGGGTCCTCCCAGGCCCGCCCCAGTCCACCTCTCCAATGTCACCCCTCTCTGGCTGCGCCAGCTCACAGGACTCCCACCTCCTTCCTGTTCCCGCCGCACACCTGGCAACTTCCCTCAGCCAGATCCCGACTCCGCTGGGAACCCTTCCCCGGCCACCCTGGCGTGGCCAGTCCGGCCTGTCTTTCACCTGCTCGCCACGGCCCCCCCGCCTTCGGAGCAGCCGCCGTCGCAGGAAGTCATCCGGTTTAGTTACACAGGAGGAAGTGTGGGGTCCCACCCGGCCTTACTGTCTACTGTGCCGTGGCCCCCGGGGCTGGGCCTGCTCGGAGTGGGCGCCCAGGGGACACTGGTGGGAGGAAGGAGGGGGGTGGCCAACGTGGCCCCCCGGCTCTGGCTTCGTGTGGCTCTGGCGGCTGCTGTCCCGGGCCTCGCTGGCGGCCTTCCCCCTCTGCCGGCCCCGGGGCGCTGTCCTTGCTACTTTGCGCAAGGACGTGGTAACGCTTGCCAGGCGTTCTCCTGCCCACCTACGAGATACCCGTCACCCTGCAGACTCCCATGTGGGCCTCCAGCCCCGCTCTTTCCTGCGTCCTCCCCACCCCGCTCACTGTGCCGTCACCATCGGACCGTAATATCATCCGGACCCAAACTGAGCGCGGCCCCTCCACCCCGGCCTCGCTTTCTGTCTCTGTTCCCGCATCTGGCTCCGGGTTCTTGCCCCCACGGGGTACCCAGGCCCCTCTCTGCCCCCCCCCCCCAGTGTGGTCTCCGCCACTCTCACCGGGATTCTTCCCAGCCTCCTTCCTCCTTGGCCCCCCCCCCCCCCGCCCTGGTCTCCCCGGTCCCCGGCTCCAGTATATTCCCTACACACAGCCACGGGGAGTGAGGTTTCAAAAACGCAGATGTGAGCCTGCCTCTACTTGCTTTGACCTTGGAACGACTTCCAGAACGCCTGTGTGGCCCGGCTCCACGTTCTCGTCCAACCTCGAGTCTCATGCTGTTCCGCCACCAATTCCCTCCGGCCACGCTGGGCTTCTCCTGGTCGCCCGGCCTCATCATCCTCTTGCCAGACTCGGGGCTTTGGCACAAGCGGCTCCTTCCACCTGGCGCGCCCTTGACCCCTGGTCCATCTTTTTGAGACAGGAATCCCGACTCCACTGTAAAGCTGGGTGTCTTCCTCTCCGCCACCGCCTACCTCTGGCTACTTTCATTCTTGTTCCTGTCCCAGCCTACCGTAACTCGCAAATCCCTATGCCTGTCTCCTCTCCTAGACGGTGACTTTTTCTCGCGAACAGGTCTGGGTATCATCCCCCGTGGGCGCCCGGCCCGGTCCTTACCAACAGCAGGTGCTCAGTGCGTGTGTGTTCCGTCAGGGGACGAATGAATGTCTGGGCTAAAATAAATGGCCCATCTGGAGGGGAGGAAGGCTGGCCCGGGGCCTGAAGAGGAGGGGGAGAGGAGGGAGGGCGCGCCCCACTATGGGACCAGCCTGGGCGAAGGCTGGTTGTGGCCAGGGGGCACGGGGTCCCTGGCACCACGATGTCCGCCAATGTCACCACCACAAACCTCAAATGGACGTTCTTTATAGCCTGGCAGCCTTCCTGCTCCTCCCCCACGAAGCTCGCTCTTGTAGTCCTCAAGATAAGCGTTTTGTACCACCTCTGCTCACCACCCCCCCCACCCTCGTCATGCTCCCGAGGACCTAGAAGTCATCACGCAAGGGCTCCCTCACGTCCCCCCACCAGCACTAAAAACTGACCTGTCGTCACACTCTCCAGGGGATGATGTGTTCCTCTCTCGGTTCTGGAACCCACCCCTGGCCCCCTTCCTGGACGCTGCCCTGCAGGCTCCCCCCACCCCCGCACCAGGCATGTCCGGGACACAAGCCCGCGCTGGCTGGGTTCAAACCCGGGCTCCACCCCTGGGTATCCTCGAGGCCTCACACAGGTTAAGTGGCCTCTATCTACCGGACTGCCTGGGTGGCTCAGTCGGTTAAGCGCCCACCTCTCGGCTTTGGCTTAGGTCATGATCTCGCAGTTCGTGAGATCGAGCCCCGCATCGGGCTCCGTGCTGACAGCTTCCTTTTAGGGCTATTGCAGAGACTGGATGAATGTTCCATTCAGTAGCCGTTGGCTAAGACCCCTGTAGGGTTGCTCACCACCAGAAGGACTGCACCCTTCCTCCATACACAGCTCCCTCCAGCTACTGGCCTGTTGCTCCGCTCGTCACAGAGAAACTTCTAGAAAGGGTTGTCACCGTCTCCAATTCCTAGTTCCCATTTTCTCTTAACCCAATCCACACTGGCGTCCATCCTAACGGGCCACTGAAACCGCCCATGTCCAGGTCGCCAGCTGACTTTTAAGGTTACCAAACCCAGCGGTCATCTCATGTGACCACTCAGCTGCATGGGGCACAGATGGCCACACCCTCCTGGGTGAGACCGAGTCTTCTCCCAGATCACAGGACACTCCCCTCCCCGGTTTCTTCCCTTCTGTCCGGCTGCTTTTCTCAGCGTCCACTGGGCTGTCTTTGGCCTCCCCTCTGGATGTCCCGAGAGCCTCAGGAACTCACTCTGGGGGTGCTTCTTCCTCGCGGTGTTTCATCCAACCCTACAGCTCTAAATACCACGTCTGTGGCTGTGACTCCTGACTGTTCGCGTCCTGACCTAGCCTGAGCCGGCCCACGATGTCCGGCCAGCTATTTGTGGAAGCCACTGGCTGATTATTAAACACTTCATGATTAATTTACATATCTCCCAACCCATTTCTCCCCTGGTTAACGCCACCTCAATAAATGGCATCATTAGGGGCGCCTGGGTGGCTCAGTCGGTTAAGCGTCTGACTTCAGCTCAGGTCATGATCTCGCGGTTCCTGGGTTCGAGCCCCGCGTCGGGCCCTGCGCTGACAGCTCGGAGCCTGGAGCCTGCTTCGGATTCTGTGTCTCCCTCTCTCTCTGCCTCTCCCCTGCTCGTGCTCTGTCTCTCTCTCTCTCAATAATAAATAAACGTTAAAAAAAAAATAAATGGCATCACGATTCCCAAAGATGCCCAAGTTCAAAACCGAGAAGTCATTTGTGATTCCTTCCTTCCCCTTCCCCCCCCCCCCCCCCCCCCCCCCCCCCCCCCCCCCCCCCGCACAGCCGACTCATTAGCAAGCCGCTAGCCTCAAGCCACATACCGAATCTACCTACTTCACTTAGAGGCCTTGGCAACGCAGGTGGGATGGAGTAGTGGGGGGCGGGGGAGAGTCTGGGAGGGGAAGGGGCCAGAGACTGGGTTTGAGGTTCTGAGGTCATAGTGCTGAGTTGGGAGGTCGGGTAAAGGTGGAAAAGAAGAGCCTAGTAGAAACATTTTGAGAAAAGTGATCAGAGTGGTGAAGATTCATAGAATACGGGAGGGGGGTGGCGAGGGGAGAGGAGGGAAGGATCCAGTGTGCTTCTTGCACAAGAGCGAGGCCTAATGGTTGGGTGGGGGCAGACTGCCTGGGTTCCCACGCCTGGGTCACAGACAAAGTCCAGGTTTGGGGGCTGAGAGAACCGAGCCCCTGAAGATTTTCTTGAACTGGCTTCTGGGGTTCCCCAGCTGAAGGCAGGGAAGATGGTGGGAAGGGAAAGGTTTTGAGGGGCTCCTTGTCCAGGAGGTCAGTGCTGTGGGGGGCAGGGGAGAGCAGGGGCAGGTGGGAATGGGGTCTCACCGGCCTGCGCTCCGTCCTGTCCCGGTCGTGGGTGAACTGTAAGACACAGGAAAGGGTGGGTGAGACCTGGCCTGCCCCTCCACCACCCGCCCTCCCTGGGCATAGCTCCCCCATCACTCACCTTCATAGTGAGCTGCGATCGCTCTGCGAGCCCTTGCTTTCCGGCCTTTGGGTGCTGAGAACCAAGGAAAGACAGATGGGCAAAATAGTGCCCAGAAGCCACTCTCCAGCCCCTTCTCCCTCTCAGAAGCCCAGCATCCCCCTTCTGGTCCAGGCTCCTGTCCTCAGAACCTCAGGCCTTATCTCCCTCCACAAGTAGAATGACTATATGATTTCTCATCCAAACTGGGTTGTTTCTGAGAGCAAAAGTCTTGCTATTAATAATCGCACTGACAAAACACTTGTAAGCTGGGACAGTCCCGTGCAAACCTGGGCCTGTAGTCATACGATCATCCCATTCAGAAGTTTCTTAGCTTATTTGGGCCCGGGTCCCTGACTCCCCAACGCCCCTCTGTGTCTCCATCAGGACCCCAGGGGCTCTCCTAACCCCAGACCGTTCCTCCTTCCTATTTGGTGTAAGGTTTGAAATGAGAAGCAGGTCCAAGTGATGGAACAGGCTTCAGAGAGAGGGCCAGAATTCTAGGTTTGAGCGTGCCTCAACTGGTTAGCTGCATGACTGTGAACCCCCCCGCCCCGCCCCAACACTGTCTGTGCCTCAGTTTCTCCATCCTGCCTGTCAGTGAGGTTCGTGGTTTCGGCTCTGCCCGCTTTGTGGGGCTATTAGGGCAAACAAACGCAATAATGAGTGCAGAAGCCACGGCAGACCCGTCACTGTTCCTATTCTGGAAGGTGGGATAAGGGGTGCTCACCGCTTCTGCGAGGCCGCGCCAGCCGCTTCAGGAAAGGCCCGGCATCTCGGCTTTCCTCTATCTGGAGATTCAGTTCCTAAGGGAATTAAGGGCAGGGCTAAACCAGGGTCTTGCCTGGGGACCAGCAGAGACGTAAACTGAGACCGACAGGGGGCCCCGTCAGAAGAGGCACCAGCCAGCAGCAGGCACAGAAGCCTTGGGGGGGGGGGGGCCCAAGGGGAGGCAAGGCCCGGGGGTCAGGCCTGCCCCAGCCCTCACCGCGCCCCCTCCCCAGCTCCCCACCACACACAACCAGCACAGACCCTTGGGCGCGATCGGCACATGGCACACGCGCCCACACCCAGTCAGTGTGCACGGTGGGCACACGCCCCGCACGCACACATCACGAGCATCCCTCCTCCTCCTCCTCCTCCTCCTCCTCCTCCTCCTCCTCCGGCGGCGGGCTCCCCCCCCCCCCCGTCTCATACCCCCACTTCACCCGCGGCCAATAAACACTCCGTACTCGGGTGACCCAGACCCCTTGCACGCAGCCGTCACCCTCTCTCCCCCTCGCTTACCCGCGCACGGCGGTGCACACCCCCGCGCACACGCGCGGCCGGCGCCGCCAGGGCACACCCCGCACCCTCCGCTCGCACACGCTCCCCACGCCCAGACGCGCGCGCCCGCCGCCCACGGCCACTCACCGGCGGGTCCGGGTCCTCCTCTGCCACCAGCTCCCCCTGGGAAGGCTCCTGCTGGGAAGGAGGCAGCGTCACCCAGCCCTCCTCCACCTGACATCTCACCCTCCACCCATCTTCCTGGCCCCGAGCCCTCGGCCCACCCGGCCGCGCCCGCCGCTCCGCAGACGCGGCTCCGGGCCGGCCCCGGGAGGGCTGCGCCGCAGGGGCCTCACCTGGGCGGGCGGCGGGGGCCGGCGCCCCAGGCTGACCGCGGCCAGCAGGAGGCCGAGGCAGGCGAGCGCCAGGCCCAGGCCCAGCGCGAGCGGGGCCAGCAGGGCGGTGCCCGGCTCCCCCAGGAGCCCCCTCCGCCTCTGGCTCCGACGGCCGGCCATGGGGGCGGGGGGCTGTGCCTGCCGCGCCGCCCCCCCCTCCCGGGACCCGCGGGGGCGAGGGAGGGGGAGCGGGCGGAGCGGGCGGCGGAGAGGGAGGGGCGACGGACGCGCCCGGGGAGGGGAGCGCTCAGGAAGCCGGACGCTGCTCGTGCGCCGGGGCGCGGGCGGCCGGGCGCGTGCACCGCGCAGACCCCGGGAGGAGGCCCGCGCCGTCGGCCCCGTGCGCCCGCGGGGCCGGGGTTGGCGGGAGGGGCCCCGGCCCGGGGGTGGGGGGGGGGGGGCGGCGGGGGCGCGGCGCGCGGGGCCTCCAGCCGGCCCGGGGGCGGCGGCGGCGGCGTTGGCGGCGGGACCCCCGCGCCTCCGACGGGTCTAGTTGATTTCAGGCTCCTGCCCGAGGTCACCGCGCGGTGTGGTTGGGGCCAGAGCAAGTTGGGGCTTTATCGGCTGCACCGCAGGCCGGTACTTCCGTGCAAGTGATGAGAGAGCCTAAGGCCCATTGAGGGCCAAGCGCAAGCCAGCCCGATCCCCCCCCTCCCCGCCCTCCCCTGCCCCCACCCCCGACATGGGATGTGTGTGTTATTCCTCAGGCACTCCCGGCCGCCCGAGAACAAAGGAGAGGAAAGAAAAACGAATGGTTAACTGATAGAGATCACAGTCGTGCAGGACCTGAGTCTCCCCCATCAGCCTGTAAATATTTTAGTAAAATACAAGAAAAAGGCAATCTTGTCGATAGCCTCATCTCCAGACACCTGTAGACTCAGTTTCCTGGAGCCCCAGCATCACCCTCCCCTCCCTAGTGATGTGGGGAACACAGGCGAGAAGGAAATAGCAGGTATGGGGCGCCTGGGTGGCTCCGTGGATTAAGCCTCCGACTTGGGGTCAGGTCATGAACTCACTGTGAGTTCAAGCCTTGCTTGGAACTCTGTGCTGACAGCTCCGAGCCTGGAGCCTGCTTCAGATTCTGTCTGCGTCTCTCTGCCCCTCCCCTCCCCTGCTCTCTCTCTGTCTCAAGTGTAAAATAAAACATTAAAAATTTAAAAAAAAAAAAAAGAAAGAAGGAAATGGCAGGTGACATTAAACGCCCTGATAACCGGCAGCCCATTGAGGCAAATCCAGAGAACATTCCTCCAGGAAGCCCCTACGTCCTCCTGTCGATGCCTCGCTGGAGGGGAAAACAGCCTTAGCCTGACAATGGCTGGGCCTTGGGTATCTTAGGAGTCCTCTTTGGCATATCAAAGTCCTTCTGGAAACCTCCCCAACTCCTTAGTATATAAGCAGCCTTCACAACCCCCCGGGGCAGCTCTTTCTACCCAGGGGTCCTGTCCCCGTGCTTTAATAAAATCATCTTGTTTTGCACCGATGATGTCTCAAGAATTCTTTCTTGGCTGTCAGCTCAGCTCTGAACCCCCTGCCCTCTTCAAAACCCCATCACGAGGAACTGGAAAAGAACCTGAGGACATGGTTAACGCGGGTCCTGTTTTCACTACTCTGGGCAGATCAGTTGGTGGTCCGTTGAAAAACGTGAGCATCTGGCGGTGGGTTGCGTCATCCTCCGCCCCGTTAGTGTTCCCCAAATGCGTGTGTCTGGAAACACAAGGGCTGCTTCCGGTAATCACAGGGCCTAAATGAGCTCAAGGAGAGCTACGAGAGCCCTATAAGTGAATTTGGTAAAAGCCGGACCCTCAAGAACGCATTTAACACATGGGGCGCCTGGGTGGCTCCTCGGATTCTTGGTTTCAGCTCCTGTCGTGATCTCACGGTTTCCTGCGTTCGAGCCCCTCGCCGGGCTCCTCGGTGAGCGTGCAAAGCCTGCTTGGGATTCTCTCTCTTCCTCTCTCTGCCCTCCCCTCACTAGGACTGTCTCTCTCCCTCGCTCTCAAAATAAATAAAAAAAAAAAAACTAAAAAGAATGCATTTCACCTGTTAACAGTTCACTTCTGCACATTTGCAGTGAAAAAGGATTAGCAAACAATTCTGTTGCAAGAGGAATAATTAAATAGGATAAAGCAGTGATTCTAAGGGAAGTATATGGAGAACCTTCTGCCTTGAGGCTCGGTGTCGTCCTGCCCTTTTGTTCTGGAACCTGCTGACCTACCTTCCTCCTTCAGGGTCTCGTCACTTTTATTCCCCATACTTGGGACACTCAGACCACCCCAGCTCAAAGTCATTTTGGAGGGTTTTCCAGATCATCTTTTCTAAACAGGATCCAAACTTCCCTCATTCTCTGTTCTGGTACCCCTTATCGGTTTCTCAGCTCTCACAATTTATAATGATAGATTTGGCTACTATCTCCCCATCCACATTGTAAAGTATAAAATGATATCTTTTCTGGCTTCTGCTTCTAGAAGAAGCGTCTATTTCTAGGAGGTAAATTCTATGAGGACTTTATTCACTATGTTCCCAGCACCTTGTCAGATGCTGGTTCCCCAAACGTCACTAGAACAAACTGTTGAGAAGACAAATTAGACTTTATTGCTTGCCCCTCAGAGGTCTGACACCTCATAGGGAAATGGGCAAGCCCATGACATTTATTGAGACCTTGAAGTCTGGTTTCAAGCAGGTGTTCCCATGCAGGGGCAGGAACAGGGGTTGTTGATTAAGGTAGGTAAGGGTTAGGGTGGAATCATGGAGAATTTACACGACAAGGTGAGAGGCTCAAATACTCTTAAAGTGTAAACGGTCAGTTGATAATCAGCTGATTTGTTTTAGCCTTTTTTTTTTTTTTTTTTAAGGTAATCTCTACACCCAAAACGGGGCTCAAACTCATGTCCTTGAGGTCAGGAGTTACATGCTCTACCCGATGAGCCAGCCAGGTGCCCCTGATTGTTTTTTGCTGTTGTTTTTAATGTTTTTATTATTTTTTTTTTTTAATTTATTTTTGAGAGAGAGAGAGAGAGAGAGAGAGAGAGACAGAGCACGAGCAGGGGAGGGGCAGAGAGAGAGAGCCAGAGCGGAAGTGAGATGCTTAACCGACTGAGCCCCCCAGGCGTCCCTTAAAGAGATTGAAGAAGACAAAACATTCATAACATAAGAAGTAGATACTACATGAAAAAGGAACAATCAGAAAGCAATATTTCCCAGTGGCTAAAAATATGGTTGCAAAATAAAATAAAATAAAATAAAATAATTTTAAGTAGGTTTCATGCCTGTGCAGAGCCCAATGCAGGGCTTGAACTCACAACCCTGAAGTCAAGACCTGAGCTGAGACCAAGAGTTGGACTCAACCGACTGAGCCACCAGGTGCCTCTTGTTAATTGTTTACAATTTTTATTTATTTTTTTTTTAATTTTTTTTTCAACGTTTTTTATTTATTTTTGGGACAGAGAGAGACAGAGCATGAACGGGGGAGGGGCAGAGAGAGAGAGGGAGACACAGAATCGGAAGCAGGCTCCAGGCTCCGAGCCATCAGCCCAGAGCCTGACGCGGGGCTCGAACTCACGGACCGCGAGATCGTGACCTGGCTGAAGTCGGACGCTTAACCGACTGAGCCACCCGGCCGCCCCAGATGTTAAAAGTTTCTAAAGAGAAGAAACAAATCGTCTCCAAAGGAACAGGAGCCAAGAGAGAGGGAGAGAGTGCTTGAGAGCATGAGAAGGGGCAGAGAGAGAGAATCCACAGCAGGCTCCACACCATCAGCACAGAGCCCAACGGGGGCTCGATCCCACGAACTATGAGATCATGACCGAAATCAAGACAGATGCTTAATGACTGAACCACCTGGGTGCCCTGAGAAATTCCTGCAGTTTTGGAATGAGGGCCTTGAGTACCTGCAGGATGACCTCGAATGTTCTAATTGATGAAGTTCCTCTTTCCAGCGCATCTCTTAACTCGGCCTAAAGACCCTGGAGGCAAAGCATCCCCAGATGGGAACCCAACCATCCCCTTGAACCATAAGTACTGCCCTGAGCCCGCATGACCCTGCCTGACCAACCCGAAGACAGTGGTCCAGCCACCTGCCCGCACACACCATCTTTTATCCCGATTTTCCTTCCGTAAACCTACAAGTCTTTTCAGCGCAGTCTTTGAGACACTGTGTATGCTCTTGGTGTTGGCCTCCCTGAAATAAAGTCCTTTCTTGCTTCACCACCACGGATCTCTCTGCCTTTGGATTCGTCAGCAGCGAATGGCTGAAACTGGTCTGGTTTTACATAGCTTTATTTATTTTTTAAAAATGTTTATTTTTATTTAGAGAGAGAGCGCGCGCACATGTGCAGGGGAGGGACAGAGAAAGAGGAAGAGAGAGAATCTCAGACAGGCTCAGCACTGTCAGTGCAAAGCCCAATGTGGGGCTCGAACTCATGAACCGTGAGATCATGACCTGAGCTGAGATCAAGAGTCCCATGCCCAACCCACTGGTCACCCAGGTGCCCTGAGGTTTTAAATAAACTTTATTTTTATTTTGTTTTAATTTTTTAAAAATATTTATTCATTTTTGAGAGACAGAGCATGAGGGGTGGAGGGGCAGAGAGGGAGGGAGACACGGAATCCGAAGCAGGCTCCGGGCTCCAAGCTGTCAGCACAGAGCCCGACGCAGGGCTCGAACCCACGAACTGTGAGATCATGATCCGAGCCAAAGTCAGACACTTAACCGACTGAGCCACCCAGGCACCCCATAAACTTTAAAAAAACAAACAAAAAAGATATTATATAGGTAAAGAGTACAAGAAGAGAGAAAAACAATTGGAATCTCTAGTAGAAAAATTCCAAAACTGAAGAAGAAGCTCTTTCTTAATTTATTTTCTTAGTAATCTCTACACCCAGCATGGGACTCGAACTCACGACTCCAAGATCAAGAATTGTTCTTCTGACTGAGCCAGCTGAGTGCTGCTAAGATTTTATTTTTAAGTAATCTCTACTCCCAATGTGAGGTTTGAACTCACCACCCAGAGATCAAGAGTCACATGCTCCATTGACTGAGCCAGCTGGGTGCCCCAAGAAACTCTTCATTTAAATGAAAAGTAAGATAGGGATCCATGTGGGGTGTGGAGCCTACCTGAAAAGAAAAGAAAAGAAAAGAAAAGAAAAGAAAATCCTTACATAATATTGATATGCTTTTTTTTTTTAAATTTTTTTAAAGTAGGCTTTATGCCCAGCACAGAGCCAAATGCAGGGCCTGAACTCAGGACGCTGAGATCAAGAGTTAGGAGCTTAAGTGACTGAGCCACTCAGGTGCCCCTAACTGATACACTTTTAATGAATGACCCTGAATGCTTGAAACGTTCTCCTGGACTGTAGGATTGCATGCAGGAAGTAGGACATGTACGGCTTGTGTTTTAGAGTCAACCTGTAGAAAATTCCAGAACACTTGGTTATGGTTGCAGGAAAGACTGTTGATACTCAAAGTCTTAACTTTGTAACTGTGAGGCAAGAAAAGGTTGCCTGTGGAAGTGGAGAAAGAGGAGTTACGAGCTGGCTTCTCTCGCCAAAGGCACTGATAAAATTAGAACAGAGGCTCACCTCTTTAAGAGAAATGAGTAATACAAAAACAAAAATATTTATACAAGCAGTGATCACTGGAAAAAGGGGACGAAGAAGTAGGGGTGAGTTAAAGGCCTCACGTTGTGTGTCGGAAAGTCAATATTCGCTAAAGGCAATATAGAAAACAAATCCAAGTACGCTCGTTTTAGCTAGGGTTTCGGAAATAACTTCCAGAAGAAGCAGGAGCAGGAACCGTTAACGGTGCTTGTGTCTAGGTCGAAGGGGTGGGGCGGGGTGAGACTGGATGGGAAGGCGTGAGGCAGTGTTGTTTTCCATGGAAATCTCTGTTCTGCTGGATTTGCTATCAAGTGAACGCAGCATTTCAGTTTGTAGAAAGAAAAAAAAAAATTGCAAAAGAAAGCAGGAATCTTGCTGAGTGGGGGAGAGCCATGTGGCCTCCACCAGGCCTGGGGTCACACCTGCTAATGGAAAAAAACAGGGATTGGACCCTTGGAGACCGCACATCGCCCTCTGAGCCTTTAACTTTGGCTTGAAAAATTCATTCAGTACGTTTAACCTTTTTGCTCTTGGTTTGTGGCCAATGCGAGAATTAACTTGCATTTCTTTGGACACCAAGTGGAAGTGACTGGGGAAAAGAGGGAATCGTAGGAAAAATACCGAAAGGAAATCCGTCACTGTGATTTGTTTTCCTCTGGCTTTTTACGCGTTTCTTCTCAAAGTTTCTACCATTATCACGAGAGAAAGTAAGGCTTTGGGGGTTTGGGGGTTTTTGTTGTTGTTCGTTTTGCTTTTTTGTTTTGTTTTGTTTTGTTTTTAGAGGCCCAGTTTGATTGATATCGCTTATGTGCAGAGAAGGAATTTCCCACGGTCTGTAAGGGTGGGGGCTGGGAACGTTCCGCTGGCCTCGTGTTTTCCGTGCCAGCAAAAGTTTGTTGAACGTGTTAAAAAAGACATCGCAGGCCCCAAATGGTATCACTCAGAGTCCCCAAAGCAGTGTTCTGTACATCATTTCTTTTAACCTCCCCCAGAAATGTAGTCCTAACGTCATCCAGGGATTTGGGGTCTGGCGGGAGAGGGCCACCACCCCCCTTCCTCATCCCTGTCGTTCAGGGAAGGATGAGGCCCTGTGCACAGTGAGACACCTTGCTCCCCACTCCCCCGACACCCGAGAAAGCAGGCCTGCCTGGAACAATCCTTTCTTTTGCCAATAACTTTCTGGCCCCACCCTCCTCCTATAAAAGCCTCTGTTTTGTACTACCCTTCCCGGTGTCTCTCTCCTTGCTGGATCCCGTCCTGCTGCCCCATTCGTGAATGGTTTCTCTTTAATGAAACCAACGAGAGGGACGCCTGGCTGGGACTCTTGATCTCTGAGTCCTGGGTTCGAGCCCCACGTGGAGCTAAGAGATTACATAAAAAGAAAAAAAAAGTGGGGGTGCCTGGTTGGCTCAGTCGGTTAAGCGTCTGACTTCGGCTCAGGTCACGATCTCATAGTTTGCAGGTTCGAGCCCTGCATCAGGCTCTGTGCTGATGGCTCCGAGCCTGGAGCCTGCTTCAGATTCTGTGTCCCTCGCTCTCTGCCCCTCCCCCGCTTGCACTCTCTCTCTGTCTCTCTCTCTCAAAAATAAATAAAACATTAAATAAATAGATAAATAAATAAAAAGTAATAATGCCAACGAGCTCTTCAAATTTACTTGGTTGAAATTTGTTTTTTAACAAGAGTTTACATACACATTCCATAATTGATCGCTGAATTCACCCTAGAGTATTTTACACTGGGAATGCTTTAAAAGAAAAAAATTTTAATTTATTTATTTTAAGAGAGAGAGGGAGGGAGTGTTCGCATGCACACAAGTAGGGGAGGGGCAGAGAGAGAGGGAGGGAGACACAGAATCAGAAGCAGGCTCCAGGCTCTCAGCTGTCAGCACGGAGCCCGACGCAGGGCTTGAACCCATGAAAAATGAGATCACGACGTGAGCAAAAGTCAGACACTTAACCCACTGAGTCACCCGGGCACCCCTAAAATGTTTTTTAAGTTTATCTTTTATTTTTAGTGACCTCTACACCCAACATGGGGCTCGAACTCCCAACACAACCCCAAGATCAAGCACTCCATCTTCTACCAGCTTGAGCCAGCCCGGTGCCCCTGTGACATTGATTTTTTTTTTTTTTTTTTGGTTTATTTATTTATTTTGAGGGAGGGAGAGAGAGAGAGGGAGCACAAGCAGGGGAGGGGCAAAGAGAGTGAGAGAGAGAATCCCAAGCAGGCTCACGCTCTCAGCCCAGAGCCTGACGCGCGGCTCGATCTCACGAACCGTGAGATCATGTCCTGAACTGAAACCGAGAGTTGGATACTTAACCGACTGAGTCAGCCAGCCCCTGTGACGTTGACATTTTTGAATACGGGTCTGTTGTTTTCTAGACTGTGTAAGGGACCCACTCACTTCTGCGTGTGTCTCCTCTACTCTCCGTGCTACACGGCTTTACTTCCGACGGCAGGTACGTGGGTTTCCCACCCATCGACCGATTCTGCGACACCGACTGAGCCGCCCATGTGATGGGTTTTTGGAGAGATGGGGGTTCGGAGCTGAGCTGACCCAAGGAAGAATTCTTGAGACGTCTTTGGTGCAAAAACGGTGATTTTATTAAAGCACCCCTGGGGAGAAAGAGCTGCCCTGGGGCTGTGAAGGCTGCTTATATACTAAGGAGTTGGGGAGGTTTCCAGAAGGACTTTGATACGCCAAAGAGGACTCCTAAGATACCCAAGGCCCAGCCATTGTCAGGCTAAGGCTGTTTTCCCCTCCAGCGAGGCATCGACAGGAGGACGGTAGGGGCTTCCTGGAGAAATGTTCTCTGGATTTGCCTCAATGGGCTGCCGGTTATCAGGACATTTAACGTCACTGCCATTTTTTCCTGCCTCTGTTCCCCACATCACTGTGGAGGGGAGGGTGATGCTGGGGCTCCAGGAAACTGAGTCTACAGGTGTCTGGAGATGAGGCCATTGATAAGATTGCCTTTTTCTTGTATTTACTACGGTATTTGTAAACTGATGGGCACGATTACTGTAATCTCTATCAGTTAACCATTCGGTTTTCTTTCCCCTCCTTTCTTCTCGGGTGGCCGGGAGTGCCTGAGGAATGTCACACGCATCCATCTGGGGGGCTGGGCGGGGCTAGCTTGCACTTGGCCCTCGGCTGGCCCGAGGCTCCCTCATCAGATGACCGACTCCATTCTGAGAGACAGCTGTGGGGCCTGCAGGTGAAGGAGGGGCTCTCCCCGCCCCCACACACTCCAGACACAGTCAACAAGTCCAAGTTGGCCCCTGTGCTTCTGGCTGGCGGGCTATCGGAGGTTCCCAAGACTTCCTCCTCGGGTTTGATTAATCCGTTCCAGCAGCTCACGGAACTCAAGAACGCAGTTCACTTACCAAGGTTTTATTACCAGAGGGCACGACTCCGGGACAGGCAGAGGGAGAGGTGCACCGGGCGAGGTGCATGTGGGGGGGGGGGGCGCCCCCCTCCCCACACCTCCCCCAGGGGCTCTGGGGGTTTTATGGAGGCTTCATTACACGAGGCCCCGTGGGTTAAATCCCCAGTCCTTGGTGACCGGACTCAACCTTTTAGTCCCTCTTCCCTCCCCGGAGGTGGGAGGTGGGGGAGAAAGTCCCAACCCTATCATCGCCAGGATCCTCCTGGCAACCAGCCCACCTTTAAGAGCTTCCATTAATCTAATTCATTGACATAAAGTCGGGTGCGGTTGACAGGGGCTGTTAGGACACCCGACACGCCTTTCACCTCTTTTGGCTCGGGAGCGATTTCCCCGGAACCCGGATGACAAACCCGAAGAGCCCAACAGATGCTCCCGTTGTCCTTATTGTTCCAAGGGTTTTAGGAGGTCTGTGCCAGAGATCAGGACAAGAGTGAAATTCTGTATTTAGTATAAATCACAAGAGCACAGAATGTCCCCTCATTTTTCTCTTACGGTTAAATTCAGGTTGCGCATTTTTATTTTATTTTTAAATATTTATTCATCTTTGGGGCGCCTGGGTGGCTCAGTTAAGGGTCCGACTTTGGCTCAGGTTGTGATCTCACGGTTCATGGGATCGAACCCCGCATCGGGCTCTGCGCGGTCAGCTCGGAGCCTGGAACCTGCTTCGGATTCTGTGTCCCTCTCTCTCTCTGCCCCTCCCCGCTGCTGCTTTTTCTCTCTCAAAAATAAATAAAGATTAAAAAAAAAATTGATGTCCTAGCCCAGGACATCAATTCACTCCATTACTGGTGATGCTAACTTTGATGCCCTTGCTCAAGGTCACGTGTACCAGGCTTCTCTACCCTAAAGTTACCATCGTCTTTGCAATGAACAAATAGTCTGTGGAAAGACATTTGAGACTGTTCTCCAGGATCCTGTTCTCCATCAAACTTCTACCTAAAGATTTTAGCATCTGTAAGTGATTCTTGCCTGAATCAACGATGACTCTGTTGGTTTGAGATCAGATTTCTTACTTCTCCCTCTACACGTATTAAATACATTCGACAGTAATCGCCCTTCTCCCCCATCTATTTGTTTTTATTTTTAGCACAACCATGCACTCTTTACTCGGGTATTTTTTAATTTGTATTTCATTATTTCTTAAATTGTATTGCTTTATTTTGAGAGAGAGAGAGAGAGCGTGTGCGCAAGTGGGGGGCGGGGAGAGGGAGAGAGAGAAACCCAAGCAGGCTCTGCACCACCAACGCAAGAACTGGGAGATCATGACCTGAGGGGAAACCAAGAGTCGGAAGTTCAAACGACTGAGCCGCCCAGGCGCCCCTGTATTTTTTAATGTATTGTAACCCATTAAATTATTATCATTTTAATATTTATATTGTTCCCAATTTTTCCATCTGGTTCCTAGGTCCTCTACAGTTTCTGAGCGCTTCCTTCCCCGCCTCCTGCCTTCGTCCTCCTCCCCCACCCCCCGCCTTCTCTCTTCTGTCACCATACAATGTTCTAGGCACGCTTCGTCCTTCTGCAGCACCAGCTCTGGGATCAGCAGCCATTTCTTCGAGGAACTCTGTTTCCCGTCACGGACAAGGTTATTGAGAAGCCAAGGTCACAGAAGAACTCCGTTCTCCTGGAAGTGTCACCGACTGTAGGTTCCTTTGTCAGACAGAGGTAGGATATATAAATATCATATAATAAAAGTGTAATGTCACCTGTGATCCTGGTCCGACACCTCCAGGTTCCTCCTCATCACCCGCCCCCGTGTTCGCATCCCCTCCCCCGTATGCCTATTCACGACACTGTGTTTCTACCACTGTTTACCACAGTTTATATTTGCTGCCCGTCTCCCTCACTTGAATGTCAAGTTCCCTGAGCGCCGGGGACATGTCTGCCTTGAGCACCCTTGTGTCTCGAGCGCCTTGCTTGGTGCGCGGTAGGCACTTTGTGTATTTGTTGGATGAACGGCTGCTTTTCCTCGGCTGGTCCCAAGGAGTGCCCCAAGGGGCCTTTCAGGGGCTCTGCCCGTGCTCTCCCTGGTTAGGGCCTCCCCCTGCCTTGTGCTGCCCGCGCTCAGCCCGACCCTCGCCATCCCCATCATGTCACTCACCCCGCCGTCCTACTGTCAGCTTCCTGGGTGCGGGAACTGTGACCTATTTGCCTCTGTGTCCCCGAACCCGGCCAAGTGCCTTACCCACGGCAGGTATCCCGTGGACATCTGCTGCATTAGACGAGTGATTTTGCTCAGATGCCACAAGCTGGAAGTGAAGGCACCAGAATTCAGACCTCGTCTCTCCTCGAAGCTTCCATTCCTTTCCACAGGGGAAAGAGGACCCAGCTTTGAAGACGAGGGAGGATGTCGTGAGCGAGGAGGCGGGGTCAGCATTTCAAGGCCCGGTGGGCAGTCGCCTGCCTTTCATCGGCTTCTTTGGCTTTTGCACCTTCTCTGTTTCAGAGATTCCTGGGTCACACGGTTTAACTTTTGTCCCAGCTCTCCATCCATCACATACGTGTCGCAAAGTAAGGAAGATTGAGCCCAGACAAGAACTGGGTGTCAGGAGGGGGCCAGGAGGTGAGTCTACCCTCTGGCCTTCTGGCCTGAAGCTCAGACTTGGCCATGTAGGCCCCTGGCCCTTGGCACCTGCCGTAGCCTTGGCCCCGAGCTGACAGCTTCGCTCCGTCCTAGCTTGGCTCTGATGGGCCAGACCATCCGGGCCCCCCTGTATGCAGGAGAGAATGTGGTAAAAGCAAACATACCTCCCGATACCTCAATGGCAGCCGCCTCAGACCATTTAGGGAAGTCAAATGTAAATGCAGAATTTAGTTAAAAAAAGATCAAAAGCCTGTATGGCCAACAGCCATTCACCTCGTGGCCAGAGGTGAGCTGGTAAACGAGGAACCTGGATTCCGGGCTCCACTGGCTTCTGGACTTTGGCAAGGCCTTGGGTGGACCACCCAGCCCCTTGGGTCTCGGAAGGGAAAACGAGCTGGAAAGAAATCCGACCCGGGTGGGGGCAGCACTCTGCGGGAGCGGAGAGCTGGGGTCCCCTCGCGGCCCACTCTAAAACAGTGTGTTTTTTCATTGTACAACTGTTTGTGGTAGAGACACCGGACAAAACCTAACGTACATGTGCACCATTTTAGAAACAAGCTCTCACGTACACGGCAAAGTGGAAAACAAAAACGTGGAACGCACACACGTCTTGCACTCTTGTGCGGGCACAGCCTGTGCGTCTGGAAGGAGACACAAGAAACTGCTACCAACATGGGGCGCCTGGGTGGCTCAGTCGGTTGAGCTACCGACTTCGGCTCAGGTCACGATCTCGCGGTCCGTGAGTTCGAGCCCCGCGTCGGGCTCTGTGCTGACGGCTCAGAGCCTGGAGCCTGTTTCGGATTCTGTGTCTCCCTCTCTCTCTGCCCCTCCCCTGTTCATGCTCTGTCTCTCTCTGTCTCAAAAATAAATAAACGTTAAAAAAAAAAATTAAAAAAAAGAAACTGCTACCAACAGCTTCTTCGGTAGAAAAGGAATTGGGGGGGGGCAGGAGGGGGGTGCCTGGGTGTCTCGGTCGGTTGAGTGTCTGACTCCTGATTTTGGTTCCGGTCGTGGTCCCATGACCTAACAGCCTGGAGCCTGTTTCGGATTCTGTGTCTCCCTCTCTCTCTCTGCCCCTCCCCTGCTCGTGCTCTGTCTCTCTCTGTCTCAAAAATAAATAAAACATTAAAAAAAAAAAAAAAAGAGTTGGACGCTTAACCGACTGAGCCACCCAGGCGCCTCTACACATATACGTATTTAACACAGAGAGAGACAAATGTATATATATGATGGAGAAAGAGAGTTTTGTAGTTATAAATGTATATAAGCATATTTATGTCCATACCTATATATAAATGTTCCATTGTAGAAATATAAGCGGTCTAGTCAGGTCTGAAGGAGTGGAAAATGAAATTACAAGCAGCCTCAAGGGCAGAGAACATATCTGCCAGGTCACTGCTGGTCCCCAGTGTCCAATGCACGGTTCCCGTGCTCGGGAGGAGCCCAGGGGCTGCTAAACAGCAAGCCCACAGTGAGCCCCACCTCATCTTGTGCTCACGTCTAGTAGGCAGGATATTTCTTTTTCTTTTTTTTTTTTCCCTTCTTTTCCCTTCTTTTTTGCTTTTCCCTTCTTTTCCCTTCTTTTTTGCTTTTCCCTGCCGAGTGCCGGGCACTGTATGGATACAGTATTATTTAATTAAAAAATTTTTTTCAAATATTTATTTATTTTTGAAAGACAGAGACAGAGGAGGGGAGGCGCAGAGAGAGAGGGAGACACTGAGCCATCAGCACAGACCCCGATGCAGGGCTCGAACCCACGAACTGCGAGATCATGAGCTGAACTGGTCACTCAACCGACGGAGCCACCCAGGCGCCCCAGTATTATTTAATTTAATCCTTAGAAAAACTTCTCTGGTGATACAATGATGCCCATTTTCCAAATGAAAGAGTAGATTCGGAGGTAAGGCAAACGTGTACAAGGCCAATGAGTCAAGGGCTAGAAATGGGTCCCTGATTTTTTTTTTTTAAGTTTATTTATTTTGAGAGAGAGAGGGCCTGCCAGTGGGGGAGAGGCCGAGGGAGAATCCCAAGCAGGCTCTGCACTGTCAGTGCCCAACTCTATCAGGAGCTCGAACCCATGAACCACGAGATCATGATCTGAGCCAGGATCTGATGCTTAACCACTGAGCCACCAGGCGCCCCGAGGGTCTCTGATTTGTGTCTGTTGCTTTTTCTGGAGCACGCGGCTCCTCCTTGAGGCGCTAGGGCACATTTGGGGGGCATGTGCATCACTAGAGGGCCTGTGAAAACACCAGCTGCCGGGCCTTCTCCCCAGGGTTTCTGATTCTGCGTGGCTGGAAGGAGAATTCGCGTTTCAGGAGATGCTGCTGGTGAGGCTCTCTCTGCCTGTCCCTGCAGCTTCGGGGTCCTGCTCACGCTCCACTGGAGGGGGCCCCTGGATGGAGTCTAGGCCCTAAACCGATGCATGGCCCTCAGACCAGCAGGACTAAAAGCCTCCAGCTCGAGTTCAAGTTTTTTTGTTTTTTTTTTTTCACGTTCAAGTTCTTGTCTGTGCTGGAACCATGAGAGTTTTTACAATTCAAAAGCGCCCCGGTAATCTTCAGCAGGAAAGGAGTTTACTGGAAGGCCAGAGGTAGCTTCTGGAACCACCAGAAAGGCTGGATAAGAAACCTGCAGCATGGACAGGGGCCAAAGCTCACTGCCGATCTGCCCTGATGAGGACACACCTGCCACAGGCCCGGCAGGACAGACACACAGCCAGGAAGGCCAGCACCGCTGGCCCCAGACTCTGGAGGGCGCCACTGGCCCCAAGACGGATGGATTATGTCATGTGCCCCCCCCCCCATTCAGCTGCAAGGGATGCTGGGAAAGCAAATCTCTGGCTTTGAGGCCTCCAGCGAGGGTGCAAAGCTCCATCTCCTAATGCCCCAGACGTGGTGGTTAGACCTTGGGTCGCCATTGAACACCAAATGTCCACACCGATGGCAGCGTTGTCCCCGGGCTTTTGCTGGATGCTGAGGTTTGCTTCTATTCTTATGTTCTTGAGTCATGCTTGGGCTAGTCAGCCAATTCGTGAGGCGCTGTTCCCGCTAACAGTCATTTGCTGAGCCCTCACTCGCATGCAAGGAGCTGTAAGAGGCAATTTGCTCGTACGGTTTTCACACACAGGAAATGGTAGCTGAATACAAGGAATGTATCCGGTGTCCTGCCCGGCCAGGCTTTATTCCGAGGAAACCTTTCAGGCTTCTCAAAGTGCCACAGAAGGACAGGCCCCGTTTTGCAGGGAGCTGAAAAAACCCCTGTGTTAAAGCATCCATCCACCTGACCTGTCGTTCCGGGCCCGCAACGCATCCCACTGGGAGGGTGCTGGGGGCGGCAGGCGACAGGGACAGAACCAGCAAAGAGCTGAATCACCAAAGAGGTCTGCAAAAGCTTGAAAGGCCACAGCCCTGAAGGAACAAGTTTGGGGGGCGCCTGGGGGGCTCAGTCGGTTGGGCGACTTCGGCTCAGGTCATCTCAGGGCTCGTGGGTTCGAGGGTTCGAGCCCCACGTCAGGCTCCGTGCTGACGGCTCAGAGCCTGGAGCTGCTTCGGATTCTGTGTCTCTCTCTCTCCCCACCCCCCACTCATGCACTGCCTTTCTCTCTCTCTCTCAAATATAAACATTAAGAGAGAAAAGGAAAGGAAAGGGAAAAGGAAAGAAAAGAGAAAAGAAAAGCAAGGAAAAGAAAAGAAAAAAGAAAGAGAAACGAGCTTGGTTCTCAGTGTGGAAAAGGTTTCAAAGGAGCAGAGGTTTCCATGCTGGCCTCTGTATCTCCAGCTCCTCCCCCACTCACAGCCATCCTGCACCCTGCTGCCAGAGAATCTTCCAGAAGCAGCATTTTGCAAAAATTTGTTGGCTTATTTATTTATTTTTGAGAGAGAGTGAGACAGAGCATGAGTAGGAGAGGGGCAGAGAGAGAGGGAGACACAGAATCCGAAGCAGGCTCCAGGCTCTGAGCCGTCAGCACAGAGCCTGAGGCGGGGCTCGAACTCATGAACTGTGAGATCAGGACCGGAGCGGAAGTCCGAGGCTCAACTGACTGAGCCACCCAGGCGCCCCAAGAAGCAGCATCTTAGTCTGTCACAGGGTGGATCTGACCCCTCGCTGGCTCCCCTCATCCCTCTGGTCAGACTCATGTGCCCAGGGCAGGCGGGACCGCCCAGCCCCCTTCGCCCTGCTCCTGCCAGGCTGGCCACCTATTGATGTCAGATGGCCTTGCTCGTTGTCATCTCCGTGGCTGTGCTGTTCCCTCCGGCCAGAAGCCCTTCCCAAACTTCTTTTCTTTCCAAACCTTTCCTGGTCTTCAAGGCTTAGCTCAGATTTCTCCTCTTTCTGACCACAGACTTTACCCTCCCCCTGTGGTTGTCTGTCCCATTGACTTGACTCATGCATTCATTCAGCCGTCCATTCACTCAACAAAAATGTACCCGGGAGGTAGCAGGTGCCGTACTGGGTGTTGGTTGTCGAGAACAAGAGACTCCTATCT
Source organism: Panthera tigris (assembly GCF_018350195.1). Lineage (NCBI taxonomy): Eukaryota > Metazoa > Chordata > Mammalia > Carnivora > Felidae > Panthera > Panthera tigris. The sequence goes on along the minus strand of NC_056673.1, from coordinate 2,420,314 downwards.
TCAAGACCATAAATGCCCGCCAATTAAAAAACCTCAGCGCACTCGTGCAAAGGGCCACGAAGGGAAGGATGTACTGTGTGGGCCATGAGAAAATGTCACAGGGCAAGTGGCAACATGGCCTCCCGGGAAGGAAATTCGTCACGCAGCAAAACTGGAATTGGATTTAGCCAGGGAGAGAGAAGTTTATGAACATTCCCAGCTACGACTCTAAAACTCTTGGAGGAAAACACACCAGGGAGAAAGCTTGGCAATGATTTCTAGTCATTAGGAAAATGCAAATCAAAACCACAGTGAGATACCGCCTCACACCCATTGGAAACCTACAAAAGACCCACGAGATAAAAGTGTTGGCAGGGAGGCAGGGAGGCAGGGAAGGTGGGACCTTTGTGCCCTGATGGTGGGAACATAAAAGGGCGCAGCTGCTAGAGAAAACAGCATGGCGGGGGCGCCTGGGTGGCTCAGGTCATGATCTCGGGGGTTCACGGGTTCGAGCCCCACGTCGGGCCCTGTGCTGCCAGCTCAGAGCCTAGAGCCTGCTTGGGATTCTGTGTGTCCCTCCCCTGCTTGTACTCTGTCTCTGTCTCTGTCTCTCTCTCAAAAAAACAAAAACAAAAACAAAAAACACATTAAAAATTTTTTTAAATGGTTGAGATAAAAAATGGGTACAGTGATAAATTTTATGTTATGCATGTCTTACCACAATTTAGAATATTTTATAAATTTATTTTGAGAGAGAGAGAGAGAGAGAGAGAGAGAGAGAGAATCCCAAGCAGGTTCCATGGTCATCACGGAGCCCCACGCAGGGCTCGAACTCACCAACTCACCAACTGTGAGATCGTGACCTGAGCTGTAAGCCAGTCCGGCACTCAACCGACCGAGCCACCCATGCGCCCCCTACAATTAAAAAAATTTGAAAAACCGGTAAGAAATATGTTAACCTAGATAATATATGGGGTGGGGTGGGGAAGAGCATCCCCAGACGGCAGATGAAGGCCCCCCCCTGGGGTCACGATGAGGGAACTGCCCGCCCTCAGACCGTCCTCAACAGCTCGGAGTTTACCCTGAGGACAGAGGGAAGCCATTAAACCGGCTGGGAGCCCGGGAGGGAGGAGACTTGATCCGACAAAGATCACGCGAAGCAAAGCAGCCGGGTTAGAGGCCCCGCAGCTGGCCGGGCGGGGAATGCTGGCAGTTTAGGCAAAGTGGGAGGCGGTGGGAACGGAGGGTGTGGGCTGCCTGGAGGCGCATTCGGCCTGAACCCGCACAGCGCACGACCTGGACGCCGTCCCGGAGGCGGAGGCGGAGGCGGGCTCTGGCGGCTCAGGCCTCTGGGTGGACGTGGGTGCCGCACGGACAGGGAGCCGCGGACCCCGGGGGAGGAAGGCATTGCAGACAAAGGCGCTGTCCTCTGCGAGATCTGGCTGGCACCCCGGGTGTTCCGGGCTGCAGCCAGGCTGAGGGTAGAAGCGATATTTTAAATACATGGCACTTCAAGCCCAGGGGGAGGATCAAGGGGGGCGGGGAGAGTCAGGCTGAACTCCCTGCACCCCCGGGAGCAGAACCCCCACCCCCACCAGCAGAGGGAGGCAGGGAGGGGGAGGGGTCCGCCTTGCAGATCTCACAGGCCGGTTAGGACAGTCTGGGCGCAGGTGGGAAAGCAGCGGTTGGACCCCAAGGGGAGAAGGTGGCAGATATTGGGGGCAGGTGGTACCCAAAGGCCCCCCCCCACCCCCCCCACCCCGCCCCGGGGCCGGTGGGAGGGTGTTATCTAGTAGATCTGATCAGTTTGTTGTTGCTGTTTGGGTTTTTTTGGTCAAATATTTAAAATTCTCCCCTTCTGTTTTACTTGCAAAAGGAACGCATGCTTCTGGGAGATGGCGGGAACCCTAGGGCCCTTCATCATAGAGGAATTCAAGGGCGCAGAAGGTTTGCACTGAGAGGGGACCCCAGCCGGAGTTTCCGGGGTTGAAGCGCAGTTTTGTGTATTTGGGCTGTTTGTAGCTTACGTGGGAGGGCTCAGAGGCGGGCTGTGTGTTGAAGGCGAGGGCCTGCAGGATTGGAGGTCTGGAGGGGGGGGAAAGGCTAAGTCCAAGCTGACAGCTGCCGTTTTTCAAACTCTGGAGCCCGAGGTGAGGTCCTCAGGGGAGAGAAGACTCCAAACAGGCAGCCGGCTGGCTCCTGGGGTCCCATCATTGGCCTCCTGTGGCTCCTGTCCCTCCACTGACACAGCTCTGTCTCCCCGCCTGTTCCCGATCCAGCAGCCAGCTAAGCCTCTAAAACATTCCGTGAGATGACATCACTCCCCGACTTCAGGTCCTTCCTCTTGTCACAAAGAGCGCCGCCGTAAAAGTCCTCACAGGGCCTCCCTGCCCTAGGACGGGTGGCCCATCCCCTCCGAACTTGGCTGCTGTTGTCTCCCTCCAGCCCTGCGGGCTCTTAGCAGTTTTGCAAGCACCAGGTACGTGAGCCACAGGCCCCTTGCACCGGCTGTTCCCTGCACTAGGCCAGAGTCTCTCAACCTGGGCACTACTGACTCTTTGGGCCAGATGACTCCTTGTTGTGGGGGCCGTCCTGTGCATTGTAGGATGTCAAGGGCCCCTCCCTACTAGACTCTCCTCCAGCCTCAGTCGTGACAAGCAAACACAGGTCTTCAGACATTGGCAAAAATCACCCCTTTGGGGTAAGAGGGCAGAATCACCACTGGCTGAGAACCACTGGCCTGGGGCAAGCTTTCCCTAGACACCCACCAGGCGTCCTCCTCTTTCAAATCAGGGACACATGGCTGGATCAGTGGGTACAGCATGTGATTTTTTTTTTTTTTTAAGTAAGCTGTATGTCCAGTGTGGGGCTGACTTGAACTCACAACTCTTGATCTTGGGGTTGTGAGTTCAAGCCCCACATTGGGCGTAGAGGTTACTTAGGGAAAAATCAAAAGACAAAAAAAATTTGGGGTGCCTGGGCGGCTCAGTCGGTCAAGCGACCAACTCTTGATTTGGCTCAAGTCATGATCTCATGACTTGTGGGATCGAGCCCCACATGGGGCTCTGTGCGGAGCCTGCTCGAGATTCTCCATCTCCCTCTCTCTCTCCCCCTCCCCTGCTCGCACGCTCTCCCGCTCTCTTTCTCAAAATAAACGAACATTAAAAAAGATGGACAGGGAAGGAGAAAAAAATGGGCAAAAGATTTTCCCAGGCATTTCTCTAAAGAAGATGTGAAAACGGCCAATGAACACAGTTCCTCAAAATGTTAACTACAGGCTTCCGTACGACCCAGCAATTCCACACCCCGGTGTCTACCCGAGGAAATTAAAAACATGTTTGCACAAAAGTCTGCACATGGAATGTTCAAAGCAGCATTATTCACAACCGCCAAAAAACAGAAGCAACCCAAATGTCCATCAACTGACGAAAGGATACGTAACACGCGGTGGGGCCCTACAACGGAGTATGATTTGAGCATAAAAAGGGACGAAGTCCTCATGCGGGCACAACATAGGTGAGCCTTGAGAACATCGTGAAAGAAACCGGACCCAAAAGGCCGCATATTACGATTCCATTTATATCACACTTCTGGAACAGGCAAATCCATAGAGACAGGAAGAGTGGTTGCCTAGGGCTGGGACAAGGGGGAATAGGGAATCGACTGCCCATGGAGTTTCTTCCTGGGATGATAAAAATGTTCTGAAATTGGCTGGTGGTGACGGGCGCCCAACGTTGTGAATATCCTGAAAATCACCAAGTCTTAACACCCCAAAAGGGCAGACTTGATGCGATACGGGTTACGTGTCGGTGAAGCTGCCATTCAAAAAGAGAGAGAGAGAGAGAGACTTCCAGTCCTGCGTGTTAAGGAGCTTGGGGGTTGTCACTCCAGCCTAACAGGTAGAAAGCCAAACAGAGCAAACATCGACAACTCTTAGACTCCTCTGAGAACTGAGGTCACGGCAGCAAGCTGCTGTCACCCCGAAATGGAGAGACGGGCGGGCAGATACAAAGGATTACAACTTGCGTCTGACTTCCGCCCTCAGGTCACGATCTCATGGTGTGTGAGTTCGAGCCCGGGGTCGGGCTCTGCGCTGACAGCTCGGAGACTGGAATCTGCTTCGGATTCTGTGTCTCCCTCTCTCTCTCTGCCCCTCCCTCGCTCTCTCTCTTTCTAATAAACATTAAAAAAAAAAAATTTTTTTTTTTTAAGAATTACAACTTACCAGAGCAGAAACCTCCATCAGGTTGGGGGGCAACTGAGTGGCTCTTGAGGAATTGCTGGGGGCTCAGTGTAGACAAGTCCGAGAGTTAAAAACTCCAGGGAGAGGGGCGCCCGGCTGGCTCAGCGGGAAGAGAACTCAACTCTTGATCTCGGGACTGCGAGTTCGAGCCCCCCTCCAAGAGCCCCACTAGGTTCTTACAGTGAAGATGGGGAGGAAATCCCCCTCTGCGCCTCGCAGGGGAGGGAAAAGTAGCCGTTTTGAAATTCATCCGGAACATTCCGTCCTTCTTGCCAAGGCCTGGCCTCCAGAGAAGCTATTTTACCAGAGCCTAACCTAATGAAATGTAATCACAACCTAACTCACCTGGCAGGAGGGAAATACCCACTCCCAGCCCTCCCTAGTGGTTCTGGCCCTCCCGAGGGGGAGAAAGAACGGGAAGCTTGCTGCACCTGAAACTAATGTGTGTAATACATGTGGGTCAACTAGGCTCCAGGGTGGCTAGAGTATGCGACTCTTAATCTCCAGGTCGTGAGTTCAAGCCCCGCGTCAGGCTCTGTGATGACAGCTCAGGGCCTGGAGCCTGCTTCGGATTCTGTGTCTCCCTCTCTCTCTCTCTCTCTCTCTCTCTGCCCCTCCCCCATTCATGCTCTGTCTCTCAAAAATAAACATTTATTTTTTTTACGTTTATTTTTGAGACAGAGAGAGAGCATGAACGGGGGAGGGTCAGAGAGAGAGGGAGACACAGAATCTGAAACAGGCTCCAGGCTCTGAGCTGTCAGCACAGAGCCCGATGCGGGGCTCGAACTCACGGACCGCGAGATCATGACCTGAGCCGAAGTCGGATGCCCAACCGACTGAGCCACCCAGGCGCCCCAAAAATAAACATTTAAACAATTTTTTGAACAAACAAACTTGGAGCGCCTGGTTGGCTCAGGGGGTAGAACATCTGACTCTTGAATTTGAGGTCGTCAATTGGAGCCTCATGCTGAGCGTAGAGATTAAATAAATAAAACTTAAAAAGTAATCAAGGAACAAACGAAACTCCAGTTAAAAACAGTAACTGAGAAGCACCTGTGAAGCTTACAGCCCAGGGAACCCAGGCTCGCTAACAGGGCTCCCCTCCCCCACACCTGGCGGGCGCATCACTAAAGGTCTATTTATAGCCGTCTGTTTCACCCCGCGCCTGCTGTCTGGCTTGCGGACAAAAATTTACAAGCCGTACTAAAAGTCAAAACACAGTATGAAGATAGACTCAGATACGGCGGAGAGGAAAATGTCAAACTGCGGCCGCCCCTCGGAACCCTGGCTCTCTTTTTCTGCTTCCAAAAAGGATTCGCGTCTGATGTTGCAATTTTGGAAATTTGGACACAGAGTAGACAAGATCACATTTGTGGTGCCTTCCGTGGGAACCCGGCAGAGGCCTGCTTGGCAGGGGGCGTGGCTTCTTCCCGAAGTCACCCTTCTGCTTCTCAAGTTCCCAATGTCCTTTCCTGCCTTTCACAAATGGGATCTTTTTCAGAACTTGCCAGCAGAGGAGGCATTTAGGGTTTGTGGGAGTCTGGCATTCTGGTGTCTCTGTCGCGCAATTCACATAAAGGTCACGAAGGAGTCTGAGCAGGCTTTTTTCTTGGAGAATGGAGGCAACAGAGGTCACACTTGTCTCATTCCAGATCTTAAAAAGAATGTTTCTCCAGTCTCTCTTTTTTTTTTTTTTTAAAGCTTTTCTTTTTAAGGGAAGCCTGAGTGGCTCAGTCGGTTGAGTGCCCGACTTGGGCTCGGGTCGTGATCTCAACAGTTTGTGGGTTCGAGCCCCGTGTTGGCTTTGTGCTGACAGCTCAGAACCTGCTTGGGATTCTCTCTCTCCCTCGCTCTCTGCCCCTCCCCCACTCACACTCTGTCGCTCTCAAAAAAAAAAAAAATACACATTTAAAAAACTAAAAATAGGGGCGCCAGGGTAGCTCAGTCGGTTGAGCGTCCGACTTCGGCTCAGGTCATGATCTCATGGTCCGTGAGTTCGAGCCCCGCGACAGGCTCTGGGCTGATGGCTCAGAGCCTGGAGCCTGCTTCCGATTCTGTGTCTCCCTCTCTCTCTGCCCCTCCCCCGTTCATGCTCTGTCTCTCTCTGTCTCAAAAATAAATAAATGTTAAAAAAAAAAAAGTAAAAAAATAAAAGTAAAAAAAATTAAAAGTAAATAAAAAATAAGAAAACACTGATTAGAACTCGTGTCTACCTACGTGCCTCTCACCAACCAGCTTCCCTGACAGCCCCAACACACAGTGATCACCATCCTGAATCTTGCATTAACTCTTTCTTGCTTCCCCACCTTTATTAAAGTATGATCGACAGATTAAATTATATATATATTGAAGATATACAGCATGGGGGCACCGGGCTGGCTCAGTCAGAAGAGCATGGGGCTTTTGATCTCAGAGGTCATGAGTTTGAGCCCCATGTTGAGTATGGAGGTACTTAAATAAAGAAAACAAAATTTTTAATGTGCACAACACAATAATTTGATATATGTATACGCTGCGAAATGATTGCCCCCATCAAGCTAATTAACAGATCGATCACCTCACATGTGTGTGGTGACAACAGGCGAAATCTGTTCCCTTGGCCAATTTCAAGCGCACAATACATCGTTATCAACTCTAGTCCCCGTGTTGTACATCGGGTCTCCAGAATCTGTTCATCTCATCACTGTAAGTGACCAACCTGTTCCCATTTCCCCCTTCCCCCCTTCCCCCAGCCCCTGGCCACCACCACTCACCTTTTTAAGATGCCACATGGGAGTGAGATCGCGTCGTTTTTATCTTTCTGCGTCTGGCTTCTCTTAGCATTGTGTCCTCTAGTCTCATCCACACTGTTGCAAGTGGCAGGGTTTCCTTCCTTTGTAAGGCTGAAGAATACGCCATTGTATGTACGCACCCCATTTCCTTTATCCATTCATCCATCAATGGACATTTGGTTCACTTCCTCTCCTTGGCTATTGTGAATAATGCCGCCGTAAAGACGGGGGTGCGGCTACCTTTTCGAGAGTGTGATTTCATTCCCTTTGGGTTTATACCCAGAATCGCGAGTGCCGGATCATATAGTGGTTCTATTTTGAAGTTTTTGAGGAAACGCTAGACTGTTTTCCACGGCAGCTGTAAGCAATTTACCTTCCCACCAAAAGCGCACCAGGTCGGCCTTGCTCCCCTCTCTTGTCCGCACTTCATACCTTTTGCGGTTTTGACAGTAGCCATCCTAACAAGTGTGAAATGATGCCTCTCGTAGCTTCGGTCAGCATCTCCCTCAGGGTCCGTGATGTTGAGCATCTTTTCGTACACCTGTTCTAAGCGGCCTGGGGACAGGCTTCCTGACGGATGCCTTGAACACTCTGAGGTTGGCAGCCCTTTGCTGACTTCTGAGCCTCGGTTGCTGTGCTCCCGGCCTCTCCACCCCCCTTCTCCTGCCAATACCTCAGGATCGCGGGAGGGGCGGGGAAGTAGAGTGTCCCTTGGGCAGTGTCCTGCACCGCTGAGGGAACTGGGTACCCGCTCACCATGCGTTCGCCTTAGCCCCTGGGAGACATCGCGGGCTGGGGCGGGAGGGTCTCTCTCCGCGTTGGGCTGTGCTGCCTTCGGGAAGGCGCCATGAGGGAACGTGAAACTGATCATCTTATCCATTTCAGCGCGTCTCAAATGTTTTCTTCCAAGAGGGTGCTGGAACTTCGCTGGACTCCTGGACTCCCACAAAGATACTCTCATCCCTGGATGGTTTCCAAAATCAATATTCTGTGCCAGGATGATGTAGGTAACCCCTCTTCTGCCAACTCGTTGACATCACTTGGCACGGCTGTCTCTTGCGTTTATCACATACGTGCGTGGTGCTGAAATATTGCTTAATTTTAGTTAACTATTAGCTTTATAAAAACGCTATCAAAAAAAATAAAAATAAAAGCGGTATCTTCTGAGATTTTTTTTTTCGTTTAATATTCGATGTCTAAGATTCAACCATGCTGTCGTGGTTCAAATGACTGTGTAATATTCCATTTGGCGATTACGCCATGATGTACGTATTCATTCTCCTGCCTGTAGACACTTGAGTTGTTCTCATGTGTTTGCCATTATAAACGCTGCTGTCGTGAACGTGTTTATACATGCGTCCTGGTGCTCAGATGAACTCTGAGCACAGAGTTAGGATTGGAATCCGAGGTCCGAGGGTGGATAACGTCCAACTTTGCGAAGTGATGTCAAACTTTCCCAAACAAATTTACACTTCCTCCCTTGAGCGGGACCCACCCTCTTGATCCTTATCCCCTCGATACTCGCTATTTTGCAAAATTCTTTATTCTGCCAGTCAGTTGGATGTGAAATAGTATCGAACTACAATTTTGATTTGAATTCCCTACTTACAGAGAAAGCTGAACATCTCCTTGTTTGTGGCTTATCTCTGAAGTGCTGAGTTCTGTGTTTTTGTCCATTGTTTCTATCGGGTGATTAGTTCTTCCCTTATTCACTTCTAAAAGTGAGTAATTTTTATCCGAGCTGTCAGCACAGAGCCTGACGCGGGGCTGGAACCCACGAACCATGAGATCATGACCTCAGCTGAAGTCGGACGCTTAACCAACTGAGCCACCCAGGCACCCCATTTTTAGAAGTTCTTAACGTACACTTTGTCAGTTGTATGGGTTGCAAACCTCTTTCCCCAGCTTTGCAACTTATTTATTCACTTTCCTCATGGTGTCTTTTGATGAACAGATGTTCTTAATTCTAATTTGTCTAAAAGTGACCTCTGCACCCAACATGGGGCTCAAACCCACAACCTGAGATCGAGAGGTGCATGCTCTACTGACTGATCCAGCCAAGTGCCCCTTAATTTCAGTTTCTTCAAATGTATTTTTTTATTAGTTTGCACTTTTTGTGTGTCATATGTAATAAAAATTTTCCCTAGCCCAACCTCAGAAAAACATAGTCTATTTTAACTACAAATTTAAACTTTTTCTTTTGACATTTCAGTTTTCAATCCATCTGGGATTTTTTTTTTTTTAAGTTCATTTAGTTATTTGCAGGAGGAGGGGCAGAGAGAGAGGAAGACAGAGAACCCCAAGCAGGTTCGGTGCCGACGGCATAGAGCACGATGTGGGGCTCGAACTCATGAATGGTGAGATCGTGACCTGAGCTGAAATCGGGAGTCTGATGCTTAACCACCTGAGCCACTCAGGTGCCCCTGGGATTGGGTTTTGGAGGTAGGATCCAATGTCATCTTTTTTCCCCCTTTGGCCAGTTTTTTCCCCTCGTTAATGGAATAGTGCCTCTCCTCCCCACTGGTCTGCCATTACATTGCTATCATGTGTCATAATCTGTGCACGTGTAGGTCAATTAAGTAGGCTCTTAATTCTACTCCAGTATGTCTAACTCTCTGAGGGTACTAAGCCATTTTATTTACAATAGACTAGACTAGAATAGAAGAAAAAGAAATCTTGTTCTTTGGGCAGGTTCCCCTTTCTTACTCCTCCATTCACAAATATCTCTGCCATTCGTGGCCCTTCATGCTTCACCACAAATTTCAGAATTAGCGTGTCGTGGTCCATGCAGAAACACCTAATTATAGACACAGAAAGCAAATTGGTGGGTGTCCGGGGTTGGGAGAAAGGAGAGCAAGGAAGGACGGCTAAAAGGTACAGGGTTTTCTTTTGAGTGACGAACATACTTTGGAACGAGACGGAGGCGGTGGCCGCGCCACCCCGTGAACGTACTGCACGTGCCCGACTTGTACACTTTAGTTCATTTTAAGCTTTGTGAATTTCACCTCAATTAAAAGCAAAAACAAAAACACTTGGATTCCTGATCCACAGAAACTGTGATATAATAAATGCTTTTAAGCCATTAGATTTGCGGGTAATTTGTTACACAGCAATAGATAATATAATACACTCTGGTTACATTATTGGACTTCAAAAACATAGAAATAAGGGACGCCTGGCTCAGTTGTAAGGGCATGTAACTTTTAACCTCAGGGTTGTGAGTTTGAGCCCCACGTTGGGTGTAGAGATGACTTAAAAATAAACAAATAAATAAACGTGGGGCACCTGGGTGGCTCAACCGACTGGTTGAGTGTCCGATTTCTGCTCAGCTCATGATCTCATGATTCATGAGCTCGAGCCCCACGTCGGGCTCTGTGCTGACAGCTCGGAGCCTGGAGCCCCCGCTTCGGATTCTGTGTCTCCCTGTCTCTCTGCCCCTCCCTGCCCCGCACCTCCTCAAACATAAATAAACATTAAAAATTAAAAAAAAAAAAGACAACGACAAAATGATAATCTTGAAAACAGCAAGAAAAAAAAAACAAAACTGGTCTCCAAGGGAACCCTGTAAGATTCCCAGCTGACTTCTTACCTCAAACAATGGAGGCCAGAAGGCGGTGAGTTGACATCTGGGGTGTGGAAAGAACAAACGTTGTCAATCGAGAATCTTATACCTGGAAAAACCATCTTTCAGAAATGAAGGCAAAATTTCGAACAGCCTTTTTTGGCAGAAATGGCAAAGCCTGTCTTCAAATTCATATGGAATTGCATGAACCCCGCCCCGCCCGGCCCCAAATCGCCAAAACGATATGGAAACACAACAAATTTGGAGGACTCACATTTTCCCATTTCAAAACTTACTACAGAGATGTGTAATCACACAGTGTGGTACTGAAATAAAGATACTCCTGCAAACCAACGGGACAGAACTGAACTGGTTTTGATTTGCATTTCCCTTCAACTTGTGATGTTGACCACCTTTACATATACCCATTGGCCAATCATATATCTTCTCCGGGAAAGTGTGTATTCAGGAATAGAGCTGAGAGTCCAGAAATAAACCTATGTTTTATATCATCCATACAATCTATGGTCACTTTCGGTGTCTTTAAACAGACACACATAAAAACCCAGGTTATATATTGATCCGTGGATGAAAATGTTGTGACCAGAAGCTTTTAGGAATCTAACCCTGCTTTTCTCATATGAGTAATAGTTCAACATTTGCTAATTCAGTGTCCATGGTGACTTCATAAAACATAATTATCAGGGGCACCTGGGTGGCTCAGTTGGTTGATCGTCTGATTCTTTTTTTTTTTTTTTTTTAAATTTTTTTTTTCAACGTTTTTTATTTATTTTTGGGACAGAGAGAGACAGAGCATGAATGGGGGAGGGGCAGAGAGAGAGGGAGACACAGAATCGGAAACAGGCTCCAGGCTCCGAGCCATCAGCCCAGAGCCTGACGCGGGGCTCGAACTCACAGACCGCGAGATCGTGACCTGGCTGAAGTCGGACGCTTAACCGACTGCGCCACCCAGGCGCCCAATTGATCGTCTGATTCTTGATTCGGGCTCGGATCATGATCTTATGGTTTGTGGGTTTGAGCCCTGAATTGGGCTTTGCACAGGCAGCATGGAGACTGCTTGGGATTCTCTGTCTCCCTCTCTCACTGCCCCTTCCCTATTCATGTGTGCTCTCTCTCTTTCTCTCTCAAAAATAAATAAATATTTAAACAATAAAAATATTGGGGCACCTGCGTGGCTCCGTTGGTTAAGCAGCCAACTTCGGCTCTGGTCATGATCCTGTAGTTCATGAGTTCGAGCCCCATGTTGGGCTCTGTGCTGACAGCTCAGATCCTGGAGCCTGCTTCAGAGTCTCTCTCTCTGCTCCTCCTCAGCTCATTCTCTCTCTCTCTCTCTCTCTCTCTCTCTCAAAAATAAATAAACATTCAAAAAAATTTTTAAAAACCCAAAATATTAGTAAGAGCCTCAGAGACATATGGGGAGAATCAGAAAGTCTAATGTGCATATTAGTGACTACCAGAAGGAGAGAAAAGAATGGAACAGAAAAGAAAATATTTGAAAGAATAATGTCTGAAAAGTTCCAAATACGGTGAAAGACACACATTCACAAGATCAAACTTTTCTCAGGGAAAGCCAAACAGGATACATTTTAAAACTATGCTTAGGCACACCAGCGTCAAATGGCTGAAAAATCACAGATTTAGAAAAAAAAAAAAAAAAAAAAAAAGGCTTGAAAGCACCCAGAGGGAAATAACACGAGGAAGCAATAATTCTGCCAATTTATCACAAGCTATGCAAGCCAGAAATCTAGGACATCTTCAAAGTGCTGAAAGATGAGCCCCAAAGCACAAGCAACATAATAAAAAACAAGCAGAACCACATCACACCAAAAAGCTTCCGCATGGCAAAAGCAACCATCCACACAACGAGGGGCGCCTCGGGGGCTCATTCGGTTAAGCGCCCTAGTCTTGATTTCAGCTCAGGTCATGATCTCACCGACGTGGAATCGAGCCCCACATAGGGCTCTGTCTGAGGGTGGAGCCTCCTTGGGATTCTTTCCCTCTCTCTCTGCCCCTTCCCTGCTCTCTCTCTCTCTCTCTCAAAATAAATAAATAAAAATAAATAAAATAAAGAAGCGATCAGCAACATGAAAAGGCAGCCCACAGACTGGAAAAAGTATTTGCCAATCATACTCTGACAAGGGGTTCATATCCAAAATACATAAAGAACTCATACATCTCGATAGCAAACAAAATAAAACCCAAATAATCCAAGTAAAAGTGAGCAAAGACCCAAATAGACATTTTCCTGAAGAAGATATATGACTGGCTAACAGGTACATGGAAAGACGCTCGATCAAAATCACTAGCTGAAGGGAAATGCAAATCCAAACCACAGTGAAATTGCCTGTCAGGCATATGGGAGTGGGGCGCCTGGGTGGCGCAGTCGGTTAAGCGTCCGACTTCGGCTCAGGTCACGATCTCGCGGTCCGTGAGTTCGAGCCCCGCGTCGGGCTCTGGGCTGATGGCTGGGAGCCTGGAGCCTGTTTCCGATTCTGTGTCTCCCTCTCTCTCTGTCCCTCCCCCGTTCATGCTCTGTCTCTCTCTGTCCCAAAAATAAAATAAACGTTGAAAAAAAAAATTAAAAAAAAAAAAAAAAAAAGAAATTACAAACAGAACTACATAATTCCACTTCCGGGAACATATCCAACGGAAACCAAAACACTACGTAGAAGAGGTGTCTGCACCCCCGTGTTCGTTGCCTCATTATTTGCAATAACCAAGACATGGAAACGACCCAAGCGTCCTTTGGCAGATGAATGGAAGACAGATAGATAAAGAAGTTGTCGGGATATAGAGATAGATAGATAGATATAGATAGATACAGAGCTATATATAATGGAATATTATTCAGCCAGAAAAAGGAGAAAATCCTTCCATGTGCAACAAGATGGGTGCATTAAAAAAAATTTTTTTTTTAATGTTATTTATTTTTTAGAGAGAAAGAGATACAGAGCACAAGTAGGGGAGGGGCGGAGAGAGAGGGAGACACAGAATCCCAAGCAGGCTCCAGGCTCCCAGCCATCAGCACGGAGCCCGACGTGGGGCTCCCGCCCATGAACAGCGAGATATTGACCGGAACCGAAGTCAGACACGTAATGAACTGAGCCACCCAGATGCCCCAAGATGGGTGCATTTTGAGGGCATTCTGCTAAGTGAAATAAATCAGAGAGAGTAGAAACTGTACAATCTCACTTGTATATTGAATCTAAAGAAACCAAAGTCCGGACTCATAGAAAAAGAGATCAGATTTGTGGTTACCAGAGGAGGAGGGTGGGGTGGGGGATTGGATAAGGGTGGTTTAAAGATACAAACCTCCAGTTATAAGACAAATACGTACTGGGGCTGTAATGTATCAATGACTATAGTTACCACTGTATGGTATATTTGAATGTTGTTAAGAGAGTAAATCCTACGAGTTCTCATCACAAGGAAAAAACTTAAAAAAAAATCTATGAGATTATGGATGTTGAGCTAACGTACTGTGGTGATCACTTCCCAATATATGTAAGTCAGGTCTTTTTGCTTTAAACTTCTATATGTCGATTGTATCTCAGTAAAACTCGGGGGTGGGGTGGGGTGGGGTGGGGAGAATGGGAGCAAACAAAAAAAAGGGCTAAAAGAAAAAAATAAACCTCACACCAGAATCTAATATCCAGTGAAGATATCCTTGAGGAATTAAAATGAAATAGGCATTTGTGGATAAAAGAAAACAAAGATCACTTGTCAACAGCAGCCTGACTCTTTAAGAAATACTGAAGGAAGTTGTTTCGGCTGAAGGGAAGATACCAGAAGGAAACTCACACTTTGGGGGAAGGAATGAGAGCTTGGGAAATGCTAAATCTCCAGGCATAAAAATCAATTGATCAAGCAATCAATCAATCAATCTCTAAGTAAATACAAGACTCTTGTTTTTCTATTAATTTCTTTGAAATACGACATAACTGTTGACAGCAAAAACAAAAACAAAACAAAACAAAACAAACCCCAAATTAACGAAACCATGAAAATAGTGGAATAAATCCAAAGAAAGTAGGAAACAATAACTAAACATAGAAATTAATTAGAATTCAAACATGGAAAAATCAACATGGCCAAAAATCCATTGTTTAGAAGTAAAGAGACAACCCTATGGCAAGATGGCTAAACAAAGAATAAACAAACAGTACAAGGCACAAAATGGTAGAACTCCAGAAACAGAAGAAATTAAACAGATAATAATAATAAATAAAGATGATGGAAATAAGATACAAATAACTTTATTTGATAACATGTTCCTAGGGAAATATGCCATTTACTAAAACTAAGTCGAGAAGAGGGGCACCTGGCTGGCTCAGTTAATGGAGTGTGCAATGCCTGATCTTGGGATTATGAGTCCGAGTCCTATGTTGGGCGTAGAGATTACTTAAAATAAAATCTCTATATATACATATATATACTTAAAAAAAAACTAAGTCAAGGAGAAACAGAAAACACGACTAGTCCTATTGATAAGGAGACTGAATGGATATATATCTGTCTTCCCACAAAGAAAACACATCGCAGTTGGCCCTGACTATTTAAGGACAGTGTTGCCAAATAGAGGACAGGTAGTCTTGTATTATTCTGAAAGGTCAGAAAGTGAGGAAATAATCCCAAACACTTTTGAGGCTAGGAAAGCCTTGGACAAAATAAGTTTCATAGGAGTGCTTGGCTTGTTCAGTCGTCAGAGTGTGCAACTCTTGACCTCAGGGTCGTGAATTTTAGCCTCACCTTGGGTGTAGAGATTACTAAAAAAGAGAAATAAACTTAGAAAATTTTTAAAAAGAAAAAAAGTATGTTTCATAAAATTTGATATTTATTCATAGTTAGATCTTACGGCAAACTAGATGTAGAAGGATACGTCCTTAACTTGATAAATGTTTATTTAAAGAAAAATAAAAGCAGGGGTGCCTGGGGGGCTCAGTCGGTTGAGCGTCCGACTTCAGCTCAGGTCATGATCTCACAGCTCGTGGGTTCGAGCCCCACGCCGGGCTCTGGGCTGACGGCTCGGAGCCTGGAGCCTGCTTCCGATTCTGTGTCCCCCTCGCTCTCTGCCCCTCCCCTGCTCGTGCTCTGTCTCTCTCTTTCTCTCAAAAATAAATGTAAAAACATTTAAAATATTTTTAACAAAAAATAAAATAAAACTACAATGTACATCATACTCATGGTGAAATAATGAAAGCATTCTTTTTTAAGATCAAGAGCTCACGAAGGTGAGTCATTCTAGTAAACAACTTGTGCAAATTCGTCAGAGTACATAGAGTAACACAGGGAATAAAGGTTTTTTTTTTGTTGTTGTTGTTTTCCTTGTTTGTTTTTTTCTAAGTAAGCTCTACACCCTACAGGGGGCTTGAACTCATGACCCTGAGATCAAAATTTGCATGCTCCACTGACTGAGCCAGCCAAGTGCCCCAGGAATAAAGGTTTTGATAACTGGGAAGGTAGAAACAGAGTCGGCATCATGTGTATATGACATGACTCTTTATGTATGGAGCAAAAGTCCTACATATAAATTAAGAGATTATTGAGAGATTATGGAGTTTGCTGGATATAAACTCAATATACAGAAATTATTTCGTTTCTGTACATCAAGATGTGAGAAAATGAGGTATGAAAAAAGATACTGTGTTATATCTATAAAAAATATAAAGAATCAGAAATATAAAAAATATAAGACTAGAGAGACTATAAAGGTGAGAGTCTGACTCTTGATTTCGGCTCAGATCACGATCCCAGGGTTGTAGGATCGAGCTATGCGTGGGGCTCTGTGCTGAGCAAGGAGCCTGCTTGAGATTCTCTCTCTCTGCTCCTCTCCCCTACTTACATGCATGATCTCTCTCCCTCTCAAATAAAAACAATTAATATACATAAACTATGATATATTAACTATATATAAATACATTAATTATATGAGCTATAGATTTAATGAAACTTTATTTTAAATGTTTACGTATTTTTGAAAGAGAGAGAGAGCACGAGCAGGGGAAGGGCAAGAGAGACAGGGAGACACAGAATCGGAAGCAGGCTCCAGGCTCTGAGCTGTCAGCACAGAGCCCGACGCGGGGCTCGAACCCACGAACCGTGAGATCATGACCTGAGCCGAAGTCGGACGCTCAACCGACTGAGCCACCCAGACGCCCCCCCGTTTACTTTTTTAAACTGGAGCAGAGTTGGCAGTGTTCCACTGAAGTCAGGTGCACAGTAGTGAGTGGATGTGTCTATACGTTATGTTGCCTTCTCCACAAGTGTGGCTGCTTCCTGCCCCCACAGGATACCGGGGGCTAGAATTCCCACGCTGCTTTTCATCCCCCAGGACTTCTTCATTCCAGAACTGGAAGCCTGGATGGGCCTCTCACCTCCCCTCCACCCGCCATCCCCTTCCTCGCCCCCTCTGGCCACCATGTTTGTTCTATTTATGGGTCTGATTCTGCCTTTCGTTTATTCATTTGTTTTCACACGTATGTTAATGGGGAGGGACCTTTTAGGAAGATTTCTCGTGGAGATTTATGAATTCGCCGAAGCGTTTTCTTCTTAAACATGATTGGGTTTATTAAATAGTACGTGCCGTGTGCTGAACGTTGGTCTCCCCCAAATGCCCACATTGAAAACAAATCCCTAACGTTATTTGGAGGTGGCGCTTTGGGGAGGTGCTTAGGTCACGAGGGTGAAGCCCTCTTGGGATGGGGGGTCTCAGAAAAGACCCCCAAGGGCTCCCTGCCCCTCCTGAGCGTGAGGACGCAGTGAGAAGATGGCCAGGTATGAACCCTCCTTAGGTACCAAATCTGCCAGTTGCCTTGACCTTGGATTCCCCAGCCTCCAGAGCTGTTTCGAGAAACCGCTGTTGCTTATAAGCCAGTTTATGGTATGGTTGTAGCGGCCCAGATCCAGACAGTATGCAAACAATCCTATTCTTACATGACTTCTGTGTAACCTCCTATCTTCCTACGCAACCCGAGAGACGTCTGCACTTACATTCACCAAGTTCTGGCGCTGTTTTTGGTGGTGGGATTTGGGAAGATTTGGCATTTCTTTCTACAGTGTTTCGTATACCCTTTTTATAAAAATAAGTCGTTTCTGGGGCGCTTGGGTGGCTCAGTCGGTTGAGTGTCCGACTTCGGCTCAGGTCATGATCTCACAGTTTGTGGGTTCGAGCCCCGCGACGGGCTCTGGGCTGACGGCTCGGAGCCTGGAGCCTGCTTCGGATTCTGTGTCTCCCTCTCTCTTTCTCAAATATGAATGTTAAAAAAAAACTTAAAAAAAAAGAAGTCATTTCTTTCAAAACAACTTAAGATTGGGGTTAAATATACCGAAATGGCATCTACATAATCTCGGTGATGTTAATAGATCTTGGTCATAATACTTTCGATACCGTTCTTTGAAATACTTCAATTTAAAACATGAATTTAAAACATTCAAAGTGAAGTGGAAATAACTTGCAGAGGACAGAGGAATGTTGATCTCCAAACGAACAAGAAACTCATGAAAAAAATATGAAGTGGCCAAAAACAATAAATTATTCCCAAATCCTTTAATTTTAGTTTTCAAACGTATTACAGCATCCAGAACCTTCTCATTGTTGGTTGGAGGCCAAAACAAAAACTGGTCAGTAGTGACTTGAGAAACGTGCAGGAAAAATACCAAAAGAAAACGTGCCTCCTGGTGGCGGCTTGAAGGACAAGACGTTTTCTGCTTCTGTGGTGCGTACGTTGCCACACTTGTCCAAACTCCGGCCCGGGAGAGGCAGACGGGCTAAAAAGCTGTCACGTGGAACACGCTTTAACCTAAGGCAAGGGCCTGAGCTGCTCGCCCAGCAAGCTGGTAAAAAGCACCACGGAGCACGTGGTAGGTATTTGTTCAGAGAATACGTGTACCCTCGGGGGCGTCTCCCCGCCTCTTCCCGGCCTGGGCAGGGGTCCCCACACTCAGCAGCAGCCCAGGCGGGTGGGCCAGACACAGCTGCCTCCCAGTAAAGCACTCAACGTCACGTTTTTGGCCAAAATTAGTAAACTTTATTTGAACTTCAAAAAAATAAAATAACAGACGAAAGGCAGCTTTAGCTTTGTTCTTCCATAGGATCGGATAGAATGACCCAAAGCAGGAACTACCCCTAAGAAGTTAAAACACCCTTTACCCCCAATCAAGCCACAGGCAAGGAGGGATCCTCAATTCGGGGACGGGCCTGGGGTGGGTGGGGTAGGAAGACCACCAGAGCCAGGCGAGTGGATTCTGAGACAGCACGAGTGGAGAACGAGACAAGAAGCCCCAGCGGAAACAGAACCAGAACATTAACGAGGAACTTCGTCACAAGAACTATGTACAAGGGAGGCGGGCCGGGGGCCTGCGCCTCGTGAGGGCACCCCCCGGGCTGCCCTTCGCCCTGGCCGATGGCCGCTGTGCCCCGCTCAGCCTCAGTTCTCCTCGTCACTGTCGTCTGGGCTGATGGCCGGGCTGGTGAGGCTGTAGGTGGGGCTGGTGGGCGAGTAGCCGGGGGAGGTGGGCGAGTAGGTGGAGCCTTTGGGGGAGGTGGGCGAGTAGGTGGGGCTGGTGGGCGAGTACTTGGGGGAGGTGGGCGAGTAGGTGGGGCTGGTGGGCGAGTACTTGGGGGAGGTCGGGGTATAGACCGGAGAGGTTGGCGAGTAAGTAGGAGACGTCGGGGAATATTTTGGGGTGGTAGGCGAGTAGGTGGGGCTGGTGGGCGAGTACTTGGGGGAGGTGGGTGAGTACTTGGGGCTGGTGGGCGAGTACTTGGGGGAGGTCGGGGTGTATTCCGGGGAACTGGGGCTGTAAGAGGGACTGGTGGGGGTATACTTCGGCGAGGTGGGGCTGTAGCTGGGGGAGCTGGGGCTGTAGCTGGGGGAGCTCGGGGTGTAGGTCGGGGACTGCGGTGTGTATCGTGGGCTTGACGGGGAGTAGCTTGGCGAGGTCGGGGAGTAGCTGGGTGAAGTCGGAGAGTAGCTGGGAGAGGTTGGGCTGTAGTTAGGGCTTGTCGGTGTGTAGTTGGGGCTCGTGGGGGAGTAGCTGGGTGATGTCGGGCTATAGCTGGGGGACGTTGGGGTATAATTGGGACTGGTCGGAGAGTAGTTAGGGCTGGTCGGGGAGTAGCTCGGGGACGTGGGGGAGTAGCTGGGGGATGTGGGAGAATAGCTGGGGGATGTGGGGGAGTAGCTGGGGGATGTGGGGGAGTAGCTGGGAGAGGTCGGGGAGTAGCTGGGAGAGGTCGGGGAGTAGCTGGGAGAAGTGGGAGAGTAGCTGGGAGAGGTCGGGGAGTAGCTGGGAGAGGTGGGAGAGTAGCTCGGGGAAGTGGGAGAGTAGCTGGGAGAGGTCGGGGAGTAGCTGGGAGAAGTCGGGGAGTAGCTGGGAGACGTTGGAGAATAGCTGGGGGAGGTCGGGGAGTAGCTGGGTGACGTGGGGCTATAGTTAGGACTGGTGGGAGAGTAGGACGGGGAGGTCGGGGAGTAGGAGGGCGAGGTGGGGGAGTAGGAGGGGCTCTGGGGTGTGTAGCCCCCAGGGGAGCGAGGCTCGTAGGCAGGAGACGTGGGTGAGTAGCTAGGAGACATGGCACCACCTGGAGGAGGAAAAGCCGACAGGAGCCACGTGAGGGAGAGTCAGCCGGAGGGAAGGACCGGGACGAAATGATGAACTTGGCCCCACAGACGGACAGGGCCTGCTCACCTGGTGAGGGGATGTAGGGGCTCGAGGGGCCCGGGGAGCCCGGCGAGCCCGGCGTGGGGGACCACGCAGGGGAGTAGCCTGGACTGAAGCCGCTGGCATCCGAAGCAGCACTAGGGGAGAAGCCAGCTGCCCCTGGGGTCATCCCACTTCCTGTGGAGTGACAGAGGAAACAGGCATTAAAACCAGAGCTGGAGCCCCCCCCCACTTCCCCCCCCCCACGCCTTCCGACACGGAGACTCCTCACCCTCCTGTGACCCCCCAGGGGGCCCCTCTGCCAGCCGGGGTCACTCACCGACACTGGGAGACCAGGCGCCATAGGCCGGAGTGGCACCCTGGTTCCAGGGAGTCATGGCCGGAGAAATCCCTCCCATGGGACTGGGCGCTGAGCCGAAGAACATGCCAGTGGCTGCGCGAGGAGGATGCACAGGGACTGGTGAGCACGGCGTCTGGGGACCGGCCTGTCCCTCCCCCCCACCCCCCGCCGCCGCCTCCCGAACCCTCCTACTCACGTCCGGCGGCCCCCAGGCCGGGGATGTTGGTGGGGATCTCCATGCCGTACTTGCACTTCTCCGCGTCGAGCAGGAGGTCGAAGCAGCCGGTGCCGGCCGGAGCGAGCTGGCCCAGCATGATGTTCTCAGACACCCCCTTCATGGGGTCGCTCTCTCCGTGCGCGGCCGCTTCCATGAGCACATCCACCTGAACGGCCGGAGGACGGGGCCCCCGTGAGACCCGCCACTCCCAGTGCTCCGGGGCCGCTCTGCCCCGGGTGCACACACCCGCCCGACGGGGCAAGGGCAGCGGCAACGCCCCCCCTCTCCCCGCGGCGCTCCCTCCTCCTGCCCCCTCAGTCCGCCCCTGCTCCGTTCCGCCATTACCGTTTCCTCAAAGGAGCATTTCATGAGAGGTCCCGTATCCTGGCGGTTAACCCCGTGTCGCGTGATGGCCATTAAGTGGCCACGACAGGTCATGGTATCACACAGGAGAGCCAGGTGGCGGTAATTGACGTAGGAACCGTCAAAGGAGATGACGTGGTAGAGCTCTCGCTCCAAGGCCTTCCGCACGGCTTCGATGCCCAGCACCTGGCACGGGGTTGCGGGTGAAGGGTCAAGACCGAGTGACCGCGCTCTCCTCTTGCCACCCGCCCCCGCCCCCCCATCCGGAGGGACGGTCGGGAGTCGGTGCAGCCCAGACTCAACGGTGGACTCGGGCACGGATAACCCTGGGCGAGGAGATGCGGTGCGGGAGCTTCCGGGCTCGAGCGGCTCACCGTGAAGATCTCCACGATGTCGTTGGACGTGGTGCGCACAGGGTCCACGTCCTTCTCACTCAGCACCCGCATCAGGCTCACACCGTCGGTCTCCAGGATCCACTCCTGCAGGGCCTTGAACTCTCCGTCCTCCGTGATGATGATCTTCTTCTTGTTGTCCGTCTGCGGCAGGTGCATGTACACCTGCGGGGATGGCGGGAGCTCACTGGGGGCGGGGGCGGGGGGCGGGGCGGGAGCTCACTGGGGGTGGGGGGGGTGGGGGGGCGGGGGGGCGGGGCGGGAGCTCACTGGGGGCGGGGGCGGGGGGCGGGGCGGGAGGGCTGACCTTGCTGATCTGCTCGATGCCCTGCAGGGTCATGTCCGTCAGCATGTTGGACTCGATGCAGCGCAGGAAAACGTCGTCGTCCATCTTGTCCACCACCTCTTCTTCCTGCGCCAAGAGCGAAGCCAGAGTCTCAGAACCCTCATCGCGTCCTGGGCTCACTCACGCCCAACCTCAGCGCCCCCAGGGAACCCACAAGTCGAGTCAGGCGCCAGACCCTGCCCCCCTCCGTCCCACCAAGTTCCCTTTTATCGTGTTTTTACGATCCTAGTAAAAGAAACCTAAGGAAAAGCACCCACACTCCACCCTCCTGACACAATTTCCGTGTGTGTGTGTGTGTGTGTGTGTGTGCGCGCGCATCTGTGCACACACGGCCCCAGGACTGTAACTGCACAAGCAGCACCACCCCCTGCCTTCATGGCACTCACTACTTGCCCAGGCCGCTACTTCCTGGACAAATGAGCTCGTTCACGGAGATCTAGAGCAGAAGATGTTGGGACACGTCAAAATCCTGGGGTCTACTCTCCGATAGTTCGAGAGTAAGCTCTGAGTTTTTGTTATTAATACACCAGGCACCCCACATGCTGAGCAGTATTTTCGGAGCGGTGCTCAGGAGGGAAGTCACCGGTCCAACGTTCCCTTGGGTCTTGTGTTACCCGCTGGCATGCCACTTTCCACAGGACACAGCAATTTTGCTGTCAACCTGCCCCTGGCTCTACCCTCATGCAGGAGCCTCCCGGGAGGAAAGCCCAGTGACTCCCCTGCTTCGACACCATCTGTTTTTTCGATGGGGCCGCTGCCCCGGTTTTCCAAGGCTTCTGCGGCTAAAAGTCTGGGGATCGCTGCTACTCCCCCACTCCCCGTCCCTATGGCAGCCGGCGTGCCTGGTCCCTCAACGCTTCCATCAGGACTTCTCTGGCCCGAACGAGGCTGCACAGCCTTCCACACCCGACGCTGCCGATCCCCTAGGGCGTCCGTTACCTCCTGCATCTTGTTCTCGTCGCTGTTCATGATGCGGATCCGCAGCACCAGCTTCTCCGCGTTATCATCGTTAAAGATGCAATTCAAGTCATCGCCAAAACCTGGTGGGGAGCAAGAACTGTGAGAAAGACGGCCGCGACCACACCTCGCGGTCACTGTTCATCCACTGCTCTCCCAGCCGGGGCTCCTTCTGGCTTCTCCTCCCTCTCACAGAACTGTCCAGAAGGGGGGGAAACACCGAGCGCGGAAGACAGAGAGGGAGGGCGGCTCGCTGGGGATGGGCGGGCGGTGACGTGACAGACGGGGAGCCCAGGCAGGACCCCGAGCCGGGCCTGCCCCGCAGCCTCACCAGCATTGATCTTTTCGGCAATCTGCTCCATGGTCAGCTTCCGGTCAGTCATGTGCTTCCGGTCCAGCTCCACCCGCAGAAGCCAGGGGGAGATTCGGGCCACGTCAAAGTCAGGCATCTCGTAGTAGACGTTCACCCACTCCTGGTCCTCGGCCACCACTGTGCTCTGGGGGTTGGGGTCGTAGTAGATGGCTGTGTTGGCGGTCACCTTCCTCAACGTCGTATGCTCCAGGCGGCACAGAATGTCCTGGGACAAAGAGGGATTGAGGACACGGCACGTGGGTGGCTCCAAAGGCCCCTCCAAACCCTCTGTAGGGAGGAGTTATTCCAGGATGAGAGTTCTCCTTTTCATCCTGCCAGGAAGTCCATCGACCCACCCCCTACCTTGGCCCTCTCGGCGTCCCGAGCAGACTGGCCCAGCAGGAAGACAGTGAGTGACGGGGTCTTTGGTTTCTTGGAAATGTTGATCAGCTCCTTGAGTCGCGGCACGCCCAGGGTCACGTTCTTGGCAGACACACCGGCGTAGTGGAAGGTGTTCAAGGTCATCTGGGTGGCGGGTTCTCCAAGGGACTGTGCAGCCAGGGCCCCCACCATCTCCCCGGGATGGGCCTGCGGAGTAAGAAAGGCCAGCATCAGAATCAGCAAACCCCTCCCTTCTGGCCGAGAACGAGACGCAGTCAGGACGGGGACAGAGGCGTCCGCACGAGGCAGAGACTTAAAGTGGAGTCCCGCTTACCCCTCCCTTCCTCAGTGTCTCAAGTGACACACGTTTGCCCCCAGGGGGTGCACACCCAGAAAAAGGCTCTCCCATCCAAAACCCCCATTTCTAAAGTACGCCAACATTACAGGCTAAATGTTCACTCTATAGCAGTCTTCCAAATGGGAAGCTCCCAATTGTCGAGGTTGTGAGCACATAAAATTTAACCTTTCAACGCGAATCATATGGTACGTAGCCTTTTCAGACCGACTTCTTTCACTTAGATACAAGTTACTGTATCGTCTTCTGATGGCTGGGCTCCTCACGGCTTCCATCACAGAATAATATTCCTTTGTACGGGTTTGGCAGTTTGGTTTACGCATTCGTCAGTGGATGGACTTTCGGCCTGTTTCCACCGCCTGGCTATTAGGAATGATGGGGCCCTGAACACTCGTACTGGGTCTTGTGGACACACACTCCGCCGTCTCTTGGGGGCACTCCTAGTGGGACTGCTGGTGCAAACGGGAACTCTGCGTCCCACCTGGAGTGGAGCAGCGGGCCCTGATCCCCAGCAGCGGTCCAGGAGACTTCTGATTCCTCCACATCCGCGCCCGCCGTCCCTTCATTCCCCACTGTAGCCATCCTAAACTCGCGGGGCGTGAACTGGCAGCTCACCGTGGCTTTCGCCCACAGTTCCTTGACGGCTGAGGACGTCGAGCAGCTCTTCACGTGTTTACCGCTCGCTTACGTGAACTCTTCGGGGGAAAGGTCTACTCGAATCCTTTGACGTTTTTCTTTTTGTTGCTGACTCTCAATAGTCCTTCGTGTATTTTTCATACACAACCTTATCACGTACGTGATCTGCAAATGTTTCCTCCTGTTCTGGATTGTCTTCTCATTTTCTTGCTGGTATCCTCTGATACCGGATTTACGTCAAACATATTCGGAAGTACGCCTATAATTATAACGCTTCTCTCTTCCCACTACTCTGTAAAATCCTTAAAGACAGTGACGGTGTGGCACCTGGCTGGCTCAGTCAGTCAGGCGTCTGACTCTTCATTTCTGCTCGGGTCATGATCTCGCAACCATGAGTTTGAGCCTCACGTGGGGCTCTGTGCTGACAACGCGGGGTCTGCTTGGGATCCTGTCTCTTCCTCTCTCTGCCCCTCTCCCACTCGTGCTCTCTCAATAAATAAAGTTAAAAAAAAAAAAAAAAACCAAACCACTGGTAGTATACCTAGTTGCTGTCTTGCTCACTCTCCCCGATCCCCTACCTCCACCTAAACTGCAATTCGGCACACGGCAGGCACTCGAAGAAAATAAAGAACAACCCTCCCATTTCATAGCGCAACCACGCAGCTTCTTTCCTGTACAACTGCCTGTCCTAGAGTGGTCACTCTGTCCCTCCAAGGCCCAGGTTTCGTGTCTGAAACATGGGGCTCCCAAGTCGCCCGGTGGTCTCGAGACCGCTAAGAACTGAAGCAGCCCCTCCATGAACAAGGGCCATCATCGGCGGGGGGTGGGGGGGCTGCTCTCAGAGCCCGGACGCGTCAGCACGTCGAAGGAGAAGAGCAAGGCTGAGAACACCACTCACAATGGCTTGGTTGAACTTGGACTCGATCTCTCCGAGCAGCCAGTCGAAGGCCTCCCCGCTGAGCCGGAACTCCTCGGCCATGCGGCGGGAGCACAGCGTGGAGCGCAGGTGGATATTGAAGAGAAGCGTGGCGTTCTCCTGCGCTTGCCGGCTCAGGGGGTCATCCCCATTCACGATCACCAGCTTCTTGCTCAATTCCTTGACTCCTGGGACGGCCAAAGGAGGTAAAGAAGTTGCAGACCGGGGCCCAGCTCCCTCCTGTCCCCCCGCCCGGCCCGGAGGCCCAGAGCAGCTACTCACCCTCTACGACCTTGATGGGGTGCAGGTCGGAGGGGAGGCGAGGGTTGATGTGGAAGATCTTCTGAGCGTTCCAGATCATGCGCAGCAGGTTGCAGGGGAGGACCACCTGCGGGAGGACGAGAGGGAGCGAGGATCGCGAGTGGGCACAGTCTCGCGGGGGCGGCAGCTCGCCAGCTCAGCCTTCCCGCCCACGCGTACCTTGCTGTCGCCGGTTGGGAAGATGACCCTGAGCACCTCCCGATCCTCGCGCATCCGCTCAAATTCGCGCTCCAGCTCGTTCTGAATGTGCGCGTTGCTCAGCACGTCCTTCACCAGGTCCTCCTGCAGAGTCCGCCGCAGGGCCCTCTCGTTGGTGTAATCGAAGCGGAACCTGCATGCGGCAGGAGGTGGCGTCAAGGGACAGGCGGGCCCAGGGCCTGACCCCTGCCCGGGGCACCGAGGCTCCCGAAGGGGCAGGGTCTGCGCAACGGGGCTGTGGAGGCGAGACTCTCGGGCAGGGAAACTGCAAATAGGACCTGGAGCGGGGCAGCCCGTCTGGGTTTGCTCTGTGGGGTCATCGGGCACGGGCCGGGGACGGGTCTCAGGTCTGTTCCCCACCCACCCACTCCCACCACGCGGCGTCCGTCACCCGGGTGGGCGCGGGGCTCTGGGGGATCGAGCTGCCTGCGAGGCACAGTCCAGGCGAGCAGTCTGTGTGCAGCGAGGGGGGCCCCCCAGGAGGCGAGAACCACCCCCTGCCTCCTCCTCACTTCTTCTCAAAAGCCTTGTTGGACGGCTTGAGGGTGGCCAGGTTCTGGAACTCGACGCTCTCGCCGGCCAGGCCGTCCTCGCCGTAGCGGAGCTGCACCACCTGGTTGATGGAGTTGCGCACGGTGGCGTCGTACTTCACCATCACCGACTCCATGGACTTGATGAGCCGCCGCTGGATGTACCCTGCGAGGAGGTCACCGGGGCCTGACCACGGGCCGCAGGGCAACGAGGCAAACACGTGGCCCGAAGAGCCTCTCTCAGAGCGAGCCCTGCCGGCGGCCCGAGGGCCTTAGCCCACCCGAACCTCAGAGGGGGCAGCCGGTAGCCCCCTGGTCCCCAAGGCTCTCCGTGAAAGCCGAGCCTACCACCGACCGGAACCGGGCCCAGAAGAGTCCCTTAGGAACCAGCCACGGCCCAGAAGAGTGCCCTAGGAACCAGCCCCTGCGTCACAGTGCACGACAGAGACCCCGAGCTCCTCCCCTGCACATGGAAGGCTGCAGGGCCGTCACACGGGGGCGGCTCCCTGGCTGTGGCTGCCGTTCCCCCCACGAGGGACAAACCACATGTCCAGGAGAACGCCTACCCCTCCCTCCACGCCCTGCCCCCGCTCCCGCCCTCCCCCCCCCCGGCCCCGACCGATACGCACGGGCCCGTAGGCCTCACCAGTCTCAGCTGTCTTGACAGCGGTGTCGATGAGCCCCTCGCGACCCCCCATGGCATGGAAGAAGAACTCGGTGGGCGTGAGGCCGGCCAGGTAGGAGTTCTCCACGAAGCCTCGGCTCTCGGGCCCGTAGTCGTCCTTGATGAAGTGGGGCAGGGTCCGGTGCTTGAAGCCGAACGGGATCCGCTTGCCCTCTACGTTCTGCTGCCCGACGACGGCGATGACCTGGGAAGCGAGAGGCGGGGTGCACCCGGCGCCCTCTGCACCAGGAGCGGGGGCTCCCAGCACTACCCCCTCCGCCGCTCCCAGCCTTCTCTGCGGCCCAGATCTGGAAAGACAGGGCTCCCCACCTGGGAGATGTTGATCTTGGAACCTTTGGCCCCGGACACGACCATAGACTTGAAGTTGTTGTATTCAGACAGGGACTTCTGGGCGGAGGAGCCGGTCTTGTCTCGGGCGTCGTTGAGAATGCGGTTCACCTGGTTCTCAAACGTCTGCCGCAGAGTATTCCCCGGGGTGGGCTCCAGCTCATTGTTATGAGCCTTCTCGATGACCTGGGTACGTGGGCGGGGGCAGACCTCAGTGCCGTCCTACTCCCCTTCCCCCACACCCGCTGGGCTCTCGCGGACATCGCGTTCAAAGTCTCTGAGTGTTCTGCCCACCTCTATCACATCCTGCTTGGCCTTCTTGATCGTGTTCTGAATGTCCTGGTAAGTTTTAGAGTCCGCGATGGAGTCCCCGATGCCAATGGTGTGACCTAGGGAGAAGGAGAAGCATCAACACCCTCTGAGGGCTCCCCAAAGACCTGGGATGGAATCACAGCCAAGAGAGTGCCAAATCCAAGCAGGGAAGAGAAGAGGCTGGAGAAGAACAGTAAAAAGACAGAGTAAGGATTCAAAGCAGGTTTGCTAGAGCCTTCTACTCACCCTCGATGAGCAGCCAGTTGTTAATGACGGTCTGAATGTTGGAGTAGAAGAGGCGAGTGATGTCGTGACCCATCTCCAGGTACGAGATGTGGACCAGCGAGCCGGCGGACGTGCCCAGGGACTTCTTACACAAGATGCCCATGATCAGCTCCCCGTTCTCCACCACCACCTGTGCACAGAGCACCCTCTCAAGGCCCCCGCAGTGGCTCCCCTGGAAATCCCACGGATTTCAGCCAGAAGGCCAAGAGGCAAGGTGGCGGCCAGGTCCGAATGCTGTTCCCACACACGCAGAGACCAGGTCCTACCTTGGTGTCCCCGGGAGAGATGTGCTTGTAGGGGCCACTGTCCTCATCGTCGGGATGGGTGCTGTGGGTGCGGATGCAGTTGATGTGGCCCGGTATGATGAGGGAGAAGATCTGCTTGCCCGTCCACAGGGGACGGGGCTTCAGAATGGCTGGCTGTGGGACCTTCCCGTCCCACGTGGACAGGAACATCAGGAGGTTCATCACCTCACCCTGGGAGGGAAGAGCGGGCCAACAGACTTCAGAACTGCAGGCCCCGCTCTTGGGAATGTCACCTGCCCAAGGGTGACAGCCAGATTCTGGAGGCAGAGAGATGCCAGGAAGTGTTTTCCAAAATTTTAATTGAAAATACAATAGCTAGATTTTAGGTTTTTCTTCTTTTAAACAAGAAGTACAAATTACTTTAGATAATTAGGAAGTAACCGGGGCGCCCGGGTGGCTGTCAGTTGTGCCCAACTTCGGCTCAGGTCATGACCTCGCCGTTCATGAGTTCGAGCCCCGTGTCGGGCTCGATGCTGTCAGGGTGGAGCCCTGCCTCGGCTCCTCCGGCTCCTCCTCTCTCTGCCCCTCCCCACTCATGCTCTCTCGCTCTCAAAAATAAACGAACAAAACATGAATTGAACAGTGAGCTAAAGTGGTAAACGTTTCGGCCCGTGATCCGCCTGACCCCATTTTCCTTCTGCCTCACATGCAGGTCCGTGTGACGCGAGTCAAGGCAAGAGTCCTGGCTCTCCCTCCCAATCATCCCCTCGCCGCCCTGGGGCCCCTCTGCCCGTCCCGAGTCGGGCTCCCTCCCCAGGGGCACACACCCGCTCCAAGAAGACGTCTCTCTTTGTGAATTTGCGCACTGCGGTGAGCGTGTCCTGCACGATGCCCATGACGGGGCGATTGCTCTGGGGGGTGACAATCATGCGTGGCACCATGGCGAGCTCCTGGATCTCCGCCCGGGTCTCCAGAGACTGTGGCAGGTGCAAGTTCATCTCGTCCCCGTCAAAATCAGCATTGTACGGAGTTGTCACGCTGTGGTGACAGACGGAAGCCGGGGTCAGGAAGACGCCTGCAGGGAGGCGTCAGGGAGCAGCCCGGCCCCGCCTGCCTCCCTCAGCCAGGGCGCTGACCTCAGATTCAAGCGGAAAGTCGACCAGGGCAGGATGCGGACCCGATGCCCCATCATGGACATTTTGTGCAAAGTCGGCTGCCGGTTGAAGATAACAATGTCTCCGTCGCACATGTGCCGCTCCACCTGTCGGGGGAAGTGTGGACAGGTCTTAGGGAGGGCGCTGTGAGCGGGAGGACAGGACCGTGGGCCTGAAATGCTCTACACGTGGAAGCAGACGACACTGTGGGGTTAGTTTCACATGGAACACGTGTCAACCACAAGCTTCGGGCCGGGTTATCAGCGATGACAAGGCACAGTTGTCCACCAGCCTCAGGGAACTCAGCTGTGAGAGAAAGCCCAGAGACCCTGGACACGAAGCCTCCTGTTCTGTTCCTCCCCTGGATCTCCCTTCCCTGCCCCATACACCCCTCGCGCTGCGCTTGGGTTTATGCGACCCCCACCCCAGATGCCCACGGCCAGCAGCTCTGGCTCCACTAGGAGGCGGCAGTCTCGGAGTCTCCACGCACCTGGATCCTAACCAAGAGGACAGGATCCCCCCCGCCCCCAGGGCCCCCCTGCCAGAGAGCCTCCTGCTCAGGGGACAGAGGCCCTGGCCTGTCACGTGCCTTGTAGCCGGTCTGCAGGTGAAGGTCACTGGGCTTGGGGTGGAAACGCAGGTCGATACGATCGCCGTTGTCCCGGATGATGTACTTGGCGCCCGGGTACTGGCTGTTCCCCCTGCGCACCAGCTCCTGAAGTCTAAGGAGGACAGAGGCACGATGAACACACGCCTCCCAGGAGCCCCCGCTGCCACACTCAACCGGAGCTCTCGGTGCGGGCCCACTCCCCTCGTGTGTCCACAGCCCTCCCGGCAGGGTCCCAACACGGAGCCCACCTGTCGATGTTGAAGGGCGTGACGATCTCCGCAAAAGTCATGTTGGCAGCGATGGAGCGGGGCACGCCGACCTGGTCGATGGAGAGGTTGGGGTCGGGGGTGATGACGGTGCGGGCCGAGAAGTCCACTCGCTTGCCCATCAGGTTCCCCCGGACCCGGCCTTCCTTGCCCTTCAACCGCTGCTTCAGGGACTTGAGGGGGCGTCCGGACTTCTGCATGGCCTGTGAGGACACACGGGGAGGCGGCCGCAGTCAGCACGGCCCCTCCTCCGGGGCAGGGGCGCAGGGCAGGCGGGGGGGCGTGCGGACTCACGCGGGGCAGGCCGGGCAGCTCGTTGTCCACCATGGTGGCCACGTGGAACTGGAGGAGCTTCACGTCCTCGGCGATGACATGTGCCGCCGCGCCGTTCTGCTCGTTCCGCCGCAGCTGGTTGTTGATCTTCACGATGTCGGCCAGCTTGTGCGTCAGGTCGTCCTGCGGCGGAGAGTCGGCGTCCTCACCGCCAGGCGCTCGGGGTCTCCCTCACCCCCGGGCGGGCGGGCCCTGCCCATCCCTCCTCTCCCAGGTACAGAGGCACCTCTGTGACCGTCACCGCATTAAGGGCCTCATTGAAAGGCGCACGGCTAGCAAGCGGCGGTCACCCCTGCACGCCCGTACCCGCGTTGTTCCCTGTCCCCCCCCCATCCCCCCCGGACAGGCAGGGTCCCCGGGCCGCCGACCTGGTTGCGGGCGGAGCCCTGCATCACGACGGCGGGCCGCACGGACAGCGGGGGCACGGGCAGCACCGTAACGATCATCCACTCGGGCCGCGCGAAGCGGGGCTCCATGCCCAGCACGAAACACTCCTCGTCGGAGATGCGCTTGAAGATCTCGTGCACGCGCTCAGGACTCAGCAGGATCTTCTTCTCCTGCGAGTCCTCGTTGACGTGCTTCCACTCGGCATACAGCTCGAGGCCGGAGCGCCGGATCCTGGGCTGGTAACGCCCGCAGCCACCGTGGCCCTTCCAGACAGAGGGGGGCCGTCAGAGCCGGGAGGTGCCGGCGCCTCTGTGCCCTCCCGGTGTCTTCTGCCGCCCCCCCTCCCGCGCGGCGTCCCCGACGGCCGCTACCTTCTCCTTGGCCAGGTCCTCGTCGCCCTCCGGCTGCTCCACACCGAACTTATTGTCCATCTCCTCTCCGCCCTCGCAGATGTTCTTGCCCTTGCACAGGTCGTACACGTGTGTGAGCCGCTTCTTGGGCTGCCCCTTGGACTTGGCCAGAATGTCCTTGATCTTTGGGTTGTTCTGGGGACACGGCAGAGCAGGGTCGGTTGGGCCTGCTCCTCGGCCCCCCCAGGCATCCCCTCCCCCGGGGCCAGGGCCAGGGCCAGGGCCAGGGCCAGGGCCGCCCCCCCCCCCCCCGCCCCCACTCACAGAGTCGACGAGAAGTTTGGAGCAGAAGAAGCAGACACAGCGCAGAACTTTCATCGTCTTCACCAGGAAGCCCACGTGAAACACAGGTTTGGCCAGCTCAATGTGGCCAAAGTGGCCAGGGCACTCTGTCATGTTTCCTGTGGGGACACACACCTCAGAGACCAGGTCCCCGGGTGTCCGCCCTCAGGCCGGGGTCCAAGGAGCCCAGCCTCCTGCTCCCTTTGGGGCGCCGCGCCAGCCCCCCAGCGCTCACCTGCGCAGGTCTGGCAGCGGCCAGTCCGCTCGATCACCCCCTGCCTTGGATCCATCAGCCCCCCAAGCTTGGGGCGGCCTCCCTCAGTCGTCTCGGGGTATTTGATACCCCCCTCGGTCACGGACATTCGTTTCTACAGAGAAAAAGACCAGTAACAACTAAATAGGATTCCTACTTTCCAGCTTTCGTATGCTAAGGCCTCGAAGAACCCCAACTACCCAGAGCAGAAAGAGCCGGGCATAGCCCGGGGTGAGGGGAACAGGGCATCAGTGTGTGTGCTCCTCTGCGAGGGACAGAGCCAGAGTATCGGGGTCCCGGCCACTGCCAGAGTGGGAGGGGGCGCTCACAGTAGCGGGCCGTGGACCCCAGCCTCCAGAGAAGCTGGCTAGCTCTTGGACTCAAGCTCCAGACACCCCTCCAGACCGAATTCCTGGTCTCTGGCATCCACAGGATGCATCCCCAAAGCTGAAAACAAGCCCAGAATCCGAGCCCCTGGCAGGAACCCCTCTGTATGGCACCCCGCCGTGACCGTGCACGTGTCCCGCCCCAAGACGTGGCCTGCCGAACAACCGGCTCTCATCCTTGCCACCTCCTCCTCCCCAACAAGGGCCCGGCCAGCTCTGCAGAACCCTTCCTCTTCAGATGGAGAGCCCGTGGTAAGACGGGAAAGGCAGGTGTGGGAGTGGAAGGTCGGTGAGAATGATCCAGAGAAGCGTACCCGGGCGCCCCAGGAGAGGGAGGCAGAACGCGGGGTGGGATGCCGACAGGGGCGGGAGCGGGGGACAGAGGAGTTCAGAGGTCTGTGTGTGTTAGAGAAGAGATCTCTGCCCTGGGCGAGAGGCGGGCTAAGGAAACCTTTACTTTTCACACCCTGAAAACCAAGAGCTTTGCAACGAGCTGGGTTTGGCCCACTCGACTTCCAGAGCGAACTTAAACCGAGTAAAAGCTTTGATCAGCACGTCAACTTCAGGCCGGCACCAACCGCGCTCGGTGCACCTTGTCTGTCTAACCCTAACTGCTCACCTTCCAGGAATGAGGTCCTGTCCTTAGACAGGAGAAACCTGAGGCTGCGCGAAGGGACTTGTCCAAGGCCTCTACCTCCAGGAGCCACCGGAAGTCGGACCCAAGCCTCTGTGGGCCAATCACAGTCCGTCCCGCGGCCCGGTAAGCACCTAAGCTCTGGGGTACAGCTTCTCGGCGGCAAGCACAGCACTGGCTGACTAGTCTTCTCTTCGCAGCTGACCGACAGGCACCACAGTCCCATTTTACAGATTACGACACCGAGGGGCCCAAGGACACGGGGCTAGAAAGGAACGGGGCCCGGATCACCTGTGCATCCTTTCCAGGGCATCATGCCGAGAAAACGGACAGTGGGTTCTAACTGGCACAACGCGGCGACTCCACCTCCTTCCACTACGGCCACCACCAAGTCCCCGAAACCACGCCAGACGGACCAAGGAGCTGCACTCTGCCCGAGCCAGCGGAGCCGGCCAGTCTGAGCTTGTGGGCCTGTGACACTCGGCAGGTGGGCCACTTCACCAAGCCTCATATCCTTCCCACCTAAGAGGGGGGCACTCACGTCAGAAGCCAGTACCTGCCCTTCCTCACCCTCAGGCACAAAATGGCTGAGAGAGCACGGGCTGGGGCCAGAGACCTCTGGTTTGCAATCCTGGCTCCACCATTTACCAACTAGGCAACTTCATTTACCTGCTTAAACCCAGCACGTGACAGGTGCTCAGTAAATGACAGCGCTCGTGATCTAATCACTCAGCAAGCCCTGGTCACTTTCACCTCCTAAACGGGTTCTGAATCTCGCCCCTCTTCTCCAACCCCACAAGCCCTGCCTCAGGTCAGGCCTTTCCTTTGCCGTCTACATCAGAGCATTCCTTCAGTGGCCAGCCTGCCTCTCGTCAATCCGTCCACACACGTGCGGTGCTCCTCTTAAAACGGAAATCTGATCTTTGTACCCTCCTGTCCTCGGAATGACATCCAAGCTCAGTAGGAGTCAGCAGAGCTTACAAAATGGGTTTTATGATGTTTCTACCTTCCTTTCTTTTCCCACCTGGGTAACAGACTCCCCTGTGGTCTCCCCATCCGCCAGCACGTGTGCTGCCCTCCTCATTGTCTTCTGGAAGGCCCTTCCCCACAAGGCAAATTGCTATTTAAAGACCCAGCTCAGGCATTGCTTCTTCCAGAAAGCCTTTCCAGAGCCTCCCCAAGACAGACCGGCACCCCTCCTCTAGGCTTCCATAACCCCTGTCCCACTGCACCTCTCCTAATGCAATCAAATTACCTACTGGGGGGGGGGGGTCTGTCTTCCCACAGATTATAAGCATCGCTTATAGACATCACTTAAAGACAGCATTTCTCTCTCGTCCTGGATCCCACGGCCCCTAATGAATGTTTGTGAGACGGAACTCAACCGCTCAGGACCCTCCGGTACAGGGAAGTGTGTTCAAAGAACTTGGAAAAAAGACTGGCCCCTGCCAGCCAAGCCCGTGATCCCCTCATAACGGGTCTGACCAGCCATGCTGAGCAGAAACTTAACGGTCTACTGATGTGAGGCTGAGAAGGCTCTGAGCACCCACAACGTTCATCGGGAAGACAAGGCTGGGTGACTGGATTCCCAGAGCTGGAACCTCTTCAGCTGCATCGTGTCTTGTGAGAAAACGAAAGGCTCTGCTCACCTTGAAGGAAACACAGGAAGGCAGAAGCGGGCCTGACTCTGGCTGCCACAAGGGTCACTAGAGAGCTCAGGGCGATCAAGCTCAAAACTTTGTGGCTTTCTCTGCTCTGAGCCCAAGCCCACCAAGCCACCCACCTGCAAGGACTATTCTGCTTGCAGGTATTGGGAAGCAGCTGGGGGCTGTCCTGGAATATTCTGGAATCTCTCTCTACCAGAAGGTAACACACTTCGTTTTGGGTTATATATATACATGACATCAGCCCGCAGCCTTTCATCCAAACCCTGGTTCTCATGGCCTACGTAAGGGGTAGGCTCCTGAGGGGGTGGCTGGTCCCAGAGGGTGGCCCTGAGGTCACAGAACAGAAGCCTGCCACAGAGTCTCAGGAAACACTCATTCTCTTTTCTCTGCCTTTAGAGAAACACACTTGGAGGGGCGCCTGCGTGGCTCAGTCGGTTAGGCATCTCTCTCTTGATCTTGGCTCAGGTCACGATCCCATGGTTTGTGAGATTGAGCCCCGCGTCGGGCTCTGAGCTGACAGTGCAGAGCCTGCTTGGGATTCTCTCTCTCTCTCTCTCTCTCTCTCTCTCTCTCTCTCTGCCCCTCCCCAACCTGCATGTGTGCTCTCTCAAAATAGATAAACATGAAAGAAAGGAAGAAAGAAAGGAAGAAAGAAAGGAAGAAAGAAAGAAAGAAAGAAAGAAAGAAAGAAAGAAAGAAAAAAGAAAGGAGGGAGGGAGGGAAGGGGAGGGAGGGAAGGGGAGGGAAGGGAGGAAGGAGGGAAGGAAGGAAGGAAACACTTGTCCTTGGAACTGGGCTTTGGGCCACTGGTACAGATGCGGTACCCACCCTGCCCCCTCGACATCTATGCTCCAACCACAGAGATCTCTCAAAATTCCTTTCCTTCACATGCCCCCTTCCCGGTACACTTCTTTCCATTCTTTAAGATCCAATCCAATGTCCCCTCTCCGTAATGGTCGCTGAGCTGTCCCTGGCCTCATCCACGCCCCAAGAGGTGCTCGGCCCGCCGTCTTTCCTTGTTTCCTCCTGTCTCTCGCACCGGCCCGCAGTCCTTGAGGGCAAGGATCATGCTGCACGGTGGCCAGCACGTGATAGGGCTCAGCAAGTAGCTGCTGCAAGTACAGGAAGTCCTTGCTTAGATCATAAATAACGTGAGGACGAGAATAAGCTTCTGATCCGCCGACATAACCCACACGTATCAGAAGCTATTATTGTTTTAAATCCTTCTTGGAGTAAGTTGGGGTGTAAATAAATAAAGTCATACTCTTCCTGGCAGATGGCTGCTTTTAACGAAAAGGAGCCAATCTCGTCACACGTAACGGAGCACCCGTCTCCCCTGACTTGGTGCCGGCTTTGCAGGGAAGTCCCAGCGCCAGCCCTCCTTGCGTCCCCGCCCTCACTCCGCAACATCCAGACCCGCCACAATGGCCGAGAGAGCGGCTCTATCTTACGGCCATTTTTTTTTTTAAGGTTATTTCTTCATTTTGAGACAGAGACAGCGTGAGTAGGGGAGGAGCAAGAGGAGGGGGAGAGAGAATCCTAAGCAGGCTCTGCACCGTCAGCACACAGCCTGATGTGGGGCTCGAACTCACAAAACCGCGAGATCACGACCGGAGCTGAAACCCAGAGTCGGACGCTTAAACCGACTGAGCGACCCAGGCGCCCCGTCTTACAGCCAATTCTAGGAGCCCTCAGTACCTCGACACACAGCCCTACTCTTAAATACTACCTGTTCCATAAGAGGTCCCTTGCCCGCCGGTCCTCCTACCCAAAGTGGACCTGTTATTCCCCCAGACTACAAGAGCACTATATAAACTGCAAGCCATGCAGGGTAAAATCAGTTTCCCATAAGCCTGCCCACCAGAGATGACCCCCCCACCCCCGTCCAGTTTTGCGAACAGCTGGCCTGCCACACGCTTTTTAAAATGCAAGTATGTTCCGGGGCACCTGGATGGCTCAGGTCACGATCTCTCAGGTTCGTGCATCTGGCTCTGGGCTGACAGCTCAGAGCCTGGAGCTGCTTCGGATTCTGTGTGTGTGTGTGTGTGTGTGTGTGTGTGTGTGTGTGTGTGTCTGCCCATCCCCCAGTCATGCTCTGTCTCTCTAAAATGAATAAACCTTAACATTTTTTTAAAACAAAAAAATAAGGGACGCCTGGGTGGCTCAGTCGGTTAAGCGTCCGACTTCAGCTCAGGTCACGATCTCGCGGGCCGTGAGTTCGAGCCCCGCCTCGGTCTCTGGGCTAATGGCTCGGAGCCTGGAGCCTGCTTCGGATTCTGTGTCTCCCTCTCTCTCTGCCCCTCCCCCGTTCATGCTGTGTCTCTCTCTGTCTCAAAAATAAATAAACGTTAAAAAAAAATTTTTTTAAATAAAATAAAAAAATTAAAAGCAACTATGTTCCTATTTTTACATAAACAGGGTCTCATTCTGCACACTGTTCAGTAACATTTATCCCATTCCTAAACTTTATTGGTTCCTAGTGCCCTTGGTGTCTCAGTAATTTTCACAGCACTCCCTGGGCCAAGAGAGATCCACTTACTAAGTACCTAAATCCAAACAACTCACTAAACATCTATATCCTACCGACTCAATAGCCATTTGAAACAATACACATAAATTGAAA
Organism: Panthera tigris; assembly: GCF_018350195.1. Lineage (NCBI taxonomy): Eukaryota > Metazoa > Chordata > Mammalia > Carnivora > Felidae > Panthera > Panthera tigris. Next base: position 2,382,912 of record NC_056673.1, on the reverse strand, counting down.
AAAAGATTCCAATATTTTAGAAAGAAAAATACTTTTATTTCCTAGATAACCACAATTACTTACGACACCTGTTGGGCACGGTACTACTTGGCAGATGTTGGAACCAGATTGGTCAGCACCACCCCGATTTCTTGCTCTAGACTGATTTCCCCCCCCCCCCCCGTATCTATTAGCAGCTGCTAAAAACCCAGCTTCCCAAAGATATGACGTCACTGAAAGGGATCTGGCGCCATCTAACGCTGAAAGGCAGCTACCAGGAACTCCAAATTCCCAAGACATCAGACACATGCAGCTGAGCTCTGGCGCTTCTCCTGAAAATTTAAAACCCCTCACTGGGCCCCTGAGAGTTCGCCCAGGTGGCTCAGCACAGTTTGGGGAACAGGGAACTCAGCCTAACGGGAAGATCTTTTCTCTTCTAGAATACACGCCCAGAGTTACTCCCTAAGATTCCTATCAGTAAATATCTAGGCAATTTATAATTTCAAACAATATCCTTGTCAAACGACGTTGTGATAAAAATCCTCCCACACGTATCTTTGTGAACTTGGCAATTATTTCATTCTCTCGTTCATTTAACGGGCTCTAATTACACACCAGGATTATGTGCTGGGCACGATTTGAGAGGCTGACGTTACAGAGGTGAATACGAGGTCCCTCACAAAATTTACATCCTCCTGAGGGAGCGAGGAACAGAAAAACTAATCCTTTCAGGTTGTGACAGGCTATGAGGTAAAATAAGGTCAAGACCAAGGGGTAGAGGGGTGCCTGGCTGGCTCAGTCGGTGGAGCACGTAACTCTTGATCTCGGGGTTGTAAATTCGGGCCCCACATTGGGTGTCGCGATTATTTAAAAATAAAAAAACTGAGAAAGCCAAGAGCCAGGGGTTAGAGAATGCACAGGTCAGGAAAGCACCCCGTAACAATAGGCCATCTGAGCAGAGAACACACGGACAGAAAGGCAGAAGCCTGGGGAGCTGCGGGCAATGCCCTAAGCAGCAGGAGCAGTGAACAATAAAGTCCCCGAGGCAGGAATGACCTGGTACCGTCGGAAGGACGGGCACACGGGTGTGGTTAAAGAGCGACAGAGGAGTCTGGCGAGGAGCCGGAGAGGCAGGCAGGGGGCAGGTAATGCAGGACCCCGCAGGCCAGAGTAAGCCGCTCGCTTGGACCCTTCGGAGAGGACTGGGCGCAGGGAAGAGCCCGGGGAAAAAGAGCTCTCTAGCCGCTCTGCGCACCGCAGAAGGAACAGCGAGCAGCCGGGGCTACTGCCCGGAAAGACGAGGGCGGCGCGGACCCTGCCGGTCCAGATGGAGATGGTCACAAATGGCTGGATTCCAGGCCTATTTTGAAAGGCAGAGCTGGCAGACTGGCAGATGGACCAAGTGCAAGTTGTGAGAAGGCGCGGAATCAAAGACGGCTTTTGGGTTTCTGGCCCGAGGAAGCGGGTGAACGGTAGAGGCGCTTGGCGAACCGGGCAAGACCCGGGGAGGGGCACGCTCAAGAGGAGAAATTAAAGAGGTTTTCGTTTCAGGACACGTTTTTAGAAGCGGTAGGGCCGGAGCAAGGTAGACGCATATTAAACAACGTCAACTTGTCAGACGGTCCCCCAAAAAGGCGACACCAGTTTATCAGCCTCCTACCAAGAGCGGCTAAGCGTGCTCACTCCCCAGGATTTGGGCCAGCAGAGAACAAGCAGATAAAGAAAAAACACTTCATGTAAATTTGCATGTTTTTATTAGTAAGCTGAATATTTTTGATTGGCCACTCGCCCTACTTCCGTGAACTGTCTGTATCCTTTTTCCGCTTGCCTAACAGGTGTGTGCTTTCCTTACTGGTTTATAAACGTTCCTTGTGTATTAAGAAATCGGACCTTGTCTGTCACCGTGCAAATACTGTTTCCCAATCTGTTTTTTAGCTGTCCCCGGTGCCTCCGATAAAGAGAAGTACCTCTTACTTTCAAGTAGCGAAACGTGCCCGGCTCTTCCCTGTGTATAAAATGCTTAGCTCAGTGCCTATCATGTGCCCCGCCTATAACTCATTCATTCCTATCGAGGGGTTCTGCCCCCGGAATCGGCCCCCACAAGGCTTCTGTGTCTCTAGGGCTTCCTAGTTTATCTTTCTACACTTAAACCTTAACTCCACCTGGAATTTCTCTGGAATGGTGCGTTTACGAGGTCCTGACTCCTGACACGACTTTCAATTCACGTGGCTGAGCCCTGTCCTCCAGCAAAACGATCTCCATCCACAAACACAGCCATTCAACTCCATTCTCTCCAGCCCACTGGCTCCCTCCAGTTCCCTCCACAAAGGAGTCCGGGTCACCAACAGTTCTCCCCCAGAACTCCCCTCCTCCCTGATCTCTCCTGCCTCCTTTCTTAGCCCTCCTCTTCCTCGGCAATGGGTTCTTCACAGGGCAACCGAAGTAGGAGTAGGCCGTTTTGTTTGTGGTTTTTTTTTTTTAACGTAAACTTGATGTCCCTCTCCTACTTCTAATTCTCCAATGGCTTCCTATGAAAAATAGAATTAAACCCCAGGATTCCTTACCGTGATTTCCAACATCTCACCTGGCCTGCCCGGTCTCATGCTTCCCCAGCCCATTTCCACAACTGTCCTCACTCGGCTGAACCCCAGTCACACACGCACAATTCTTTGAAGCCCCTGGGGCCACACCAAATTCATGCCTCCCTCAGGCCCTTTGCACCTGCGGTTTCCTCTGTCTGAAGAGCTCCTGTCCCCCAATTTGTGGCCTAGACTACTGGCTGCTTCTCCTCATTCGGGTAATGTCACCTCCCCAGGCAGGGCCTGTGGACCCTGGCACTACCCCATCTACAGGAACTTCACACCTCGTGGCAGCGCGCACCGCTTCACTCCATTCAAAGTACTCGCCATTAACGGAACCCCCTCGTTCATTCGTTTATGTGTTTAGTGTCTGCTCTGCGTCTATCCCACGACAGGCGTTCAATTCATACTTGCAGAAGCGGGGAGGAGAAAAAGATCTGGGGTCCGGCTTCGTATCCAAACTTGAAAAGCCTTTCCCCCCCTCCCCCCCAGAAGTCCTGCTGCATCTACTCCCTCCCGGCTGCGACCAGTCCGCCCCGGCGGCCCGTGCTCGAGGCCCGTCCCCCAGGCCACCGTGGAGCCCCGCCCGCGGCGCGGCAGAGCGCAGAGGGAGGGCAGGCCGCTTACCAGTTCATCCGGACTGAGGACTCCGAACTGCACTCGCTTGATGGTGCGCAGCGGGCATGCGCTGTCCCCGGAGGGGGGGCCACCCCCGTGCATCGCGGAGGCGGGCGCGCTGCGCAGGCGCAAACCTCTCTACAAAAACCCTGCGCCGCCTCCGCCTAGGTGCTCAGACCCCGTCGGGGCGGCCACCGGGAAGGACCTCCCCGAGTTGGGAGGAAAAAGCCGGAGGAGGGAAAGGTGGGGGAGGGAAGAAGGCGGGGAAGTGAAAAGGAGCGAAAGGAGCTCTCCTCCCCCTTTCCGGAGATTTTTCGTCTCCCAAAAAGGAAAAAAAAGAGGGAGGGGGGAAAGGAAAAGGTTTCGGGGGGAGGAAGAAGAAAAAGGGTAACGAATAAATAAGTAACCAGGCTCCTGAACGGCAGAGGTTACGGCAGTTTGTCTCTCCCCCTTCCGGGAGCCGCCTTCTTCTCCAACCGTCCCGGCCGCGCTCTCGGCGCTTCTGAGGAGCGAACTGGCCGAATGACGCCCTTTATAGATTCGCCCCTGCATCCCCGCCCCTTCCTTTCCCGCCCTCCCTTGCGCTACGGGGTCGCCTGCGCCGGCCTGCACGGAGCGCGCGCTCGAGTCGTTGGTCCTCCCTCCCCGGCACCCGGGTTGGGCGGCCTTTTGAAGCGACAAGGGGGAGGGGGACTTTTTTTTTTTTTACCCCGCCGCCTCCCCTTTCTGCTTCCCTCCCGGCCGAGATTTAAGGTGTGAAGGATCTAGGGGAAATATAGGCCGCTTTTATTCTAGTTTGGACTGTGCTTTCGTCTTCAGCAAAAGTCTCCCCCCCCCCCGCTGGAAAATGGTCTGTTCGGCGAATCGGTAATGAAGGAGGCGGGGCCGGTCGGGTCCTCCCAAGAGGGTTCCTGGGGGGTGGGGGGGGCGGCGGGGAGAGCGCTGGGACCGTCCTTAGTCATGAATATGCAGTAACCACGCTGAATATGCATGAATCGATCAAGATGGCGAAGCCAATCGCCTGTCCGGAAGTAGCTGATGTTTGTGGAGCGGCCTCCTGGGACGGGTGGGCACCTCCGGGCCTCAAATGGAGCGCCGCCCGGAACTCGGGTCCTGGGTCCTTCCCCCCCCCTCCCCCCCCAGGCTCTGAGCCGCTCGAAGAGGCCTGGACTCTGGGCTCGGGGAGCCTTCCCCGGAAGGAGGCTGGCCACCGTCCGGGAGAGATCACGGGACCGCCACAATCCAGGAAAAGCAGATTAGCCACGGGGCGGGACACAGAAGACCTGCGGGATTCGGGGTCAAGGCATCTGAACGTTAGGACATCCTCCCCCTTCCAGAATTATTTCAGAAATAAGACTGGCGGGGGGAGAGGGGGGAGAGGGGGCAAGGATCCCAAGGGATTCTCCAATGAGAGCGGAGTAGGGCTCTCGCTCTCCTTCCAAAGCAGAGATGACACCAACGGCACAGCCACATTCAGAGTGATCCTTGTTTGATGTCAATGTCACGTCACCACCCCGGGGCGGGGGGGGGGGGGGGAGCATAACCATGAGGAAAGGAAACTGTCTCTCAGGGAAAAAAGCACACTCCCTCACGCTGGCCGCTGGCTCTGTCCGCTCTCCTGAAAGCCCCAAACAGCCCAGCCCCAGTGCTCTTCTGTCTGCTACTGAGGGGAAAATCCTCCCCGTGGTTCACGGCCGGGCTGCCTCACCCCTTTGATGTGCTCCTCAGACCTTACTTACCCCACAGGCACGTCCTGATCCCCAAGCCCCAGCCTAGACTCCACATCTCTTGATCCCCACGCTCGTCCCAGCTCTTGGAGACAGTCCCTTCTCCGCTGAGTCCCCAGGTCACCCTTGACTCCCAAGGGGTGCCCCTCTCCCATCTCCAGTTCTTTCCCGGTCACGTGCCCTCCCCTGCTTGCCTGCCAGTCTCTCCTTCTCCTTCTATTTCCCCCTGCCCCCCCCCCCCCCCCCCAGCCCCCAGGCTCTCAAGTCCGATGTCACTCCTCCACCTGCCCTTCCTTCTCACAGCTGAGGTTCTGGGCGGTGATGATGGCAATGCTACCCAACACCACCCCTGCCCCCATGATGTCAGAAGGTGCCACTGTCTCATAGAGCACGTAATACTGCAGCATCAGGGCCACCACCACCTCGGAGTGCAGGACGGCGCACACCAGGGCGGGGTGGACCTTGGTGACCGCGTAGCTCACGCACACAAAGGAGACCAGGGCCAGGATCCCCACCGCCCCCACGCAGCTCCAGCTCAGAGGGTCGTTGGGCAGCACGGGGGTCTGCAGTACAAAGAGGCCTGGCACAGAGCCCACCAGCCCCACCAAGCCAAACAGGAAGGCCACCGTCGGGAGGCAAGAGGGGAAGTCCAGAGAGCGGTAGACCAGCAGCCCCAGCGACAGCGCCAGGCCGCCCAGGAAGGCGAGCACGTAGCCCAGGGCGGTGTAGAGGCCCGTGGTCCCCTCCTGCAGTGTCCCTAGTCCCGGTCCCACAATGATGATGAGTCCCAGGGTGCTGCCCAACAGGCCACACCAGTCGTAACCGCTGAGACCCTGGCTCTCGAGGCAGAGGGCGAGGAGGGCAGAGCACATTGTGGAAGAGCCCTTGCGGACCGTGGCAGCGTTGCCGGCCGGCACCACCTGAACCGCACTGTAGGCGCATCCGATGCTGAGGACGTTGAGCAGGGCGTGGAGGCAGGCCCGGGCCCGGACGTCGGGAGGTCCCAACAGAGGGTCGCCGCGCAGTTTTAGTAGTAGGGCAATGGGGAGGTGGAAGAGACATCGACAGATGAGCAGCTCCAGCGAGGGGAAGTGGGAAGCCTGGTAAGCCATACGAGAGAAGGGGCCCACGAAGCCAGCGGGCAGGCCCCCACCCAGCAGGGCCACAAGCAGGCCCTTGGTGGCATCGGAGGGCCGGCAGCGCTGGTGCGAGGGGAGGCTGGGCGGAGTGGAGGGCGGCGATGGCTGGGTGAAGTCGGGCAGGTTGAAGTAGGGGTGACTGCCGGCCTGTTAGGGAGAAAGGAGCTCGGGCATTAGGGCAGCCGTAGCCCAGGGGACCGGGGGCAGGGCGAACGCCAGGCTGGGCTGTGGGACCCGTCTCTCGGGACAGTAGAGGGGCGGGCCGTCTCGCTGAGGAGCTCTTGGGAGCTGGAAAGGGCCTGAACAACGTGGATGAGGTGATACAGCGTGGGCCCTGGGCCTCTAAAGCAGGAAGCAGGGGGTGAGCGGTCCAGGGGCATCGTGTTTCTCTGGGTAAATTCCTGAGAGAAGAAAAGGAGGACCCGGGGGGTGCCCTGTTGGTCTGGGGAAGGGGAGGCAGCCTCAGATGCCGTGCGTCTGTGTGATGTCACAGGTTCCAGGGACATCTGGGTACACCATTGTGAGTTTCATTTGGGGGTGTCTCTAGCACAGCTGGGAAGTTTGGGGGGAAGAGACCAAAGGGAGCAGCCAGGAGCCACAGGGAAGGGGGCTCTGTCTCCCTGACCCCGGCACTCACCATCTTTCCTCGGACCTCCTCCTCTATGCCTGGCTCAGGGGGCCTGGGCCCTTCGGAGCTCCAGCCCTTGTGACCTGGATGGAGCGGGAGCGGGGTTCTTCTCTGGAACCTTCCTGAGGTGGGGGTGGGAGGTTCTCCCCTGGAACCTTCCTGAGGCAGGGGTGGGGGTGGGGGAGGGGTGGGGTGGGGGTGGGCCTAGTTTCTCTCGTGGTCTCCAGCCCTGCTTGCTTTGTGTCTGTCTCTGCGCCTCCGAAGTGGGCCTCCTTCTCTTTTTCTCTGGAGGAGTAGCTCTGTGATGAGACTTGTTTGGTTTTAAATGAGCCCGTTTATGTCTCACCTTGTTTCCAAAGAAAGGTTTTGCGGGAGGGAGCTGAGGGCCGACCGCTCTGTCTCCCCCGAGTTGTGGATTTTTGAACACCAGGGAGGAGTCTCTGGGACTGTCCCTCTGGAGTTTCAGGAATGTGTTTCTTGTGTGTGCTTTCACCTGGTGTTTTGTCGGTGCCGCCCCGGGAGGCGCACACCAGGGCCTCTGCATTTACGCAGAAGTAGATAGATGTGGATATTTCTGCCGGTGGGGACAAAATACCAAGCTTCGTGGTCGTCTGCACTGGTAGTCATTTACGTGTGTCTGCTCCTTAGGGCTGGGGCCTGCCCGGGCCGCGGCCTGGTGGGGGTCCCTGCGCGTTTCTGGGAAGGGTGGGTGGGCACGTGCGTGTGTCCGGGGCTGCCCCTGTGCGTGTGCTGAGCCCGGGTCTGAGGGACCCACCCGGCCGGATCGCGAGCCTGCCATGTTGTGTGTCCGCGGAGAGGGTGTGCGTGCTCCGGGCGCTGTGCCCCGCCGAGTGAAGGGCGTGCAGGGGGCGGGAGGGAGGGGGGCGTCCCTCGCTAGGCGGCGGGTGGTCGTGCGGCCCGGCGGGGGTGCCGCAGCCAGCCCCGCGCCCGCTCGGTGCCCGCCCGTCCGGCGGCCCTGCGCCGCGCGGGTCCCGTCCCGCGATCGGTCCGGGCCGAGGCCGTCGGGCGCGCTCGCCCGGAGCCCGAGCCCGGAGCCCTGCGTCGGTGTCGGCTGCGCTGCGCCGGCCTCCTCTCGGCGGCGGCGGCGGCGCTGGGGGGGTACTGTTTCCGGGGGTGGGGGTGGGGGTAGGACCGGGGCGGGGGGAGCCGATGATGTCAGCGGCGGCGGCGGCGGCGGCGGCGGGGCCGGGCCGGGGCCGGGCGCTGGGGGGGCCGGGGCCGGAGCCGGAGCCGGAGCCGGAGCTGGAGGCGGGCGAGAGCGGAGCGGCCGGGGGCGGCCACGGGGATGAGCCGGGCCTGGCGGACTCGGCGCCATCGCAGTCAGGTGGGCCCCGGGGCGAACCGGGCAGGGCCAGGGCGGACCGGAGCCAACAGCCGGGCCCCCTCCCCGCTGCCCGGCGCCGCGGGGGCCCGGGCCGCGCCCCGCGCCGCGACCGCTCCCTTTGGGGTTGACCTGGGGGCTCCGGGGTCGGGGGCTGAGCCTAGCCCCGCCTCCAGGCGCGCGCGGCGCTGGGGGGCGGCTAAGGGGGCCCCGGTGCGGCGGCCGGTCCGGCGGCGGCGGCGGCGGCGGCGGCGGCCGGTGGAGGGGGGGGCGCGATCGCCCGGGGCCGGGGAGGGGGGCCCCGCGCCCTCCCCTTCGGAAGGGTTAATTCTGCAGCCCGGTGCCCCCCTCCCCCCCGTGGGGCAGGTTGGGGGTGGGGTGGGGCGGGTGTGAGCCCGGGCCGGCGCTGCAAGCTGCCGGGAGGGCGATGGCGTAGGAGCCAGGCGGAGAGGGGGAGGGGTGGGCCGCCCAGCGCCCCAGAGTTGGGGTGTGCGGGGTGCGCGGGGCGGGCAGGGGCCCCGGAGCCATCGTGCCGTCGGGGCAGGGTCGTGGCTGTGAGTCCTGGAGATTGTGTATCTCCCTCTGTGTTGTGGGGCAAGGTAAACCTGTCCTGGGCACCACTGTTTGCTGGTCCGGCAGCCAGGGGTCCGGGTAGGGCCCTCCGTGGGCCACGGGGACAGGAAGCCTCGTGGAGGGGCGTCCGATGGTGTGGGGGGCAGAATTACAAGATGCGGCCCGGTGGCTTTGGGTGACAGGTCCGCATTGGGGCGCGGGGCAATGATACATGCGGAGTTTGTCAGATGGGTGGTTTTCTGTAGGTTTGAGACCCGCGTGTGTTTTCTTGCACGTATGTGTCTTTTGCTGTACACATGAACTATTTCTGAACTGTTGTTTTCTGCATAGCTGTCGTGGTTAGTGTGCGTGCTTGTGGAGGGCACCAGAGTGCAGCGTGCACGCGCGCCCCTTTGGAGGGGGCGGTTGTGTACCTTTGAGTCAGAAGGCGTCACGTCCGGGTCCCCTTTCTGTGGCCCTGCTGAGGTGTGGTCCGGTGTCAGCGAGGTCGCCCCCCCCCCCCCCCCCGCAGGTTGGGTTTGTGTGTCTGTGTGTGGAGTGAGTTGTAAGTGGAAAGCACGTCTAGAACTCCGGTCCCGAGGATCTGTGGGGAGTGGGGGCCCCCAGGGTGTGTCCCAGGTACTTGTGGGGCAGCGGGCACCGGCGTGCGAGGGGCTGGGGGGGGGTGTGTGTGGAAAGTGCAGGTTGTGTTTATGGGATCGTGGGCAGCCGAGCGAGGGGAAGGCTGTGTGTTTATAACGTTCTCTATGGGATTCTTTTGTGACGTTGTTTGTGGGAGCCCGTCCGTGCTGTTGGACCAGGAGGCGAGCTGGTCAGAAAACACTTGTGGGGAGGGAGGTGGCGTGACAAGGGCAATGTGGGCCTCAGACTGGAGAGATCAGCCGCCAGCCTTGTGTGCAGCCTGCCTTCCGCGCTGGAGTGGCCGCGTGAGGCTGCTGTGGGGATACGGGAGGAGGAAGGCCGGGAGATAAATATGGGGCAGACAAGGGCAGGCCTGGGAGCTGTCGGGTGGCCCAGCTGGTCCCCGTGCAGGGTCTGAGCGCTTGGCCCCTCAACGGCCCGCCCGGCGTGTCAGGGTCACCGGGAGGAGAGGCCTGGCGGCCGCAAGGAAACCAAGCTGGGACGCAGCGCCTTCTTGGCCGTGTTTACGTAAAGGCCGGGTGTGACTCTTGTCACTGAAAGGAAAAAGAAACACGAAGTTTGCAGTCCCCTCCTCCTGCTTCACCCTCTCTCTGCCCCCCTGGCGGGGATCTCTGCTTTTCCTGCTCTCTGTGACGCACACTGGGCCGCTCCCGCCACTGTGGAGGGGTCTGGGAATGGAATTCGCTCGCTAGGCAGATTGCTCAGAACAGGTTTTCCTCACCTTTGGTGCCTGGGCCCTTCTGTAGATGTGTGTGTGCGTGTGTGTGTGCGTGTGTGTGTGTGTGCTGTGCCTGGCCTGGCTGGGGGGAGGGTGATTGTGCAGGGGGTGGGTGGGGAGGGCACCATAGCGGGGGCCCTCTTGTCAGATGGGAGTGGGGGGTGCTGTCTGCTGTGTGAGGCCTGAACAACAGGTGCACCGTGGCCTGGTGGGGGGGAAGGAGGCCTGGGAGTGAGGAGTTCTGGCCCTCCCTCGACCTCACCGACCTCACCGGCACTTTGCCCGAGTGAGCCTCAGGTCCTCATCTGTAAAATGGGGCTAATTACCTGCCCTGCCTATCTTCCAACAGGGGCGTAAGTGGCACTATGGGAGATGTACCTGGTAAGTAGCTACGGTTTGGGGGCTACGCCTGTGCCAGCCGCTGGGGGTCCCCTCCTCGGGGCTTGGCTGATGACAATAGTAGTAAGCCCGTATTTGGCGCTCGCTGTGTACCAGGACGCTGTCCTCTGTGCTTTCACATATGATCGCTCATTTACTCTCTGCAAACCCCCATGGAGGTAGGTGTCCTGATTACCCCCCTTTTTCAGATGGGACAGCTGAGGCCCAGAGAAGTTAAGTAATTTGCTCAAAGTCACTCAGCTGCTAAGAGGTAAAGCTGGATTTGAACCCTGGCAGTCAGCTTCTAGATCCTGTGTGCTTATACACTGTTTTCTGCTGCCTTTCTGAAGCTTTCTGCGGGCCTCTCTGTGCACCCCCCACCTACACACACACACACACACACACACACACACACACACACTTCTCCCCAGTCTCTCCAGAATTTAGCACCTGTACCCGTCGGTGTCGTGTCGGAAGATCAGTGTGCTGAGACAGTGACTCGGACAGTCCTGGCCTTGGGAGTGAGAACCTAATCTAATATCTGCTGCTGGGTGCCGGCCATGGGGGCACAGAATGTTGATAAGCCAGGCACAGGAGGGATTGTCCTTGCCCTGTGGGTCAGGGAGGGCTGAGAGGGAGGTGGCATTTGAATTACATCTGCACATTTTGGAGGGCTTTGGGGAAGAGGTTAGGGAAGGTTGCATTTATGCCAGGAGGGTAAAGGCAGCGGGCTGTGGGGCGCGTTGGGGGGTGGGGGGGGGAGCGCCCTGGGTGCTTGAGGGGAGTCCAACACCGGGCAAGATTGGAAAGGAAGATTGGAATTGGACCCTTGAGTGTCTGGCTGAGGAATCTGAACCTCATTCCCGAGTGAGTGGAGACCAGCGGAGGTTTCTGGGGACGCGGACCGTCAGTGAGAGGAGGCCTGGAGGCGGGAGAAGAGCCTTGGGCCACGCAAGTGTTAACTGGGGCCTGAGCTTGCTCGGGGGCCAGAGGCGGGTTGAAGGGAAGGTTTCCAGAGCCATTCCCGAGCTGGGCCGCAGATCCGACCCAGCCTGGTGACGGCTGGATGCGGGGAGTGGAGGAAAGGGCGGGGTCAGTCGTGACACAGTTAGCACTCAGCACGTGAGCCCTTCTGTGATTTCTGTAACCCGCCGGCCAGCCGTAGGCCCCTCCAGAGCAGGATCAGGGCCGTGGCAGGGGGAAAAGATTTAGCATCTGGGTTCACATAAGCCCAGATTTGAATTCTGACTCTGGTGCTCACAAGCTGTGTGACCTTGAGCAGGACGTGCCCCTCCACGAGCCTCGGTTTCCTCATCTGTCAAACTGGGATCATATAAATACTGACTCTGGGTGGCTGTTTTGAGGAAGTCGTTCAGTGAGACAGCCCACGGAAAGCACTGGAAGTCTATCAGGCAAAGCGTGAGGGCCCCAGAAGGGGTCGAGTTATATGCGTCATCCCGGCTGCTGGCCAGCTCAGTCTGGCACTGAGGGACGGCTCCTTTCCTGGGGGTGGACAGACCCCAGGAAGACCCTGAAGGAGGCAGATTCATTCATTCACCAATTTTAAATCTCCCCTTGTACCAGGCACCGGTCTAAGCACTGGTGACAGCAGTGAAAACAGCAGTAAGAATCTCTCTCCCTTGGAGCTTACGTTCTAGAAACACATGAATAGTACGCCTTGCTAAGTGCCAAGGAGAAGGGGGAAGGGAGGGGGTAGGAAGTCTGGGGAGGTGGGGGTGGCCACCAAGGCCTCCAGGAGATGGTGACTTGAGTCAAGGCTTCAAGGAGGTGGGGCGGCGAGGCCCGGGGCTGCCCGAGGGAAGAACATTCTGGGCAGGGGGGACAGCAAGAGACAGAGCGCGTCTGGTGGCGGTGCACAGAGCCCCACGTCAGTCACGCCGCCCAGATCACACAGCTGGTCAAGAGTGGAGGGACCCGTGAAAACAAACAAAAAACTAAAAAACCACAGAGCCGCCAAACTGCCCATGAAGCTGAATTTCTTCTCTACGGCTTCCCCCTGCCCCTGCCCCCCATTTTCCGGGACTGAGTTCCGAGATAAAAAGAACCAGCATTAACTGGACTTTCAGCACGTACCTAGTAGTGCCCTGGGTCCTGCCGGCCAGGAGCGCGTTCGTCCTCGCCACCCGGCCAAGCGGGAACCGCTCCTTATCCCCGCCTTACAGACAAGGAAACTGAGATACGGAGGGGTGAAGCGACCGGCCCCGGGTCACGTAACTGCCGTCTTCACCTCCCGTCAAACCTCGTAGGGTAGCGGTTGAACTCCGGGGAGCTGGGTCCAAACCCCGAGACCAGGGGCAGGTCGCCCCCCCCCCCCCGGCACCGCGTTCTCTCCACTCCCAGGTGAGGGGGTTGGCGTATTTCAAGCCTCAGTTTCCTCCTCTGGACAGCGGGGTTGACGATAGCCCCCGCTGCGGCCATCTGGGGGCCTTGCAAGTGTCGAAATGACACTCGAGTGCAGATAAAATGCTTAGCACCGTGCTCCTCACATAAGGATGTCACACACGGCAGCTGCAAGTTCCATGATGATGACGATGCGTCCGGCCGGTCGCTGAGGGCCAGGCCAGCTTGGGACCTCCGTGGTTCTAAGAAGCCCTCACGGGCCTCGTCCAAGCATTTTGGCAGGCGGCACACAGCCACGCCTCAGGAGGCACCAAGCCCGCGTGCCCGTGCAGGTGGCCAGGCCTGGCCGAGGGGGGCCGTGGGGGCTGGAACTGAACTTCTGTCATGCTTGCCTGTACAGACAGGCCTGCTACCTCCGGAGGAAGGGGCCCCTCCTTGAATTTTTTTCCCTTCCTCTCGTTTTCACAAAGGTACTAGATGGGCCGGCGGGGGCCCTAGCGGGTGCTGTTTTTCTATCCACTCTCCTCACAACACTGGCGACGGCAAATGCGTGGGGTTTTCCCACACCGACCAAGGCTCTGACGCCAGCTGGGCGTCCTGCAGCTCAGCTCAATTCTGACCCTGTCTCCCTGGAGGTACCGTCAGATCCCACAGGTTAAGGACTCAGTCCCGTGAGTCCCACCCGCTTCGGATGTCAGTCACCCACAAGCCTGGGCCTCTGACCAGCTGTAAATCGGGGTTTCCCGTGGCCCCCCCTTAAGCTTTGAAAATTTGCCAGGGTGGCTCATGGAACGGAGGGAGACGCTTACTTAGGGTTTACCGGTTTATTGTATAATTAAGGATACGGTAATAACAGGCGAACGGCCAAACGAAGGAGATACATAGGGCGAAATCTGGAGAGGCCCTGAGCACAGGACCTGCCGTCTCCCCGGGTTGGGGTTCACCACCCTCCTGTCCCACGGATGTTCACCGACCTAGAAGCTCTCTGAACCCCACAGGCTAGAGATTTTCATGGAAGCCTCAGCACGTAGTCACGAACCGTGATTAACTCAGTCCCCAGCCCCTCTCCCCTCCGTGGCGGATGGATGTGGGCTGAACGTTTCAAGCTTCCACTCATGGTTTGGTATTTCTGGTGACCGGCCCCCATCCCGAAGCTTTCCAGGAGACTACCAAGGTCACCTCATTAGAACAAAAGACGCTCCTGTCACCCAGGAAATTCCAAGGGATTGAGGAGCTCTGTGTCAGGGCTCAGGGTCAACCACCAAATGTTAGCAACAAAGATGCTCCCAGAACGCTTATCACTTGGGAAATTAGAGGAGTTTGAGGAGCTCTGTGTCAGGAATGGGGATGAAGACCAATTATGTACGTATTTTTTATTGGATCATAAATATCACAGCTATAAACTGGTCCTTCGTCGTGAGGGGCTATAGTCCAGAACACCGGCTTTGTTTTTTGGGGTTGTTGTTGTTGTTAATGTTTATTGATTTTTGAGAGAGAGAGCGTGAGCAGGGGCAAGGGCAGAGAGAGAGAGAGAGACAGAGAGAGAGAGAGACAGAATCCAAAGCAGGCTCCGGGCTCTGAGCTCTCAGCACAGAGCCTGATGTGGGGCTCAAACCCATGAACCGTGAGATCATGACCCGAGCTGAAGTCGGACACTTAACCAACTGAACCACCCAGGCGCCCCCAGAATACAGACTTTGTCACCACACTTTTCTGGTATCAGATTTCAGCCCTCCTACTAACTGGCCACACATCTCTAGCTCAAGCCTGTCCATTAAAAATGGGGAAGCCAGGGCGCCTGGCTGGCTCAGTCGATGCAACGCTTGACCTCAGAGTTGTGAGTTCGAGCCCCACGTTGGGTGTAGGGATTACTTAAAATCTTTAAAATGGGGGAGCTAAGCACTACCTTGTAGGATAGTGATGAGGAGGAGAGGAGGTAATACAAGGAAGGTACTGGATCTTAAGGGTCCCAGGGGGCCAGCGGCTACCTTGGAAGGGAGTGGGTAGCCTTTCTCTCTTGTCACTTTACAGCCAGAACTGGACCCCAGGCCACACGCAGGGCGGCTGGCAGGGGCAGGGGCGCTTCTGCAGGATTCCCGACCCCTGTGCAATGTGGCAATGTTACGGGGAACACCTGGCCCAGTACTGCTGTGTGCCTAGCACTTGGGGCTGTTAGAACTTTTGAATATCACCCCCCCCCCCATTGCCACCTTCCTCCTCCCGGAGGAATCAGAGCATGAAGTGGGCTGTGGCAGGGAGGCCTTTCAGCCCAGATGCTAAAGAGCCTTTGGGGGCGGGTAATGAGGAACCCCAGATGCGGTATATCTCAGAGGATGTGTGTGACCCAGGGCATTTGGAAGGAGAGTGTTCCTGGGTTTCATGCAGGGTGGATGAGGGGCCCAGAGCTCTGCCCTCAGGTCCGTAGGTCTGGCTCTGTGATCAGCGCCACCCGCCCCCCCCCCCCCCCGGTTATTATCAGCTGTGTGTGACTTTGGCTATGTCACCATACGGCTCTGGAACTTGGATCTTCAACTGAAAAATGGGTCCCCAAAGCCCTAACTGTGCCCACAGTGGCTGTGGGGTGCTTTCTGTGCGGTGACCACAACGGCTCAAATTTGGGGTGCCTGCTATTCCTTTCGGATGAGCCTTCTAGCAAGAGGTGAGGTAGGGGGTGTCTTTCTCTCCCCCCCCCTTTTAAGCCAAAGTCCCAAAGCCACCAGCTTTCAGAGTAAGGAGTGGGACCCAAGCCTCCTCACTCTCGGTCTGGCGGCCTTTTTCCAGTGCCCTCCAGAGACGGCAGCGAGCTGGCACGTATGTATGAACCCATGGT
The DNA here is from genome assembly GCF_018350195.1 of Panthera tigris. Lineage (NCBI taxonomy): Eukaryota > Metazoa > Chordata > Mammalia > Carnivora > Felidae > Panthera > Panthera tigris. The sequence goes on along the minus strand of NC_056673.1, from coordinate 2,367,398 downwards.
CTTTCGTGGTCACCTGGCACCAGAAACCCCCTCTAAGATTTGTGGGCCTGGGGTGTGTGTGTGTGTGTGTGTGTGCGTGTGTGCAGTCCTCTCCTAAGTGGAATATCTAGCAGTTTGGTCCAATGAAAAAAAAAGCTCTAGCAAATCTATTTTGATGTGGAAATGAGACTCTTATAATGAAAGACAACATGCAAATCTTTGATTTTCTTTGAGCCCCGAAGATTGGGCCAAAGGGACTTGAGACTGATCCGAGAGGCTCCCCTGGACCTATGGGACTGAACTACGCCACCGCCGTCGTGTTGTTTTGAGGTGAATTGGGACTATGCAAATTGCCTTGTGCCTGTACTCTGGGCCAGCAGGCAGGGGTCTGCAATTATCTGCGTGTGACCTCCTAGGTCCAATCGGATGCGGTTAGACAAATAACCTGACAGGTCCCCGGAAGGGTCCGGGTCTCCAGAGCAGCCCCGGGCGTCCTCTTTGACCCCAAGTGCTGTGGCCACCCCCCCCCCCCCGGGGTCCTTTCCTTCCCGGCTCCCTTCCTGAGAACACGGTTTCTGTGTCTCCGCAGAAGGAAGAGGCCCCACAGAAGGGACTCGCTGAGCCAGCCCCCGCTCTGCTCCATGTTGACTGTGCCCTCAGGTGAGACGTTGCGAGAGTCTGAGGCTGGGAGAAGTCGGACGGGAGGCAAGGGCAGTCATGTTTTTCGAGACGCGGGCATCCTGCGAAGGGGTCACCAGTCCCCGTGGGGGCTCCCTCTTCCTCCCGCCAGGAGAGAAGCGGCCACTGCTTTCCTCTCTGCCTGTGGCTTTGGAGGCTTTCACCCTTGACCTTCATCGTGACCTGAGCCATTCCTAGCCTCTTCCAGCCCCAGAGGTTTGACGTGCTACTGTGAGATGCCCGCCAGACTCGCGTGGCTAAGATTAACCCCTGCCTTCTGTGCGCGGAAGGTTGTCAGCCTCCCACTGGTCTCTGACCAACAGCCTCCACTGCCCTCCCCGCTCACCCCCCCTTCCTGTTCTCGTCTGTCTAGGCTGGCGCCATGCCCCCCCCAGCAGAGGTGACGGACCCGTCCCACGCCCCCGCCGTCTTGCGCCAGCTCAACGAGCAGCGGCTCCGTGGCCTCTTCTGTGACGTCACCCTCATAGCTGGAGACACCAAGTTCCCCGCGCACCGCAGTGTCCTGGCCGCGTCTAGTCCTTTCTTCCGAGAGGCCCTGCTTGCTTCGGCTCCGCTGCCCCTCCCACCAGTGACTGGGGGCCCTGCCCCCAACCCGGCCACCACCACAGCTGCCTCTTCCTCCTCCTCCTCCTCGTCCTCCTCGTCCTCCTCTTCTTCCTCTTCCTCCTCGTCTTCTTCCTCTTCCTCGTCTTCTCCCCCTCCGGCCTCACCCCCCACTTCCTCCCCACCCCGGGTCCTGGAGCTGCCGGGGGTCCCGGCCGCCGCCTTCTCTGATGTCCTCAACTTCATCTATAGCGCCCGGCTCGCACTCCCAGGCGGCGGAGGGGACGGGGCAGCGGTGGCAGAGATCGGGGCTCTGGGGCGGCGTCTGGGCATCTCCCGCCTGCAGGGCCTGGGGGAGGGAGGCGATGCCTGGGTACCTCCTGCCCCAGCCCCCATGGCCAGCTCGCAGGCTGAAGACGACAGCTTCGGGCCCGGGCCTAGGCCGGCCGGGGACTGGGAGGGCGACAGGGCCGAGGCCCAGGCCTCTGACTCCCAGCCCCCGCTGTCCCGGCGGCCCCTCCCCTGCCCCCGATGTGGGAAGAGCTTCATCCATCCCAAGCGGCTGCAGACCCATGAGGCGCAGTGCCGACGGGGGGCCGGCCCTCGAGGGCCTGCGGGGCTGGGCCCCGGGGGCCCCGGCCCCAGTGGTCCTGCGGGAGTGGATGCCTCAGCCCTGCCCCCGCCGGTGGGCTTCCGAGGTGGCCCTGAGCACGTGGTGAAGGTGGTGGGTGGCCACGTGCTGTACGTGTGCGCGGCCTGCGAGCGTTCCTACGTGACCCTGTCCAGCCTGAAGCGGCACAGCAACGTGCACTCCTGGCGGAGGAAGTACCCCTGCCGCTACTGTGAGAAGGTGTTCGCCCTGGCTGAGTACCGAACCAAGCACGAGGTGTGGCACACTGGGGAGCGCAGGTGAGCGCGGGGGGGTCCTGGAGATCGGGGCGCGGGTGGCGGCGCAGGGTCAGGAGGCCGCGTGCGCGCGGGGACCACTGACAAGGGAAGGAGGGGGGCCGAGAGAGTCACCGAGAGGCTGGCCTGCTCACCCACTCGCCCCTGCTCGCCTGCTCGTGGTCGCTCACGCACCTGCCTCCCCCCTGCCTCCGCTCCTTCCGCGAACGCTCACCAGCGCCCCCAGATGCCCCGGGTGGGGTGGGGCCTGGTGCTGTGCCCGAGGCCGAGGAGGGCAGAAGAAGCTGTCCTCCCAGGACGAGACTGTGGGGAGCGCAGGCCTGTCCGGTAGTTGTGACACGTATCTCCGTAATACGTCCCCGTTCATAAGACGTGTCCCCGTTCTGTCCCCGGAGCTGTGAGTTAGGCGAGGTGCGTGCTTATTCCCGGTTCACAGATGGACCAGCTGGGGCCTGGTGACTCCCAGCCACCCGGTGTGGGGGGGGTGGGCCTGAGCTAGGACGAGAGGGGGGGGTGTTGCTCCCCGGAAGCTGGCAGGATAGGACAGGCAGCAGGAAAGGAGCGCGAGGGAATGGCCGGGGGAGTTCTAGGTCTGAGCGGAGGACGTGGGAAGCTGAGGCCCTGGCTGCCGGGCCCCTGACTCCAGCGTCTCTGTCCCCGCCCTGTTCCCTGCTGTCCCGGCCCAGGTACCAGTGCATCTTCTGCTGGGAGACCTTTGTCACTTATTATAACCTGAAGACCCACCAGCGAGCCTTCCATGGCATTAGCCCCGGCCTCTTAGCCAGTGAGAAGACGCCCAATGGAGGCTACAAGCCCAAGCTCAATACCCTCAAGCTGTACCGCCTGCTCCCCATGCGGGCAGCCAAGCGGCCCTATAAGACCTACAGCCAGGGAGCCCCCGAGGCCCCCCTTTCTCCAAGCCTCAACACGCCGGCCCCCGTAGCAATGCCTGCCAGCCCACCACCCGGCCCCCCACCCGCCCCCCAGCCCGGCCCCCCACCCTCTGTTATCACTTTTGCCCACCCGGCTCCCTCGGTCATTGTGCACGGGGGCGGCAGCGGTGGTGGAGCAGGGGGGGGCCCGGCCAGCACCGGGGGAGCCCAGGCTGCCTCGGTCATCACTTACACCGCTCCCCCGAGGCCCCCCAAAAAACGTGAGTACCCGCCTCCTCCCCCTCAGCCTGCAGCCACACCGACCAGCCCCGCCACGGCGGGCAGCCCGGCCACAGCCGCGGGGCCGGCCACAGCCACGGAGGAGGCCAAGGGCCGGAACCCACGGGCCGGAAGGACACTGACCTACACGGCCAAGCCAGCCGGCGGGATTGGCGGGGGTGGGGGTCCCCCCGCGGGGCCTGGCCGGGGCCCCTCTCAGCTACAGGCTCCACCTCCACTGTGTCAGATCACTGTGCGCATCGGGGAGGAGGCCATTGTCAAGCGCCGCATCTCAGAGACTGACCTGCGTCCCGGGGAGCTGAGCGGAGAGGAGGTGGAGGAGAGCGAGGACGACGACGACGACGAGGACGACGACGACGACGAGGACGACGACGACGACGACGACGACGAGGAAGCGAGCGCCGGCGGGGAGGACCAGCTCTGGAGGCCCTACTACTCCTACAAGCCCAAGCGCAAGGCCGGAGCCGCGGGCGCGGGCAGCACCGGGGGCAGCGCGCTGCCCAGAGGCCGCCGGCAGCCCCGCTGGAGACAGAAGTCGGAGCGCCGGAGCTGGGAGGACACCCCGGCGGCGGCGGCGGCGGCGGCGGCGGCCGAGGGCCCCGCGGGGCGCGCCCGGGGCGAGCGGAGGCACCGCTGCGGGGACTGCGCCCAGACCTTCGCCACCCTGCGGAAGCTGCGCAAGCACCAGGAGGCGCACGGCGGCGGCGCGCACGGCTCCCGGGCCGGCCGGCGGCCCTCCACCCGCTTCGCCTGCCCTCACTGCGCCAAGGTGTGCAAGACGGCGGCCGCCCTGAGCCGCCACGCGCAGAGGCACGCCGCCGAGCGGCCCGGGGGCACCCCCACGCCCGTCATCGCCTACTCCAAGGGCAGCGCTGCCACCAGACCCGGGGATGTCAAGGAGGAGGCCCCCCAGGAGATGCAAGTCTCCTCTTCCAGCGGGGAGGCAGGGGGCGGGGGCGCGGCCGCGGAGGAAGCTTCCGAGACCGCGTCTCTCCAGGACCCTGTCATCTCCGGGGGTGAGGAGCCCCCGCTGGTGGCAGGAGGGGGCACCTATGCCTATCCGCCCGTGCAGGAATTTCCACTGGCTCTGATCGGGAGCGGCAGGGAACCTAGTGGTGGGAGGGGCAAAGCGGGGAGCGAGGGGCCGGTGGGGGCCGGGGAGGGGGACCGCGTGGAGGGGATGGGGGCCGCCAAAGTCACCTTCTACCCCGAGCCCTACCCACTGGTCTATGGCCCCCAGCTCCTTGCCGCCTACCCTTATAACTTCAGCAACTTGACCGCACTCCCGGTGGCTCTCAACATGGTCCTACCTGACGAGAAGGGTGGGGGCGCCCTCCCCTTCCTTCCAGGGGTCTTTGGCTACGCAGTCAATCCTCAAGCAGCACCCCCTACGCCCCCGACTCCACCTCCCCCGACTCTTCCCCCCCCAGTCCCCCCTAAGGGAGAGGGGGAAAGGGCGGGGCTTGAGAGAACCCAGAAGGGAGATGTGGGGTGAGCTCTGGGCCCGCCTCCCCCCTTTCACCAGATGCCACCCTCCCTGAACCCCCTGCCACTACCAGCTCCCTGGCTTCCCTGCCCCTTGGGAGCCCCTCCACACTCTTGTGCAGGGACTTGGGGGCCCCTGGAGCTCAGGGGTCAGGCTGCTTTGTGTGAGATTGTAGTTTTCCCGTCTCCCGGGGAGGGATCTTTGGTGGTTCCCCTCTTGGTTCTCCTCCAGGGAATGGCCTCCGCGAGGGGCAGGGCCAGCCCCCATCCCTTCTTCAGCCCTTGGGGCAACTGAGCAATATACTTCTAGGAATCTCTACTCACGGCCCCCACCAGCTCTGAATGTCTAACCCACCCTCCTGATTCGTAAACCCGGGGGAGGGGGGGAACCATCTCTCTCGCCTAGTGACCTCCCCTCGTTGTGCAGCTTTCTCCAAGCCCCTGCCTAGATGCTTCCTAGCACATTCCATTCTCTGTGGCCCAGGGCCTGGACCAGACCATTGTGATACCCGACACCCACCCATCTGGGAGCTTGGCTCCAGGTTCCATTCTTCCCAGGGGTGGGGTTCTGTGTCCCTGTTCCCTTCACGTTAAGACGCCATGCCTTCTTTGGCTTCCATGCCTTTGGATCTTCCACATTCCTCCTCATTCTCCTAGACTCTGGAGATGGCCTCTTCCCATCCAGGTCAAGGAGGTGTTGGGGGGAGGGCTACCCATCTGTTCCACGGCTGAGCACTTCCCCAGCCCAGGGCAGCACTAATCTCGGCCCTATCTTGACCCTCAAATCCAGTGAGCCCCAGATTCTTCTTCCAAGGCAAAGAGGTGAGTAGATCACACCTCTTCCTGCCTCTACCTATGGCCTCTTCTGGGCTAAATCAGATTTGGGGGCCAGGAGGGAGGAGCTCCATATGGGATGGGGAAGAGAATCTACTTTCTCCCTGGTTTTTTGTGTTTTTTTTTTTTCCTGATGGTTTCTCCCAGACTAGACCAAATAGCCAGAAAAGTGATGGGGGTTGGATGGGTGGGTAAGCCCAAGATTTGCACATGACCTCCCGTCCTTACTTTTACCTCCATCTTCCCCAGTGTCGCTTCCCTCACCATTCACTCCAGGTGGTTTTTGGGGAACCATCCTACTCCCTTGGTGGGCTTTGGGGTATCCCCACCAATTTTTCCTCCAAAATAGCACCTTACACCCCATCTTTGACTCAGTTCCCCACACCCAAAGATCCCAGCCTAGGGATGGGGTGCAGGGACCCTAAACAGTCCCTAATCCCTAATTTGCACTAGTTAACCCTGGTCAGGGGTCCGTATGTTTCCTTCCAGCGGGGGAGTTGAAGAAACGTTTGCTCCTAATTCTCTTTGATGACCGGGCGTCCCCACTCTGTGATTGGATGAACATTTCCCATCCCACCCACCTCCTCCCCCCCCCCCAAATAAAAACAGCTCACAAGGGGAGAGCCAGTTTGGGGGAGGAAATTTGACAAATGGGAATTACAGGAGTGCAGTTTAAAAAGGGGAAAGGCTGCCGTCACCGAAATGGCAGCTTTTTCCCAGCTACTGTTTTCTGGGGCCAAGATGGCCGCCCTCTCAACGATGCTGAAAGGGCAAGACCATGGCTTTTGGAGGGAGGTGAGCTCGAGGGAAGGACCAGGAGCATCTGACCCTCCTAGTATATAGGAAGGGGGGGGGTTCTGACAGGCTCCTGAATGTTAACCATGGAGGAGTATCACTCCTCCACTCCTCCTCTGTCTCTTTGCACTTTTCTTGGTCTTGGCCACAGTCCGAGTGAAGAGTTTCCTACTGAATGTACCAAGTTCCAATTTTTAAGGGGGAAAAATGCTTAAAACGGGAAAATGCAAAAAAAAAAAAATCACTAAAAAATTCCCACAAATCTTGTTTCTGGCACTTTAGAAAAACTGCGAAAAAAGAACATAATAAAAAATACATATATATATCTACACACAAATTTTATATATATATCTACACACACATATATATATACACCTACACACACACACACACACACACACACACACACACACATACACACAGCGGAACCACAAGAGAGACAGAAAGGCCTTGGAGGCAGGGAGCAGATGCTCTAATTGCCTCCCCTAGATCCTTAACCTGCACTCCTCTGAGGCAAAAAGGCACAGGAAATGGAAGGAGTTGAGGGTGGACCGGGCAATTCGAATTTCAGAACAGGTCAAAATTCCAAAACTGTGGACATTTTGGGAGAACTGAGATTGTAGACATTTTTTTTTTTTTTTAAATGACGATTTAGGAAAATAGTTTCCAGAATGTGGTCGTTCTGGGCAATCAATGAGATTGTGGCAAAATCGGAGATTAAAAATATGTATCTGAGCTGGGGAACCTGAATATTGTGAATTTCAGAGGTTGGAAATTTGGGATTTTGCAATCTCGTCTTTTGAAAGTCATTCGGGTCTTGTCAGTTTGTGCCCTCTTTCCCCATGCTCCCTGGGAAGAGGGGTGACGGAGGAATGGGAAGGCCACTGGTTCTGTGCCACAGCACGCAAGGTTTAGAATTCTACAGACTATAGCTCTATATGTAGTGAGGACCCAGATTTAGAGAAACTGACCAATATTTATCTCCGCATCTGTGTGTGTGTCCAACTCTCTAGGCCAATAAACCAACAAGACAAACAAACTGTCCTCCTCAGTAGTACGCCAAGTGCACTTGTTTTCGTGGCTGGTGGGTCGGCCGGACAGGGACACGCTTGCCCTGTCCCACAGGGATCCTGGGAGCTGCAGCTGTATTATCCCTCTTGGGGCCACAGCTTCCAGCAACCGAGGAGGCGTGAGGGCCTGGTGACCCTACATGCTTCACCATAATGGCCGCAGCCACCAGGCTCAAGCTGACTTTGGTCTGACCTCCAGGCAGAAACATGAACTCAGTCCAGTTCACACAGCCTGCTGGGCACAAGATCCTAGTGGCCCATGCGCCTTAAACCAGGTGCAACCCTGTCTCCAAATTGAAAGGAAACCGACGCACAAAACAAGTGACAGCCATGGGATACGGCAAGCTTTCTTTTTCCACTCCTAGCCCCCCACTACCTTCAACTCCTCATCCCCCACCTCCCCTCCCCTTTGTCTAATGGGACAGGCAAGTAAAATGAGGGAAGTCGTGGGTCAGGTGGGTGGGGGCTTTGAAGAATTCTGGTACAAATAACCTTGACCGGACCAGGCAGCCACTAACCCTCAGGTTGCTGCCAACAGGGGAGTCAGGCCTGGTGTTACCATACTTTTAATTTCCCTCCCCCAAGCGAAGCCGGAAATCCAAATTTCTCTGTGCACTATCCAAACTTTTAAAGTAGCAAACTCACACTGAAACCTGTGAGGTCAACAACGCAGGTCAAACAAAACACACCAGTTGACAACCTCTGATGTCTGCTGTATCGTGCGCTTGCTCCCATCTTGTCACATGACTCTCAGACTAAGGGAGTAGGTCCTGTCATTCGCCTCATTTTACAGATGTGGAAACTTAGGCCCAGAGCAGTTCAATAGCTTAGCTTATCCAAAGTTTGAGCACCAAAGCTGAAACCTGAAGGAAGGATTTTAAAGGGCTCTTTCCCCCCCCCCTTATTACAAATGCATCCTTTTAGACATAACCTTTTTTTTTTATCCTAAAGATAATACTTATTACAAAAAAATAAATTACAGAAAGGTGAAAACAAAGATCACTAGTCTCAACATGCAAACATAAGCACTATTATTTGGTGCATTTCCTTCCAGGAGAAAACAACAACAACAACAACAACAAAAAACCCTATTCACTCAACAGACGTTAAGCACCTACAATCCTATAGGTCAGGACCTGTGCTAGGAGCTGGGGATATTACAGTAAACAAGGCACAGTTCCTGCCCTCAAAAGGCTTACAGTCTAGTTCTTGTTCTTTGTTCCATTATACTGGGAAGCTAGTGTTGCTAACCAAAGGAACTTCTACAAGAAACCAAAGACTAAATAAACTGATGGCGCATGTCTAGCGGGGCCCAAGGCTTCAGTCGCCCCGTCCCACTTCGGCTCGCTCCCTATAAAGGCAATGACCTGGGAGGGCCGGATTCCTAGTGGAGTCGAGAGGCAGAAAGGGATAGGACTCGAGAGTACCGCCGGACTCTCAGTGCAGCCCGCAGAGGACCTGGGTCTTGGCCCTCTGTCCTCAAGGAAAGGGGTCGGCAGGGGGCAAGTGGTACGTGGCATCCAGGAAGATGACGAGGGTCCCAACGCTCGTGAAGATGATGAAGGTCCAGAGGAAAAGGCGATCCACTACCATGGCCACAAATTGCCAGTCTTCCTTCAGCTGGGGGTAGGCAGAGTAAACTGTTCCTGAGCTGCAGACCCCCAGGGAAGGTCTGCCCGCTACCCTTACCCTGTCCTACGAGCTCTGAGACAGGGGCGGGCCGTGGGACAGAGGAAAGCGAAACTGCGGGCGATGGATGGAGTGAAGAGCCAGTCGGAAAACAGGGGGCGGAACCAAAGGAGGCAAGCTTCCAATCAGAAACCAAACCGAGTGCTAGGGGCGGAGCCTGGACTGGCGGGTGGAGCCAAGGCCACCCAGGCCCTGCCCTGCTCCACCCTCATTGGACTTACCGCGTCGTGGTCCTCCTGTTCCTGCAGCTGTCGAGCGATGTAGCTGATCGAGGAAACGACCTCCCGCAGCTCGGGAGGCAGGCCCACAGCCCGGTTTGGGCCATCGATAGATCGCCGCAGGTCCGGGGCAGACAGTTCAGGCTGGAACCTGGAAGAGGCGGGACAGTTTGGCCACGCTCTAGGCTCCATCCCAATTCCCTCCTCCAACATTCTTGTCAGTTTTCGAAACGTGAGAGGGCCCTCTAGGCTCTCCCCGTCAGCGACGACCTCTCCAGTCTTCCGCAATTCCTCCCATCCCTCTACGCTTTAGTTTCCGCCTTTCCGCAAAGTAGGCGGCAGAAGGGGTACTACACTTCCCATGATGCTCAAGGGCATCTTCCGGGACCTTAAGCCGCCTGCCTCTGCACAGCCTTCTGGGAACGGTAGTTCACGCTCTCCCTTCCTTGTAGGCGACGGAGAGTAGGTACTACCTGTTGGGTTTGGGGAAGAGAAAATCGTTCGGTGGCTTCCGGATGAAATATTCATCTGTTCCTCGACCCCAGCCACTTGCTGGAGAGTCCCTGAGGGCTACAGGAGGTGGCTCCGGCATCAGGTCTCTCTCAGGTTTGGGCCTCTTCAGACCCAGGTACGGAGGGAGTTTGTGGATGAAGATCTGCTGAGTAGAAAGGCATATTGGTCGTGGGGGGCTGGGGGGGGGGCGCTCTCATGCTTTCAGACGGGAAGGGAAGTAGCTCACCGTCCCCAACCACCTGCCCATCCCTGCGCATGCGTGCGTGCGTCCCCCAGCTGCACAGCGAGGAAGTGCAACCACACGGCCTTAACTTAAGTGGGTTGGAGGCATCCTGTCCCGAAAACAAAGTTCCGAGGGCTTCCACCCTGATAGGACCTGACCCCGAGGATGTTTCCCTGCGACCCAGGGATGGGCAGTATTGATGAAGCCAATATGGGATCTAGGACATGATAATGTCAGGAGGGTAAAATTGACTGTGCAACCTTTCAACACCCAACTGGCCTTGGCACTTCAACACTCTACCAGGGGTTGTAGTTATCGTTCAGGTCTGTGAAGTTGGTAGGAGAGAGGAGTGGCACCTGCACAAAAAGACGAACGCTAGGACTGAGAGTTAACACTGGTTGGAGAAGGACATCTTACCTGACGGACCCAAATGGGCATTTGGTGGGTGTGGGGTGAGCGATGGTGCAGGTTGAGGACTACGACGCTAAGGATGACTGAGAAAGTGACGAGCACCATGGTGAACATGAGGTACTTGATAATGATGGGGACAGACAGGGAGGTCTCAGGAACTTTGTCTGCCAGCAGCAGCAGGAACACAGTCAGGGTCAGCAGGGCAAAGATCGAGAGCCCCATCTTCTCTCCTTGCGGGGCAGAGAGGAAGGTGGAAGGATTAGGCTTTGCCAGAAGGCGATTTCCATGGCATAATCAGTGACCATGTCTCCAGCCCACTCAAGGACAGGCTTTTGGAAGGGCCAACTGCAGGCAGATGAGTCCTACAACGATAACCTCCAGCTCGGACTTACTCTCCTAAACTCCAGATTTATAGCCACCTGCCGATTTAACTTCTCCACCTGGATGTCCAAGAGACATCTCAAAATTAACCTGTCCAAAACCTAATCCCTTGATCACCAACCCCTCCCACAGCCTTTCCCACTTCAGAAGTGACAAATCCCATCTTTTCTGTGGCTCTCAGTCCTGCTCAACTCTCCTCCCTCTCTCTTAACCCATACCCAATCCACAGCAAACCCTACTGGTTTTCCTTTCAAAATATATCCATACAAAGTACCATTACCTCAGGTCTGAGTTATTATAAAGGCCTCCTCAGGGCGCCTGGGTGGCTCAGTTGGTTAAGCGTGCGACTTCTGCTCAGGTCATGATCTTACGGTTGGTGAGTTCGAGCCCCACCTGGGGCTCTTTGCTGTCAGCGCAGAGCCCGCTTCAGATCCTCTGTACCCACCCCCAGATCTCTGCTCCTCCCCCACTCACACGCACTGTTTCTCTCTCCTCAAAAATAAACATTAAAAAATAAATAAATTTAAAAAAAAATAGAAGGCTTCCTCTTTGCTTCATTGTCTTTACCCCTGCTGACTGTTCTCAACAGAGCAGCCAGACTGATCCTGTTAAAATGGAAATCGGATACATCCCTTTCCTTCTCAGAACCTTCCAGTGGCTTCTCATCTTCTTCGGCATAAAAGCCAACGTGTTTAGTATGGTTGACAAGGCCTTCTGCTAATTCTCTGACTTTATCTCCTACTGTTTTCCTTCTCGCTTACTTCATTCAGCCATTCTGGCTACTTCTCGAATACGCAGGGCTCACTCCCACTCCAGAGTCCGCAGTCACCGCTAACTCCACCTGGTACATTCTTCCCCCCAGATGTCTGCCAGGGAACATTCTCTCAACCCCTTCACTCTTTGTTCAAATACTGATCCAATGTTTCCTTTTTAGTGAGGCACTGGCTGACCATTCTATTCCTTAAGATTTTATTTTATTTATTTATTTTTTAGACAGAGAGATAGAGATAGCATGAGCAGGGAAGAGACAGAGAGAGAGAGAGAGAGAGAGAAGGAGAGGGAGAGGGAAAATCGTAAGCAGGCTCCATGCTCAGCACCAAGAGCCCGCCATGGGGCTTGATCCCATGACCCTGGGATCATGACCTGAGCTGAAATCAAGATGTGGTCCCTCATCTGACTGAGCCACCAAGGCGCCCCTTAAGATTTTAAGTAATCTCTACAACCCCTATGGGGTTTGAACTCACAACCCTGAGATCAAGAGTCACGTGCTATACCGACAGAGCCAGCCAGGTACCCCTGACCATTCTAGTTTAAATTACAACCCCTACCCCCATTCTCATCCTCCCTAACTGTTTTTCCTACTTTATTTTCCTCTTTAGGACTTGTCCTCTCCCAGTATACAACCTAATAGATTTATTTATTTTATTCACTGATGTATCCCTAGTGCCTAGCACGTTATAGATGCTCGACAAATATCATTGCACGAATGAATAGACCAACCCTTGTAGCTTTTTTAAGGAACTAAATAGCAATTTGAAGGATCTAAAAATGAAACAAAGTATATAAGGATGTGCCAGGTGGCTGATTATTCTCGGGGCATACAACAGGCACCTCAAACTTCAAGGAAGGTATGGAAATAAATAACTTTTATGGTCTGCTCTACTTTAGTCCTATACTATTGGGTTCCAAGATTTGCCCTGCTCAGGGAGGAAGTAGAAGTTACATTTGGAAGTGTGTTCTAGAGCTGGATCATTCTCCTTCTCTAGACCGAGAACTCAATGCCAGAGAGAAGGAAAGAGTGCTTTAAATACCAGAGTTGAGGATTTCTGTCTGTGAATCAGGCTGGCACCAACTCTCTCTGACTGCCTAATGTCGGGCAAATGCCTTAAACTCTCTCAGCCTCTTTGTCTTCTTCTGTAAAATGGGAAGACAGTTCAGTACTTATCTCACGGAGTTGTAAAGATTAGAATTGAATTAATATATGCAACATGTTCATTATACTACTTCTAGCAAGGCTCAAAAATAGTAAAAATAATACTAATGCTTACACAGAACTTACTTGGTGCTGGGCACGGTTCTATTAACTCAATTCATCCTCAGAATAATCCTATCAGGTCGAGACAACAATTGTCCCCATTTCCAGATCAGGAAATTGAGACACAGAGAGAGGAAAGAATTTGCCCAAGGTTACTCTGCTGCCTCCTAGAGAAATGTCACTATTGTTTCGAAGGGGGATAGGAGGCCAAGGGACTAGTAGGTGTCTGGAAAAGAAGGGAGTGAGCTGGGGAGGATACCAGGAATGGGAGAAGGATAAAGGAGAATTGTCTAATCCCAGGAGCTTGTTGGTCCCAAGAAGGAGATCCTAGGATTCTGAAAGGGAAGAGGCAGAAGTTACTGGATGGAGAGAAGTGGGGAGGTTGGCAGGGCCCTTCCCTCCCTTACCTGCATCTGGAGGCAGGTAGAAGACGAAGATGGCCAGGAGAGTGATGAGGATGCACGGGGCAATGACATTGACCAGGTAGAAGAGAGGCTTCCGACGAATAATGAGGTAGAAGGTGACTTCTTCCTGCTGTCCTTCCCCGCCTCCCCTCAGATCCGCCGGAGGCTGGATTAGCCGAGAAGGCTTGTGGATAATTTCCCATTGGCCATTCTCTGGGAGGAAGGAGAGGGGAAGAGAGAAGAACGGGACACAGATGTAGGACCTGACCTTACTGGTGCCAGATACGCTTGATCTGCCACATCCTAACCCTCAGGTGGCTGATGTGATAAGGGCTAGCTGTGGACATCAGGCTGGGCAGCCCATCTCTGATAAACGTGAACAAGTCTCAGTTTTTCATATCTGTGAAACTTGTCTTGCTGACCCCACAGGGCTGTCCCCGGGCATTGCTGATGGGGAGGGGGGTGGAGAGGGGGCGGTATTTATCAGCCTGTTAGAAACCGGAAAGCATAAAGCCCATGGACGTGGGAGCCATGCCCGCTCACCAATGAAGGTCCCTTCATGAATGTACACTTCCTGCCGTTTCTGCTTGTCAGGACCCAGCGCGGTCTGCAGGCTGACCTCTGAGCTGTCATAGCTGTAAGAACTGAACACCATGGTGCAGTTCTGCCAGTCGAAGGGGAAGTAGGTGACCTGGATGGAGGGGGGGGGGGGAGTGATGTGGGGTGGGGGGGTGTCACCAGGGCTGCCAGAGAACTGTTGCGGGGGGGTGCTGGGGGAGTTGGAAGGTCACAGACGAATTGGAAGGTTACTAGGGGAGGCCTTGGCCAACGGAAGCGGGATCACTGAGAAAGACTGGAAGTCAGGGACAGTGACGGGAGGAGAAGAAACAACGGAAAATCGGGCCACCTGGGTGGCTCAGTCGGTTAGGTGTCTGACTTCAGCTCAGGTCACGATCACGTGGTTTGTGGGTTCCAGCCCTGCGGCAGGCTCTGTGCTGACAGCTCAGAGCCTGGAGCCTGCTTAGATTCTGTGTCTCCCTCTCTCTCTGCCCCTCCCCCGCTCACGCTCTGTCTCTGTCTCTCTCTGAAGAATAAATAAACATTAAAAAAAAAAACCCACACACGACAACGGAAAATCAGGAGGGCGGGAGAGATGTGAGGTTGAGGGCATATGGGAGGAGGGAGGGGCGTCAGCCTCTGGGGAGAAGCAAGGTTTCTGTGAGCCCTGAGCTTCCCAGGGGGAGCCCGGCCACCTCGATGCTGCAGCTGCTGCGGTAGAGGCCTGGAGGCTGCCAGCGCACGGAGCCGTCGGAGGACACAACCACGTTCAAGTCCAGAGCAACGCCAAAATTTCCATCGTTGCTGCGGGTGAAGGGTCTTCTCAGCCGCCGGGATCAGGACCCCGCCCACCGGAGACCCCGCCCTCCGGAGACCCCGCCCACCTCCCGGTCTTTAGGAAGACCCTACTTGTTTAGGAGCACCACGTCCGGTAACCACACGGATGCAGCCGCGATGCGCAGTGAATCGATGCCCTCGTGCTCCGCGGGGTCCCAGCTCAGCCTGTAGTCAGTCCACCCCTGTGGAAGCAGAGGCCGAGGGGCTGTCCGGGGCTGGAGGCTGGGAGGGGACTGGGGATGGCCGAAGGAAGCCCGGGAAGGGAGTGCCAGGGAGGGAAGCCGGCAGGCAGGTACTAGGGTTCTGGAAATCGGGGTTCTGATCCCGGCTGCACCTTCACTGGCTGGGACCCCGTCGGCTAATTTCCCCCTCCCCCACTGAGCAGGTGGCACTAGCTAGCCACTAAAACAGTGTTTTTCAAACTACAGCTGGCGACCCTTCAGCGAGTCTGGAATCAAATAAGCGGCCCCTGGGGGCTTAGTTAGACGTCAATCTTTGGCTCAGGTCATGATCTCACAGTTCGTGAGTTCCAGCCCCGCGTCAGGCTCTGGGCTGACCGCTCAGAGCCCGGAGACTGCTTCCGCCTCTGTGTCTCTCTCTGTCTCTCTGCCCCTCCCCTGCTTGTGCACACACACTCTCAAAAATAAATAAAAAACTTGGTGTACCCAAAGTGTGAAAAAAAATTAAAATATGGAACGCAACTCTCATAGTAAATATACGTATTGTTTCCTGAAGCTTCCCTTTGGGTCATGTGCTCCGAGGTCGTGATTCTTAGAAATAATACTCTTACTGAGCGGGACGTTGGAGGAAATTGTAAAGGCAGCGGGACGCCCTTTCCCATCCCACGGGGTCTCCGTACCAGGTCTAAGTACACCTTTGTGCTCATCTCTTCATCCTTCTCGTTCTAGAAGGGAAAAATTTCAAGGGTAGAGGTGACGTGAATAGAGAGCAATGAAGGGGCTCGGAGGGTCAAGCTCCCTCTGGAAACCCCTCTTTTTCCGGAGTCCCACTCTCTCGGGTCCAAGCCCCGCCTCCAAGATGCTGCCCTGGTTTGAGCCCCGCCTCTATCTCAGAAACTTCCGGCCGTCTACCCGGCCAGCCAATTCATCTACCAGTCCGCCCACCCCCGGCCCCGCCCACAGCCTACAGTTCACCCAACCCTGCATCTCCGGCCGCTGTGGTCTCTTGACCCGGTCCCGCACCAAGCTCCGCCCCAGCCTGCGACCCCGCCTCAAGACCCGCCCCCCAGCGCGTCGTGGAGTCCCGGCTTCACTTCAGGACCCGCCCGCAGTCCGGCTCGCCGCCCTAGCCCGCCCCACCCCTGGCCCGTCCGGCGGCCACGCCTACAGCTTGTCCATTGGTCCGATTTCGACCCAATCTCGGCTCACGGCCTATCTCCCGGCCTGGCCACGCCCCCAGACGGCCCCGCCACGCCCCAGGCCACGCCCCCAGCCGTTCAGCGAGTCGGACCTCAAACCCCGGCGTGCGCCCTCACCAGGCTGATGAGCTGCGCCAGGCTGAGGCCAATGCTGACCCCGACACGGTCTCCCACCTCCCGCGCCGGCCGCACCGAGCTATCGTAGCCCGAGAAAAGCTTCTCGAGGAGCCGGCCCTCCGCCTCCGAGCCATGGGCGCCTGGAAGAGGAGGGCACTGAGTGAAGCCACCGTGCCCTGCCACGACCCCTGGTCCTGTCACTGCTCCTCTGAGGCCCGCACTTACCCGGGGCGAGCGGCGCCCCCAGCGCCCCCAGCAGCAGCAGCAGCAGCGCCCCTGAGGTCATAGCCCGGCCGCGTAGCTCAGTGACTTCGCTCCGTTCGCCAGCGCAGGGGAAGTGACGAGGCGCCCAGAAATGTGCACCTGTCGTTGGGGGACAGCCGCCAGCCCACCCGCCCCGCCCCTGGGACTTGGTCCCGCCCCAAGCAACTGCCAATGCCCGCCACCCACAGATGACAGACAACGTGTAAATCGTTGTACAAATCGTCTTTAATTGAGAAAGCATGGAGTGGAGACCCTGTCCCCTGGGAGCAGAGCCAGGAGACGGGTGGAGCCTGAGCGGGTTCTGTGTGGGTGAGGGGAATATGCGCCCCTCTTGCAACAAGCCAGAAATAGAGCCTGAGGAAAAGTGACCAGCCTCTGAGCCCCAGCCCCTCCCTTTAGGGCCCTCTCCTCTACCCTGCCCAGGTCCGAGGCTACTCAGAGTGTCCCTCCTAGTCACTGGTGGCTTCCTGGTCTTTTCCAGGCCTGCCCCAAGCTCTCCACGCTTTTTTGGGAAAATCTAGTCAGGCCCTTTTTGGGTACCTAAAACTTAGCTGAGGTTATAAGCTGTAAGTTAAGCAAGTTCTAGTCAGTTAGAAGCTCTGGGGGTATATGAGGTCTAGAGCCCGGAGAGGCCCTCACCCTCCTTGGCCTGATTTGTAGGGGAGTGGGGTGGAACTTATTGCTGAACTGGGGTCTCTGCACTGGGGGATCAAGGTTGTGTCCCTCCTCTTATCCTTTTTATTCTAGACTCATTACCCTAAAGACCTCAGCTTTAAAGGGGACCTGGGAGGAATTCCTGCTGAGGTAGCTAAGTGTTCATGTCCCCCCCCCCCCCACCAACCCAAGCACAGCCGAAACATGCCACGGTTGTGGCCCCCTGCCCATCCCAACCTCCCTACTATGAGCCAAGGATTCCTGCCCAAACTCCTCTGCCCTTCCTCAGACTCTGTTTCCCCGGCGGGACCCCAGCTGAGTTGCAGGAGCTAGAAACTGCACATATAAATAAGGTTAGCATTCTATAGGAAGAATCAGATTTTTAGAAAACCTAGGAAAAACAAGAAGTGTTTCTCGATTCACCGAGAAACGCATTACTAGAGAAGGTAGGAGGGTGGGTCTAGAGCTTCCTCTATATGAGCATTAATAGGGCTATTCAGGCCTCGTTTCCATCCTGGAGGAAAGGGCTGAGTCCTGGTCTACGTCCTAGAGCCGAGATTCAGGAGCAAGTATGGCTCCATATGTGTCTAGAACACCATGCTCTAGCAGTGGGTGTCTTTGGGATAAGAAAGTTAAAACTGTGGTGTTCTGGGACTGGTCCTAGTTCAGGCCAAGGCCAGCAGCTGGACAGGGCTCATACCCAGCCCCTCTCTACCTGGAAACCAGGGGGTCCATCTGGGTCAAGGACAGAAGCCTGATGGATCCAGAACAGAGCCTGGCAGCATGCCAGCATTCCAGCCCAGAGCCTGAGTGCAAAAAGGGCCCTGGCTAGGGTGCCTGATGTTCCAGAACCTGTCCAGAACAAGGCAGAAGGTGGAGGAGGGAAAAAAGGGAACTGATCCTGAGCTCCAGTAGACCTATAAATCTATGGTTCAGTGGCAATGAAAAGGGCATAGGGCTCCAGGAACTGGCTGAGCCCCGGGGTGGGGAATATTTATGTCCTGGTTCTGTCATTTGGGGAACCCGGGCGCCTTCTTGGGAAAAGGCTTTGCGGGGCTGTGAGTGTGGAAGGAAAGAAGGGATCAGCCAGGACCACTGTCAGCCTCCCCCTCTCTGAACTCCCAGGCCCGAGGAGCAGGGAGGCCTGGGGAGTCACAACCAGCCCCTTGGCTCCCTCAGGATCGAGCACCTGGTGGGACCTGGCTGCTCAGGGCATGAGTGTGGCGGCATGGGTGGGGGCGGGGCCGGGAGCAGGGCTGGGAGACAGGCGGTGGCTGTGGCTGGCTCCGTGCAAGTGCCAGGAGCCTCCAGTCCACGGACTACATTTCAGGGGGCAGGGGGACTGGAAGGGGAGGTCTCAGGGACACTGTGGAGAGAAGGCTCCCGGTACATGGCCACTGTGAAGGGGAGAGAGAGGAGCAGGAAGGGAGAATTAGGCACGGAGAGACGTGGGAAGAATCAGCTTTGAAAGGGCTCCCATCCCCTACACCCTTCCTCTGGGAATCCCAACCCACAGGAGAAGGGCTCCCCAAAGTCCCGGGGGCCAGAGGCCGGAGCCTTCCTGGTTTGACCCCTCATAACAGGTGTCCTCTTCAACACTCGTAGTACCTTAGCTGTGTGTCACTCAATGTTCACATCGAGGCCAGCACCCTCCCCCCGACGTCCTTTCCTTGAGTCCATCCATACTCACCTTCCAGGAGCTTGGGCACAAAGTGGGCCGCTGCCTTGGTCTTCTTGACTCGATTTCCCTTCATGACTCGGCCCTCCTTGTCCAGGCCCAGGTACCAGGCCCGGCCAGAGCGGCGCTGGCGATAGAGAGCAGAGGCGTACAGGACGTAGTAATTCTCGAAGACGCATTCCTTAAAGCGACACTCAGCTGTGAAATGCGGCTGACAAGACAAAGAGCCAGAAAGGCACACAGAGACAGAGACGAAAAGACTTATCACTGGACAGAAGGGAGCCCTGAGAAGAACCAGCCAGGGGGCGCCTGGGTGGCTCGGTCGGTTGAGCGTCCCGCTTCGGCTCAGGTCATGATCCCACAGCTTGTGATTTCGAGCCCCGCGTCGGGCTCTGTGCAGACAGCTCGGAGCCTGGAGCCTGCTTTGGATTCTGCGTCTCCCTCTCTCTCTCTCTCTCTCTCTCTGCCCCCTCCCCTGCTCTCTCTCTCTAAAATAAATAAACTTAAAAAAAAAAAAAAGAACCAGTCAGGATACAACCCCTGCGTTTTGGGCTGGAGGGCCAACTTCTTACTCCGTATAGAAACTAGGAGAAAGGGGGAATGAGGGAGCATCTGGTCAGCACTCCCCACCCCCCCCCCCAGGAGGTGGGGGTGGGGCCTGGAATAAGAAGATACCTGCTCTCTACTCTCCTTCCAGCCTCTCTTGCCAGCCCCTCTCCGGGCTGAGTCTGGCGAAGTTCAGTAAACATGAAATCTGGAGGGAGTAGGATGTGCAGGAGTTCCAAAAGGCTGGAAGAGTTGGCCAAAGAGCCTGGTGGTTCTTGGGGGGCTACGCAGGCAGCAGGGATGGGAGGGACCCTAGCGGAGGTGCTCTGCGGTGGGCAATAACAGCACATCAGCAAGAGCTGGAGGGAGAGGGAGTCCTAGCGGTAGTTAAGGCTGTAGCTGGGGAGCCCTGGCAGGGGCGGCGATCCCCTGGCCACTCGGCCTCAGTGTCTCACCGAGCTGTAGAGCAGCCCCTCGGCGTTCATGGCCATGTAGTGACCCAGCTTGGCACTCTGGATGGTGACCACACGGAGCCCCACGGGGATCAGGTTGAAGTGGGCTGGGGGTGGAGAGAGGGGGCATCAGTGTCCCGAGCCTCAGACCCCCATCCTGGCTCCCCTGCTTCCCTTGGTGGGGGGGGGGGGTGTCAAAGAGCCAGACGGAGAATGACAGCACTTGAAGCAGGCGCAGGATGGCCACCTCCTAGCCCCGCTCTCCCCTCCCCTCCCGCCCAGCAGCTGGCTTCCTCTCTCACTGAAAGAGCTGGTGTCCTCTGGGGTGCCCTGGATGGTCCCGTCAGGATTCGCCTGGAGGTAGAAACCCTGGCGGCAGAACAATTTGGTGACGATGCCTTTGAGCTGAGGCTCTGGAGAGAGAGACATTCATCTTTGAAAATGACATCTCTGTTCCCAGAAACGTTCCTACACTTGGCGGGATCAGAGGAGAGAACCAGGGGAGAATGGAGGGGAGGACGCAGGTCCCAGGGCCCCAGCCCTCAGCCCCTCTAAGCACGCTCTCAGCCACCTCTCTTTGACTCGGGAGGAAGCTGGGGGGTGGGGCCCTTCTGCTTCCTCTAACCCCCAGCTTTCTGTTTAATTTATTGAAATTTATTTAAATGGCTTAATTCCTACCCTACAGCTCAACCACCAGTGGGGGAGGGGAGAAGAGTTGGAAAAGGAAGGGGAGATCCATCCAAAGGCAGAGGGAGCCAGGCCGGACCGCTGAAGGGGCAGTGTGCTTGCGGCCGTGGGGGGCGGCCAGGTGACCACGGGGTAGGGGCGCCCCCTCGGGAGCGGGGGTGGGGCTGGGGCTGACGCTGACTCAGCACCTGCTGCTGCGGCTGCCGCTCGCTTGGCGCGGGCCTTGCCTTGGCCCAGTGCCGGCCTGTCTGACACTGACCCATCTGTCTGTCTGTCTGTCTGTCTGTCTGTCAGTCTGCTGGCTCGCGGGGGCCCAGCCCTCCCCGAGGCTCAGCCTCTCCCTTTCAGCCAGGTAACCCGCCTGAGGTGGGGGACGTGCGGTAGCAAAGCGAGGAAACCGGAGAAGGGGGCCGGGGCGCTGGCGAGGCAGGCTGAGTCACGTGGGGGCCGGGTCCCACTCAGAGGGTGGGCTGCGGACCGTACCAAGCGGAGGGCCGGCGGCGGGGGGAGGAGGGCACGAGGGGGCCGCCCCTGGGGGAGCTGGGAGCCGGCGGGAGCGGGGCCAGAGGGCCTCCTGCCAGCCGAGCCTGGACGGGGACCACGCGCTAACCCTCACAACTCTCCTTCCCCCGTCGCTTGCGCTCGGCCGACTTCCCTGTACCCCCTTGTAGGTGGTACGACTCCCCAGTCTCCCAGCGGGTCCCCAGCCCTGTACTGGGTCGGAGCTGCTCGCGCCGGAGGGTCCCGCGATCCTGTGGGAGCCCCCTTCGGAGTCGCGTAGGGGGTAATGGGGGGGGGGTGGCCGGCTCCCCTCTCGAAGCGCAGGTCACAGAGGCGGGCGCACAGAGGGGCGGGCTGGCGAGGTGGCTGCAAGGACACCCGGGGGAGAGCTGGGGAGATTGGCGCCGCGCCAGGCAGGCTCGGCCAGCGGGAACCGAGCCAAGGCGTGGAGGGGCGGGAGAACCGGGGCGGGGGCGGGGCCGCCAGAGCTGCAGAAACCCTCGGGGTGACCCAGGCGTCCGGAACCCCCAGGCCCCTGCGCTCCGGATTGAAAGAATCGCGAGAGCCGGCACGTAGGCGGCGGACGGTGGGGGTGGGGACTCCTGTGTTGGGGGGGGAGGAGTGGGGGGCCGAGCCGGAGCCGCGAGGCTTCGGAGCGCCAGACCTAGCCCCTCAAGCCTTCCCCTTGCCCTCGACAGCAAGGAGACTCGGGGGTATGGGCAAAAGAGAAGGGAAACTGAGGCACGATCTGGCAGGAGCCGTGTCGTCCTGGCCCACCCCACCTCTCACTTTCGGGGAGCCCCCCTCAGTCGGGCCCCATCCTTCGGCGTCCCTGGCCTCAACCTCCCAGACCCGGAGACCCCGCTCCAGCCACTCACCAGGGCCGCGGTCCGGCCGCGAGGGCCGCCCCCCGCACAGTCGCACCTTGGACAGAAGGATGACGAGCTGCTTCTGGCAAAGGGACTTGGTGCCGCGGGGACACACGCGCCGCTGCGCCGACACCGGCCGGCTGCCCCCGGGCTCGCGGACCTCCCGCTTCTGCCGGATCAGGCTACTGGCCAGCGCCGCCATGGCGCCCCGGGAGGAGACACCCCCAAACCGGCAGGCGCCCCCAGCGCGCTCACCGGGGCATGCTCTTGACGCTGGGGTCCCAACTCACCGCCCCACCCACTGGAGCTGAGGATAAGCCCCAGGGCCCCCGCCCCCCGCCGCCCCTCGGCCGCCAGCTCCCACCCTTGGGCCCCGTGCTAGCCCCACTGGACCCAGCAGCCTATGTATCTCTGTTGACCCCACCCTTGACTTTTGCCCCCTACTGAAAACTACCCCCTTTCCCTGTTCTCCGGTGTCCCTGTCCCCTCTTCCCTTATCCCAAAGTCAAGACCCTCAAAATTTCCAAGATGTGGTTGCAATACCCCCAAGCACCTTTCCACCCTATTTTGGGGACCCGCACTCCTGCCAAACCCACCCTTGTGATCTAAAGGGTGTGGGTCCTTAGCTTTGACTCATCCCTACTGGGGCACTGCCAATGTCAGGGAGGAACCCAACCTTGGTGTCTTTGCCACCTTCTAAGTGGGTCCCCCACTTTTTTCCCCTGAAGTCCCCCAAAACTATGTCTGGGGAAGCCCAGGCTGTCCCCCGCTCAGCGATTAGGGGTTCCCCGACCCTGTCTCTGGGCAATACCTTTTTTTCACATGGTTCCCAGCTGCTGAACCCCCTTCCTCACCTTGTTACCCCCCCACTCCTTTTGAAGTCACCTCCAAATCCACCCTTCCTAGTGGGTTCACCAGGTAGGTGGTTGTCTGGAGGGCCTCTGTCACCTCGCGATAAGGAGCATCCGTTGTTTCCCGCCCCCTTCCCCCCCCCCCGGGTTGCCCCTTAATTTCCTCGGGGACAGCTGGTGCTTGTTTAGATCCCACGCCCTCCAATCCAACCAGCCCCCCGAGAGGCGTGCACCCACGTTATCACCAGTCCCCGAATGTGAACAGGCTCCCTACAAGTCAGGGCGCGTCAGAGCTTTCTGCGACAGGGCTTCCCCGGGACAGCCTATAGCACCCTCTTCCTTCCCCGACGCCCCTCAACCTGTCCTGTCTTGTTGATCCGGCGACGGGTGGCTCTGGCTCCGGTTCCAGGCTCCTCCCTCCCTGTCCCTCGCGAGCCGAGCCTCCCTCCACGCCGGGCTAGGCGCCCCGGACCCCCAGGAAGGAGGGAGGGTGTCTCCGCAGAGCGCCCTGGTCCGGCGAAGTCAGAGCCCCGGGCCTGGCGGCTGGACCCAGCAGAGCGGCGGCGGCGGCGGCGGCGGCAGCGGCAGTGGGGAGCTGAGGCAGCGGCGGCGACAGCGGCTCCCCCTCCTCCGAGAGCCGGCCCGGGGGCGGGGCAGGGGGCGGAGACGCCGGGAAGGAGGAGGGGGGGCGGTGAAGCCGGGCGGGAGGAACCCCGGGGTTCCTCGGAGGCAGGGAGTGGGGACGGTCTCAGAGGCAGGCGGAGCCGAGGCCAGGCCGCACGTCTTGGGGTTCAGAGGAGGAGGGGCAAGGAGGCGACTCCACTGAGCGGATCCCTGGATGGGAGGAGAGGTTGGGCTTAAGATGGATGGAATGGCGGACGCTGGGAGGATGGAGAAGGGGACCCTACTGCCCCGGATGGGAGGGCAGAACTGAAGGGGGAAAGTGGGGGAGAGTAGGTAGAGGTGGTGGTGAGGTCTAGCCTGGGGCCGAATCCGGCCTTCTTGATCTCCGATTTTGTGCGAGCCAGATTGGTCAGTCCCTGGTCTCCGTGCCTTCTCTCTGCGTTTTGTCAGCAATATGCCCCCCTCCCCCTTCCCTACTGACTCCTAAGAGAAAAGACCATAAGAATTGGGGAAGATGGTTGCCTGAGGAAGCACCGGGCGGGGAGGGGTGCTGGCCACAGATCCGAGGAGCAGAGGGGCCAGAAGTGGGACGACCACAGGTCAGGGCCTGGGGACGGGGCAGGAGGGTGGGGAACGACCCGCGAGGAAGCCTTCCAGACTGATCTTCGGGCCCAGGACGCTCAGCCTGCCTTCCAGGCGAGGGGCCGGCGGCCCCCCCACCACACCCCGCCGGCCAACAGAAGCACTTTCCACGCGGGTAGGAGCAGCGTCTTTAATGGGCCCCGCCTCCCACGCCAGCTAAGCCGCCCCCCTTGCGCGCAGCCTTGGCCTCCTCCACCGCGGCGCGCAGGGCCCGGGCAGGGTCCCCGCGGAGCCCGGCCAACGCCCCGAGCAGCCCAGCGGCGCCGTCCCCCGCACGGAGCTTTCGGCCGCTCAGGAAATAGTGGGGCAGCGTCCCGGCCTCGAGCACACGGCCCAGCTCATCCAGCAGCCCGAGGCAGCAGGCGCCCGCGTTCTCCGGCCGCGCGAGATAGAGCGCGGGCAGCCGCTCGCACGCCCAGTAGAGCAACGTCCGCAGGAGGTAGGGCGCCGCGGCCCGGGTCCCGGCCACCAGCGGGCGCAGCAGCGCCTGGGCCGCCGCGTGCGCTTGCAGCAGCGGAGCGGGTATGCGCGCCTTGAGCGCCAGCTCCTGGCGGGCGAAGCAGAGCTGCCAGCCGGAGGCGCCTGGCTGCTCGCTGTGGCCGCCGGGCACCAGGTAGAAGGATGACGACTCGGAGGCCAGCGGGCCGGCCCACGAGTGGCTCCGAGCGCCCTCGGGCCAGCCGGCCACCGACACCACGGGAATCAGGTCGAAGAGCAGGAGGTGGCGCGGGGGCTCCGGCGTGGCCAGGAGGACGGTGGTGAACCCCGCGTGGCGGGCTGCGTGGACCAAGCGCGGGGCACCCGGGACCGGGAACAGGGACTCGGCGACCGCGGCCAGCGAAGCAAAGAACCACGCGGCCACCTGGGCGGGGCAAAGCGTGGGCCATGCCTCCCACCCCTCCGTCTGCTGCAGGCCTGGGCTAACGACGGCTGCTTTCGTGACGTCACCATTCAGGTTTTCCAGCGGGGTGGGAAAGCCAAGATCCATGATGCCTTGCCCAGGCGGCTCTTGCCCCGAAACGTTAGGAGGTGCTTTTTCCAAAGCCACGTTTGGATCAGCCTCAGTGACAGAACCGTGCGGCCGGTCCACGGAGCTTTGCCGGCTCTTGGGACTTCCTTCACTTTCCGTTCGGTGGGTGGAATCACGTCCTCCTGGGGCTGGAGGTCCTAGGCAATCCTGCCATGCCTCCCGGACCGAGGTTCCGCGTATGCGCTCTGGGAGGCACAGCCACGCGTAAGAGGAGTCCACGTCCAGTCGCAGCTCCTGCCCGGTGCCGTCTAGCGAAAACACGGGCACTAGGAGTGTAAAGCCGGCGTCGTAATGAGGTCCCCGGACGTAGGGACCTAAGGGTGCAGGTCCCAGATCCAGGGAGCCCTCGCGAACCCCGCCACGAAGCAGCAAGAGCTCCGCTTGGGGCGGAAAGCGGGGGTCCCGGCGGTGAATAAGACCTACAAGAAAAGACAGGATCGGGAGGGCACGACCCAAAGCCGGGACGGGACGGGGCGGGGCGGGACTGGACGGGGAGGGACTGAGAACCGCGAGCACCCGAAGGCAGGGAGAGTTACTTACCCAGCAAAGAGAAGACAAAGTCCTTGGCCCGGAGGAGGTCTGGCCCCGGCTTGGGCGCGTCACTCCAGCTTTCCTGCACACCCAGCTCCTGGATCAGCTGGGTTAGTTCCTGCAGCTGCGCCCCAGAGCAAAAGTCGATGTCCGTGAGCGGCCGGGCGGGGGCTGGGGGCGGCGGGCCCCACCAGGGCGCACTCCCCCAGACCGCGGAAGCCATGCAGCTCAATCGTTTGGGGCTAGGGGAAAACACGGACGGGAGGAAGCTTAGACGGGCCGTTCCTTTGCTGCCGAAAAGTCGCCCGCGTTCTTCTCGCTTCCCCAGGCCGAGCGAGCGAGCGAGCGAGCGAGCCCAAGCACAGTTCGTCAACGGGTCTGCAGATGGAGGGCTCTAAATTTAGTCTTGAAAACGAACCAGTAAATACCTCCTCCGGCGTTGCCCTTTTCTCACACGCTGGTCCCCGCCCCCAAGGAGCGGCTCACCTGACTCAGCAGGTAAAAAGTAGCCGTTAGGCCCCTCCTGCGGGATGAAATAGCTAGTCTCCGCCGCCGCCCCTTGTCTACCTCCACTCACCTATTTGGGAAGGGAAGAGGCTTGTGGCCTGCGGCTTCCCTCTCAGGGGCAGCTGCAAGGGCTGGGAAGGGAACGGATGGAAAGGTTCAACAGGTGTCTTCTTCCTGTAGCTCCCAGGGCCACGCCCCCCATTGCGACCACGCCCCCTTCTGGCCGCCGGCCTGGTGGTTCCGGGCGGGCCTCGCCTCCAGCCAGAGCTCAGTCACTCTTCCCTCCGCTGAGATCTCGCGCTGTCCTGGGGGTTGTAGTTTGTTTTCCGAGCTACCAGGGCGTTGGGGCCACGCCCCCACATCCTTTCCTGTTCCGCTGAAGTAGTGCCTGATGGAAGTTGTAGTTTCTATGGAGAGCAACTGTTCGTGACTTTCGAGCCCAGGTCAGCCAGGCACAAAAACATCCCGTGGGGTTGGGACAGAGGATGGATCTGAACAGCAGATAATAGTGGGGGACACACCCCAGAGCCCGGGGAGAAATAGGGGTCTCCGCATCCCTTGTGTGAGTGGAGGAGTCCTAATCGCTTAGACCTAGGAGGGTTCGTCCATGCGATTCTAACTGCATTTTACTTTATTTTTTAAGTTTATTTTGAGAGAGAGAGAGAATCCCAAGCATTGTCGGTGAAGACCCCTCAATATGGGACCGGAACTCACAAACCTCGAGATCGTGACCTGAGTGGATTGGCGTGCTTAGCCGACTGAGCCACCCAGGTGCCCCCCCATAACTGCATTTTAGAGAAGACACTGCAGCCTACGAAGGTTGCCCATGATAGAGCTGAGCCAGAGGGGTGTCGGAAAGCGGCTCGCAGCTGGGTGGGGAGGCATCTCTTTGGAGTCAGGGGTAAGCAAGAACACACAGGAGGTGACCCAGGAATACACATCTGGCTCAGGGAAGGGACCTGCATATTAATGATGCCCACCTCAGACACGAGTGAGGGCAGGGGGAAAAAAAAAAAAAAACCACTTTGACATCTGCCAGCTCGTGTATGTACACGGAAGAGTTATCAGGACCAAAAAATCAAGTCCAGAGGAAAATCCCAGCTGGGCTGGGGCAGGGCAAGGGGAAATTATCAAGAGAAGAAATGGCTTTCAGTTACCACGGCTATCAGAGGCACAGCTTAAGTCGGGGATGAGACTAGGAGCCAGAACGAGAAGACAGAGCCACAGGAAACCAGGGAGAGGCTCACAGCTCAGACCGACCCATGGCTGGACCAGGTGCCCTCCCCTCTCCTCCCACCCTGGGGACTGGGTCTGAAGTGAGATAAGCCTGAGTCAATGGCAAGAGAATGAAGCAGAGACACCGAGAAAAATTATAGTGGCCTGTGGAGGGGACCTCTCAGAATCCAGAGCTCAATTTGGGGAGCCCAGAAATCAGGGGTTCCTAGTCATTGACAAAGAGAACCCTTCTCCCTCGGCCACCTCGAGCCCCAAAACACAGCCCAGAACTGGGGAGGCAGGTTCCCATATATCTGGCTGTGACCCAAGAGACCTGATTGAGAAAACTGAGGACGAGGCTCTATCTCACAGTTTTGGGGTGATCAGGCACAGGGCACCCCTACATCTTCCCTCCTCCCCAGAGGGTGACCTCTCAGTCACACTAAAAACAATGAAGTTCTCTGGGTTCTGGGGGAGCTTTGACGATGGTGGGTTTGGGTGACTAGCGAAAGGAAAAGTTTCTCTAAACTCTAAATAAAACGCTGCCATCCATCAGGATTTTCTGCGACGATGGAAATGTTCTGAATCTGTGCCGTCCAATATAGTAGCCACCCGTGCCTACTGAGCCCTTGAAATGTAGATGCTGAGACTGAGGAACAGGATTTTACTTTTTGTTTTTGTTTTGTTTTCATTTTTTTAAAGTAGGGGGCTTGAACTCGTGAGCCCGAGATCAAGAATTACGCGCCCCACCTACTGTGCCAGGCGCCCCTGAAGTTTGTTTACTTTTCATTAAATTACGTTTTAATCGCCATATGTGGCCAGTGGCTACTGTATCGGACAATGCAGCTCGAGGGCCTTGGGGACAATGGGTTTCGCTATGTGGCAATGCAGGAGCAGGGACAAGGCTAGCATCGGTCTTCCTGAGGCCCCGTGGCTGGCCAGCGTCGGGAATGGGGCTGGGGTGGATGTCCTTAATCAACCACAGAACACTTCTCTTGCCTCTTTATTCCCAATGCACCTTTGTCCCCTCTTTTTCCAGGGTCCTCACCACACACTGATGTCCCCACTCCCTGATGGTCTCCGGTGAGTTGCTGGGTGCCTCTTGGCGAATGCGCCTGGGAGACAGAGCTTCGCACTTGTCCCTGCCCAGCTGTCTTTGGCGGGCGTCAAAGACCACGTGCCCTACCCGGGTGCCCGACCCAGGACAGTAGGGCCTCCAGTTGTTTTGGGGAGGCATAGACTTCTGGCGATAGTTCTGGCAGGCCGAAGGGATGGTGTTCACGGGACGATACACCCAGTCTTGGCTGCCTGCTCGCCGGGGGGATGGCTGCAGCTCGATCAGTACGGGTACCTCTGAGAAGGTGTGCAGGTCACTGTAGACCACCTGGGGTTTGGAGGAGTAGGAGTTCTGACTCAGTGGAACAGAAATCCATGATAGGCGCTGCTCTGGACCCTCCTTCCGAGGAGCCTCCTCGGGTACAAATGACTTTGTCATTTGTGTTGACTTTGGGGTCTGAGGTAGGCCCGAGACCTGGACAGTGTCAGTACCTAGGACAAGGCCTGGGTTCTTGTGGTGGTCGGGACTTGGGGTAAGGCACGAATCCTTGCAGAGGCCCGATCCCCCATTAAGGCCTTGAGTCCTGGGGAGGCCATGGTCTTGGGTAAGGGCTGGGCCCTTGTGGGGGCCAGGATCTTGATTGATTCCTGGGTACTTGTGGAAGCTAGGGTCTTGGGTGCGTTCTGGGCTCCTGTGAATTCCAACATCGTGTGTATGGCCGCATCTCCTTTCGACTTCAGTGGCTTGTGTAAGGCCTGGATTCTTATGGAGATCAGAATCTTGAGTAAGGCCTACGCTTCTGTAGACTCCAGAATCTTGGGGAAGGCCTGGGTTCTTGTAGTCTCCTGAGTCTTGGGTAAGGCCTGAGCCCTTATGAAGGCCAGAGGTTTGGACCAAGCCTGGACTTTTGTTGACTCCAGAGTCTTGGGCAAGGTATGGGCTCTTACGTGGGCAAGAATCTTGGGGAAGGTCTAGACTCCTAGAGACTCCCGACTCATTCGCATTACCTGTACTCTTATAACCTCCAGAATCTTGAGAAGGGCCTGGGCTGTTATGGAGACCAGTTGTTTGGGAGCAATCTTGGCTTTTATAGAGTATAGTCTCTTGGTTTTGTTCTAGATTCCTATAGACTCCAGAGTTTTGCATAAAGCCTGAGCTCCTCTGAATGTCAGAAGTTTGGGGAAATGGTGTGTTTTTGTGGAGGTCAGAAGGTTGGGTGAGACATGGGCTCCTAGAGATACCTCCATCTTGAATAGGACCTAGATTCTTCTGGGGGCCAGAATCTTGGGTAAGGACTAGATTCTTGGGAAGTCCAGAGTCTTGGGAAGGGCTTGGACTCTTGTAAAGATAGGGGTCTTGGGGAAGGCCTGGGGGCTTGTTCAGGCCAAGATCTTGAACAAGGCCTGGGTTCTTGTAGGGGCCTGGATCTGGGGCAAGGCCTGGGTTCCTAGGAACTCTTGAGTCTCTTGAAAGGTTTGGAGTCCTTTGGAGGTCAGAGTTTTGGTTGAGGCCCGGACTCTCGTGAAGCTCAGGGGCCTGGGGTCGGATTGGGGGTTGGAACGTCTTGGAGAGCTGGGGAGGGATGGGAAACTGGGAGGAGGGGGTGGACGGAGAAGACTTGGAGGCTGGGGGATTTTGATGGTTGGAGAGTTGACGGAGGACGAAGGATTTGGGAGGCATAAGAGGCAGAGATAGAGTGCATGGTGGAGGAATAGTGCCCGGCACGCTCTGGCCACCGGTTGGAGAATGAACGCAAGGTTGGGAAGGTATGGCACCCTTGGAGTAGACCACGCACTTGGGGTAGACTGGAGTCTGGGAGTCTGTGTGTTTCCTCTCAGAGCTGCAAGGGTGGAAGCTGCAGTAAGGGAAGGTCTTGGGCTGCAGGAACTTGTCTTTGGCGTCATTTGAGATCTTCCATTCCATATTCCCCAACTCCAGGTAACCCAGTATGGACCCTGCGGAGGGCTTGGCACTGTCCCCACTATGTGGCTTCGGTGTCTGCTCCGCTGCACCAGAACTGCCCAGACCCTGCCCCTCTTGGGCCCTGGGGAGGGTGCCCAAGTCCTTTCTGGAATACTCAGAGTTCTGGGGCGGGCACACGTGGCACAAGTTCTGCTTTGCCCTGCGGGCATCGTAGACCACCTGGCCAGTGGAGAGGCCTTGGCTGAAGGCAGTCGGGGTAGAGGGAATAGGAGTTAGGATGGGGGTAGGTATGGTGGCAGAGACAGAGATAGGAATAGGGACAGGAGCGGTAGTCAGGGTCATGACCAGAGCTGAGGTTGGGACAGAGATTGAGCCAGGGGCTGGGGTAGCAGTTGGGGGAGGCACTGGGGCAGAGGCGGGAGCAGGGAGCAGGGTGTGAGGGGTGGGGGTATAGGTCACAGGAGCATGGGCCGGAGGGAAGGCTGGGGCATGGGCTATTGTGCGCTCGGGACTGTGACCCAGGGAATGGGCTGAGGGGTGCTCAGGGTCATGGGCCTGGGCAGCAGTGTGCTGGGTGTGCTCAGGGGTGAGGCCTGGGGGATGTGGAGAGGCCTGGGCTGAGGCATGCTCGGGGGCAGGGGCTGGGGAGAAGATCTGGGCTTGGGGTCGGGGTGCTCAGGAGTGAGGGCCGGGGAGGAGGGCTGGGCCTGGAGGGGGTTGTGCTCAGGGGTGTGGGCTGGGGGGGAGATCTGGGTCTGGGTCTGGGCCTGGAGGGGGTTGTGCTCAGGGGTGTGGGCTGGGGGGGAGGTCTGGGTCTGGGTCTGGGCCTGGAGGGGGATGTGCTCAGGGGTGTGGGCTGGGGGGAGGTCTGGGTCTGGGTCTGGGCCTGGAGGGGGTTGTGCTCAGGGGTGTGGGCTGGGGGGGAGGTCTGGGTCTGGGTCTGGGCCTGGAGGGGGTTGTGCTCAGGGGTGTGGGCTGGCGGGGAGATCTGGGCCTGGGCCGAGTCGTAGTCTGGGGTCTTAGTCTTGCTCTCGGGCAAGTGGAGGGGAGCCATGTCTGCCTCGCTCATCCTGGGGAACTGGGAAGGTGTGTCGTGCCTGGAGAGGAAGGGCGCCCGGGCCTCTAAGGCTGTGACCTGAGGGGCCTCCCCGGCTCCCGTCACCCCTTCCTTCCACAGTCCCCATGGCGCGTCCACAGGACCCCCTGCGTGTCCACCCCGAGGCGGCATCCAGCGGCTCCCGGAGGCCTTCTCGTCGTTTCTGTCTACTCTCCAGGAGTCCAGGTGGTCGGAGCGCCCCGGCAGGAAGCGCCGATGGTAGCCGGAAGGGACTCTCGAGCACAGGTTCTTGGGGTCCTCGGAGCAGCACGCGCACGTGGGACGGTGGCCCACGCCTCTGGCTTGTTTGTCTGCAGGGAAATCGGGATGGGACGAGGCCCGGCTTCCCGAGGGGCCCGAGAAAGGGGGACAGGCCCACATCCCCTTGAGGCCACGCTGGGGCCCGCTCACCTTTGGGGAAGAGGTGACGGAAGAGCATCCTCAGGTTGCTCTTCAGATGCCTCCAGAGCTGAGGGACGCGGGGAAAGGGGGAGTCCGGAAGTGGGGTGAGCCCCGAAGGCCCGCTGCCCTCCCGCCTCGGCCCCTTTGAGGCCCCCCGGCCCCCGCCCCTGGTGCCCAGCCCTGCCCTGACCAGAGTCACCACGTTGATCCCCACATTGAGCAAGATGAAGCTGCCCAGAATCAGAAGAATCGAGTCTCCGAGGTCCTGGCACTTCCTGGGGTGGGTGCCAGAGCACCCTGGCGCTCCGGGGTGGGCTCGCTGTCCCATGGCCGGGGGTCCCAGGACTGCCTGGGCCCCCTGGCCCCCACATACTCGCTAGGAGCCAGGCTCCTCTGGCGGGGGAGGGGGAGAAGGACTGGGTCATAATGGGGCGGGCGGCTGGGGTCACAATGAGGGAGGGCCGGGGACAGTGTGCCCTGGTAACTAGGTCACCTGAGCCCGGACGGTCAGGTGGGGCCTGGAAGCCCGCGTGCCTGCCCCGCGGCCCTGGCTGGGTCCCCCACTGCCCGCTGCCTCACTCCATCAAACGCACATTCCATCCCCTTGGCGGCTCCTGAGGCCGGGGAGACCTTGGCCTCAGAGCCCTGGGGAAGGCCCGGCTGGACCCCAGAGCCCTGGCATGCTTCCTGCCCTTCCCCGGGCCGTGGTCCCGGCTCTGCCCACACGTGGAACCCACGGGTCTGGAATCTGACCTCACGGTCTCGCGTGGGGCTGTGCCTCTGAGCCCACTTTGGGATCAGGGCGACGGGGACCCAGCGTAGGTGCTCAGGGACCCGTGGTTTGGAGTCTGCCGCTGCAAGATGTCCTTAGTGCGTGGCACGGGACCCGGGGGCCTGCGGGGGCGGGGGAGGGGGGTGGCCGCCGCCGAGGGGAGCCTCACGCCGATAAGGGGACACTGGCTTCTCGTGTCAGGAAGCCAAGAGCAGGGACCCGGGCTGGCAGGAGGAGGGGACGCTTCCAAGCCACAGAGCATCACAGCGCTTCCTGGACTTTGTGGCTCTTTATTCCTCTCTCCACGCCCCCCCACCGCCCGCGTTCCCCGCCGGTCAGTGGAGTTTCCCGTTCCGGCTCCTGTGCAGGGAGGGCCTGGAGGCCGAGGTGCAGGGGGGCGGCAGGGAGCTGGCCCGCGCTCTGCTCTCCTGGACCTGCCGCTTCAGCTCCAGGCTGTCGTATACCTGGTAGCTGCCATTGGCCCCCGGGGTCCGGCTGAGTGGCCTGAAGGTGGGCTGGGCTGGGGGCGGCTCGGGAGCCTGGGCTTCGGGCAGGGGCTGGGAGGAGCGGGGCAGCAGGGCTGAGCCGGGAGCCGGGGCCCGTCGGTGGGAGGTCTCGCCCAGCACGGTGAGGGATGCGGTGGTCAGAGGGTGCCGGGCGGGCGTTGCCTCGGTGCTTTCGCCGGTCCGGCGCCGAACCTCGTGGGGGTCCTGGGCGCCTTGGCCCAAGTGCCCCGTGGATGGGTGGGGGCTGCGGTTGGACTGGCTGTGAGCGTGGCCAGGGAGGCTCTGCCGGTGGGCCTGGGGGAGCAGGGCTCCCGGGCCTCGGGCCGGGACCCCCGGGGCACCAGGGCACAGGGGGGTCCGGAGCCCTCCAGACCACGCCGCCGCTGATCCCGGGAGTCATGGAGTAGCTGGGCCCCTGAGGGGTAAGGGCTGTGTTCCGCGGGGACTCGGGAG
This sequence comes from Panthera tigris, assembly GCF_018350195.1. Taxonomy (NCBI): domain Eukaryota; kingdom Metazoa; phylum Chordata; class Mammalia; order Carnivora; family Felidae; genus Panthera; species Panthera tigris. The sequence continues at coordinate 2,333,891 of NC_056673.1, read as the reverse complement.
GGGCCGGGGGGCAGCCGGCGGGGGGGTGGTGGAGACGGGGTCTGCCGCTCAGCCTCCAGATTGCCCCAGATTCGGGACTGGGGGCAGTGGGGCCCGTAGGACTGCAGCCTCAGCTCCGACTTGGCCTCCACGCGCCTGGCCATGCGGCGCAGCTCAGGTGACAGGTACAGAGAAGGTGGTGGCAGGCTGGCCAGGATCCCACCCTGGCGGCCCCACAGCCCCAAGTTGGAGGGCAGGCCCACCGGCTGGTAGAGCCCTCCCCAGCCCCGCCATGGGTACTTGGGGTGCGGGAAGGATAGGTCATCCTCCTCCAGGCAGGAGTCTAGGTTGTCCTCGTCAAAGGAGGGCACTGGCCACAGCCGTGACATCTTGCGGCTGTGACAGTGACTGTGGAAGACGGAGCGGTTGGGGGGGAAATGCCTATGGTTCCTCAGTCCCCACTGGTGGCTGCAGGGGCGGTGGCGGCCGGGGTGCCGGCCACGGCGGTGGCTGCAGCGGCGGTGGCGGCGACAGCTGCAGCGGGGGCTGCGGAGACGGCGGTAGGAGGAAGAGCGATGGCAGGTGGGCCAGGCCATCTTCACTTCTACAGGGTCCAGGGCACAGTGGATGTGAACGTCTTGGGTCTTGGCCGGGGCGTCTTTGGGGGAACCTTCGGAAGCCTGGAAGATTTCATCTGGGGGCGACGAGAGTCCGTGAGGACAGGGTGAATGTCAGAAGAGCTCGGGGTTGGGAACAGTGCGGCCTGGGTTTCTAGGGTGGTGATGGTGGCATCGGGGGGGGGGGGTGTCCCCTATCTCTCTTGCTGCCATACTCACTTTTCAGATGAATCCACTGTATCATCTTGTCTAAGGCATTCTGGAGTTCATGCCACATCTGGGGGTACGGTGGGGTGGGAGTGAAGACCACGCCCGCCCCCAGCCCTCTCCACCCCGGGGGGGCGGGGTGGCCCACGGCCATGCCGTCACTGACCGCAGTTACCACGTTGATCCCAATGTTGACAAGAATGACGAGACCCAGCAGCAGGAGCAGTAAGTCGTTGGCACCCTGGGGAGCTTCTTGGTATTGACTGCAGGACCCCAGGCTGTCATAATAGAGCTGGTTTTCCATGGTGGGGGGGTCCTAGGGCCACCTGGGCCACCGCGCCCCCCCCCCCACCCGCCCCGACCACACTGTGCTCATGCCAGGACCTGGGGACACCTACCAGCTGGTGAGGCTGTTGGGTCACAATGAGGCACATGGCAGGGGAGTCACAATGAGCATCTCTTTTATCCACTTGGCTTGCTCTTTATATGGCCGTCTCTGACCTTGGCTGCCACCTGATGGGAGTCCAGTCCCCAGATACCCCAGAGCTCCCTTTGTCTCTCTGTCTCCCTAGGGCTTTGCTTAAGTCAACACCTGATTGCGGATTTGCAAAATATGGTGGCTGTGGGTACAAGACAGTCTTCATAGGGACGGAATCAGCCAGAAAGGATTTCCTCCAGTGCGTTGTTCTTTCGAGACCTTAGGGCAGCTTAGTAGCCTGATGGAACTCTCCACCCGCGCCCACTTGGGGCCAGCAGCTAAGGTGACAGCGAGAGTCCCCTCTAGGGTTGCAGTTTTCTCTCCCTGTCCTGCCAGTGGCTGCAGCCATAGGCGTTGTGGTCACTGAACCCAGCGACTGCTTGGCTTCAGAGCAAGACTGACCGCCAACCGTGGTCTCTCCCCTTCCTAACCCACTGCCCTCCCACTGGCCCATCCCTCCAAGTTGAAACACTGTTGGCTCCCACCTTAAGAAAAAAACTCATGAAATACACAAAGCACACCCCAGATGTAATTGTCGATGTGCCAAAAGGAGTCTTCTTTTAAACCAGGTTTGTCGCTGGGGGTCCGTGCAAGTGGTGCCCCGGGGACCTCTAGTCTTTTGTTGGCTTGAGGAACAACTCAGCAAAAAAATAAAGGAAGAGCCGACGGGCAGGGCGTTTCCCCTCCAGCCTCCAAACGCCTAGTAGGTACATACTCACTGAAGGGAATCAGCTTAAAGCAGGCTGATTCACAAAGGGCCTTCCAGGACTCCACCTGCTACGGAAGGTGAGGTCCAAGCTGCTTCCGCCTGGGCGCCTGCCCTCACGTGGCTTCCCTTCCCTAAGGTCGTGCCTGTGCACGTGTACGTGGGTGCATGCCTGTGACCCCAACTGTCTAGGAGTGGGGTAGGGCCTGGGTGTCCCTGCTCTCTGTGGATGGAATATTCTGACGCGTTCACACGGCAAGCTGAGGAAGGTGGGAGGTTCTGCTGGGCCAGGCTGACTCGGTGGCCGTGAAATCTACCCGCGGGAGCAGTGCCCGAAGCCTCAGGGGCCGCGAGGTTGATCCCTGGTGTCTGTGTGACCGCGAATAAGTCCCTTATCCTCTCTGAGCCTCGCTCTCCTCATTGTGACAGGCAGGTGCTAATCAGAGGAGCGAAGTCACAGAGAATGTCCCCAGGATTTCATCCTCTGCTCTGAGCCTGCTCTGGGGTACGAGAGCCTCAGGTCCCGGCCGGGAAATTCTGAAGGCCTGGATCTCTCGGCCGGCCGGCCACCCTCCAAGAAACCAGGGCTTAAGAGGCAACCACACCGCGCCCTGTGGCTGCAGCCTACCTCTGGCGGAAACCAGGCCGCTCGAGGGCTGGGGCCATGGGGATGGGGTCCCCCTCTAGTGCAGGTCTGCCTGAGGATCTGGGGAGGGATTTGGGGGGCCTGGTCTGGGCACAAAGGGAAACAGGGGAGCTACAGGTGGGAACGTTGGAAGGAAGAAAGAGCTGCGGGCAGGGCCCAGGGCAGCCAAGAGGTGGATGAGGGTCCTTAGGGCTCTCTAGGCCCTGTTGCCAGGGAGAGCGTTGTCTTAGCGACCAGGGCTTTTGGGTGCCGTGGGGGCCCTGGCACCCCCCTCCCCCCCACACCATCACAAACCACCTCCTCTCTTCCTTTTATTTGTCTCCCGGTCACCTCTCTGCCAGGGAACGGTATACCCAGTCCTTGCCCGTCCCCTCGGCATTGCTGGACTTGGAGATCAGCGGGTAGCAGTGGGACAGGGCCTCTACCTCGCGGGTCAGCTCCCGGAGGCGCCGCCTCACTTCTCGGGCGTCATACAATACGCGGCGCGAGGAGGGGCGCCCGGGGAGGTCGGGGACGATTGCGGGGCCCTGGGCAGGGGGCGGGGCCGGAGGGGCAGGGGTGCCCCGCTCCTGCTCGGCCTGGGCCCCCACCCCCGCGCCCGCGCCCGCCCCGGAGTTGTCGTGGCTCAGGCCCTTTGGGCTCGGGGGTGGGGGGTTCACCGGGTACACGTAGGCCTCCAGGCCCAGCTCCGACTGCATCCCTCCTTTGAGGGGCTTTCCTTCTACGGTCTGCTGGAAGCGAATGGTGTGGGGAGCCCAGAGCCCCTGGGTGGATCGGAAGCTTTCCCAGTCTGCGCAGTGATCCCAGTTGTGGGAGCAGACTGCTGGGTGCCGATGTGGGGGCTTCTCGTCGTCGTCGGTGTCGGGGGCCCAGGCGACCGGGCGGTGCGCCCGGCGCCTCGAGGAGCCCCTGTGGCGATGGCGGCGAGTGGGTGGGGGGGTCACGGTCATTTTCACGGGGTCCATGGCGCATCGAAGGTGGACTGCAGGGGCGCTCTCTTTCGGAGGCTGGGTCTGCTTCTCAGGTGAGGCTGGCTTAGGAGCTTCTGTGGATCGAGGGGAGGCGAGAGGCTGGGGGAGGGGGGGAGGCTGGTTCCTCCAGGGATGGGGAGGGCCGGGCACCGGGTGGGGGGAGAGGGGGCACCGCCGTGGGGTCTGAGAGGGGAGAGCCGGAGGGGAAGGGGCTGGCTCAGGGTCAGGCCTGGAGACCCCTGGGTCCTGCCTCTCCTATGCCCCCAGCAGCCTCCGCTTACCTTTCTCATAAACGACGCGGAACACCCGATGTAAGAAGGCGCGGAGTCTGCGCCAGAGCTAGGTGATGGAGAACACAATGACCCCAGGCAGGCCCCGGCCACCAGGCTCTCCCCCAGCCCTCCTGCCGTCCCCCTCCCACCAGAACCGCCCTGACCAGCGTCACCATATTGATGCCAATGTTAATGCAGATGATGAGACCCAGCAGCAACAGGATGGAGTTGCCCAGGTCCTGACAGCTGTTGGTGCTGGAGCTGGGATATGAGGCCCACCCAGGCCGCGGCCGCTCAGCCATGGCCATGGGGGTCCCTAGGGCCACCGGGCCCCTAGGCCCCCAGCCCACTGCGCCCACAGTGTCTGCCCGCCTGCCTGTCCCAGAAGCTCCTGGGGGTAAGTGGGTCACAATGATGCCGGGGCTCTCCCTCACAATGTGCCAAGAGGGAGAGTCTGGGGCCCGGGGCTGACCCTCTGGCCTGTCTGCTGTCTGCCCCCATCAGCCCCTGCCCGCTCCTCCTCTACACCAGGCTCAGCCCCTGCCCACACTTGGGCCCTGAACGGAACTCCCCAAACAACCCTGCCACCATAGCGGCCTCACCCCAGCACCCTTTCCCCCTTTCTCTCAGCCCTCGAAGCCATCGGCCGAGATGGGCTGTGGGCTCCGACTGCCTCCCCGGCGCGGGCAGGGGGGCCTCCCGACGGCTCGTTTCCTCGGGCCCCCACCCCCATCAGAGCACGCACGAACAACAGTTAAATTTTTATATTTACAATATTCTCTTCATCTTTTGCCAGGTTTAAAAATGTGTACAGAGCCGCGAAGGGTTGGGGCAGGGACATGGGATTGTCAGGGGGTTGTTCTGGGGAGAGGGGCTGGGCATTGGAGTCCGTGGCTGAATCATGGGGTCCCCCAGCCCCCCTCCCGTGCCCCAGCTTGGGGGGGCATCTGTCTACAGGGTTCGGGGCCCAGGTCCCTAGCATTTAGAGGACGTGGCTGTTTGGAGAGGAGCTAGACCAGGCAAGGGAAGGGGGCAGAAAAGAACTAAGTCTCCATGGGGGGAGGTGGGAGAAGGGACAGTCAGGAGGCAAGGGCTTTGGGGAGCCAAGGCCAGGGGTTCTGGACCCGGGTGTGGAAGACGGCACCCCACCCCCTACTCAAGTTTGGCACAAACCCGCAAAATGCCAGCAGGCGAGGATTCTCCTCCTGCTGGTGTCCCTTCAAACCCTTCCTGACGACGTTTCTGTCCCCAGAGGCCCAAGCCCTTTGTCCTGGGGCACCTCCTTCCCGGGCAGTCACCTCACACATGTCCTTTCAGATTCTCCCTGCTGCTGTCTGCCCAGGCCCCGCCCCCCACTGCCCCTCCATCTGTTCCTGGGCACGGCTGACCTCATTCTCTCCCCAACCTGTCCCTCGAAGCCTCGCCCCCCTGCTCTCCCCCGCGCCTTTCCTTGAGCCCTGGCCGGCTGAGGGAAGGGGGGCCAGGTCAGAGAAGGGGAGGACGTCCAAGGGGAGAAGGTGGTCTGACATCGAGACGGGATGGCTTCAAAGAGGGAGACAGGGTTGGGGGATTAGGACACCGAGGCACCGAGGGAGGGGATGAGACACAGTGAAGAGCGGAGACACAGGCGGGACCCTTGTAGCTGCCGCTTCCCCTCCCCCCCCACCCGGTGTCCCCCCCCCTGTCTCCACAGTTACCTGCCCTGGCCCAGGACTGGGGAATCCTTGGCACGTTTTGAGGGTCTTCCCCCCACCCCACCCCTCAAACCCACCTACGCAGTTTGGCACGGATGAGCAATGATCTGAGGACTGAGGGAAAGGCTGTCCTCAGACCCCAGTGAGGGCTTTGGTCAAACATGCATGGCCTCTGTGGGTGGCACGCCATGCCCCCCCAACTTAGCATCTCTTGGAGAGGGGCAGAGCTCTGCCCCCAGGAGTTGTACATCCCCCCACCCCCCCAGCTTCTGTCTGTCGGGAGTCTGTCCCCACCTGCCGGGTGGGGAGGAACGGGGCGCTAGGCCTTCTTGGACCTGGCGGGGAGGCCAAGGAGCGCCGGAGAGCCCGGGGCCGTCCGCATGGGAACACACACATCCACATGCAAGAAGGCGTTTCCACCCAGAGAAATGTGTCCCGGACCCGTGGGGAGACAAGTTCCCCGGGGAGCACGGGGGTGCACGGATCTCCTCCCTCCCTCCCCCTGGCAGGGAATCTGTATCTGTCGTGTGCCAAGGCCAGGCCCACCCAGAGAACGTGCTTCATCTGACATATGCCAGGGGTGGGGGGAATAAACATGCTTGGCTGGGGCAGAGGGGGGTGGGGCAGGGGGCCGGGGTGGGGGTGGGCGGGGGGACTGTGATTTCCTCGCTGCTTCCCAGGCACCACCCTGCCGTGTCTGTCCGGTGGCCAAGGGTCACGGGTCCGTGAACACGCCATTTCCAGGGTCTCCATGGGGTGGGGGAGGGGAGGAGGTGGGAGAAGGCAGGAGGGAACGGGATTCTGGGGTACAAATCCCCGCAGAAACTCTTCGAGGGGGCCAACATGTGTCCAGGGCGGCAAAAAAAAAACCTCACCCTGCACATGGCAAAACGCACCCCCTCGTGAGAAAGCACACCTCCACGTGGGAAAACACTTCCACGTTTCCGCACACCTAAGACTGGTGTCCCAGTGGAGGGGACGAAACGCCCCCCCCCGAGTTGTTCCGAGGCCCGGGTCCAGAGAAGAGACAGGGCCTCTCGGCGTCCTGGCGAGGAAAACCCGTGTCCACCTCAGGCTCCTCCGCGCGTGACGCCCCCCCCCCCGCCCCCGCCCCCGCCCCCCCCCGCGCGGGAGAAGCCTGTCGCCGAGCGGTCCTCCCTGCCTCCCCGAGCGGCACTGCCCGCCGGCGGGGGGTTCGTGGGGGTGGGGGGACGGCTGGGGAGGAGGAGGGCCTCCCCCCGCCGCCCCCTATACCCGAGTGGTGGAGTGGGGGTGCGGTAGCGTGTTGTTGTGGCCGGTAGCGGTGGGGGGCGGCGGGGGGAAGGGCCCGAAGGGGTGGAGGGAGGGGGGCGGCGGCGGCGGCGGGGGCCCCAGGCCGCTGGGCAGCAGGGTCAGCGCCCCGGGGGCCAGCAGAGGCACGTCGTCCGGCGCCCGGCGCAGGGCCAGGGTGTAGTCGGGCGGGCAGGCGGGGCGCAGGGCCTCGGCGGGGTCCGCCCCGACGCCGCCCGCCCGCTTCAGCTGCAGCGACACGAGCTCCTCCTCGGGCGGCAGCTCGCGGCCGGCGGCGGGCAGCAGGGCGCCCCCTCCCGGCACGCCGGAGCCCGAGCCGCCCGGGGGGCTGAGCCGCCGGCACCGCAGCTCCTGCCGCCGGTCCCGCTTGTAGTAGAGCGCGGCGAAGGCGAGGATGTTGAGGAAGAGGAGCGAGGCGCCCACGGCCACCGTGACGCTGAGCTCCGTGGAGTAGTCTCGGGAGTCCCCGGGGAAGCGGTCGTAGGCCCGGGGCCCCGGCTCGGGCTCGGGCTCGGGCGGCAGCGTGGCGGGCGGCGGGGGCCGGCGGGTGCCCGGGGCGCCGGGCGGGGGGCGCGGCGGCCAGCGCGTGGCGTAGGGCGGCAGGCGCGTGGTGGTGGTGAAGAGCTCCGTGTGCAGGTTGTGCAGGTGCGGCACGAGCTCCAGCCAGAAGGCCACCTTGTTGGCGCGGTAGTTGTCGCGCACGCGCGGCTTCAGGCCGATGTGCAGGTACTGCTTCTCCTTGCTGTTGAACTTGCTCCACACGACCTCCTCGAAGCGGTTGGGCTTGGTGTGGATGAACTTGGTGTCCTGCGGCACCGGCTGGTTGGGGTCGCTGTGGGCACAGGAGGGCGGGGAGAGGGGGAGTGAGGGGGAGGCCCCGAGGGGGAGGGGGTGGGGGACGGGGTGTGTGTGCGTGTGTGCGCGCGCGCGCCCCACAGAGATGCAGAGAGCCCGGGACACGGAAGGAAAGCCGGAGAACACGAGACAGGAAGAGAGACAGCCAGGGAGAGAGGCAGCCGCTGAGACCGAGTGAGATGGACACATTTTAGCGGGGCGCCTGGGCGGCTCAGTAGGTTAAGCGTCCGACTCGGCTCAGGTCGTGATCTCACGTCTCCTGGGTTCGAGCCCCGCATCGGGCTCTGGGCTGACAGCTCAGAGCCCGGAGCCTGCCTCGGATTCTGTGTCTCCCCCTCTCTCTCTCTCTCTGTCTGTCTCTCTGCCCCTCCCCTGCTCGCGCTCTGTCTGTAGCTCTCAAAAATAAATAAAAACGTCAGAAACCGAGAGTCGAAGACACAGGAGAGAAACCAGCAGGCAAAAGGTAAACAGAAGAGAGAGAGAGGGAGAGGCACCCGTGGATTCGAAGAGACGGTGAGAGAGAGCCGGACAGACACAAATCCCCACACGCTCACATACACAGCCCCGAGCATCAGACGGAGAGCAGAGTGTCCGGAGAGAGGGAGGAGGAGGGCGGGAGAGACAGACCCGGAGCCAAAGCCGCCAAGCGAGCCGCCCCACCCCGCGAAGGACAGGGCCCTCTGTGTCGGACCCCGCGGACGGTCAGTGCGTGGCACTGAGGAGGCGTCCAGCAGGTGCCTGGGCGGAGAAGGGTCGGGGTTAGATGCCGGAATGACGACTTGGGGAGTGGGGGGCGCGAGGGAGACCGCGCGCAGGGTGGAGGGTGTGCGCGCCTTGGCCTGCAGGGGGCGCCCCACCCGGCCCCGCCGGCCCTCACCCGGTCTTGGCGAAGTTGGTCCAGTAGGTCATGACCACGGCGCTGAGCATGACGTCATTCTTGGAGAAGTTGCACGGGAAGAGGTCGGTGGCGCCCACCATGGGCACGCCGAAGACGTAGGGTAGTTCGTCCCCGTGCGCTGCGTCCGCCCACTCGGGCCGGCCCTCCGCCTGGCAGTGGTGGTAGAAGGTGTAAAAGTACACCGGGGACTGGTAGTCAGCGTGCAGCTTGGCGGTGGCCACGGCCGGCGCCACCCACTGGTGGTCTGTAAAGAGCGCAAGCAGCGTCTTTCGGCGCATCTCGCCGTTGTCCCGGTCGGCCCAGTCCGTGTACATGAACTTGATGGTCTCTCGAAGCACATCCTTGCCCTCCGGATAGCCATACAGGTTGTCCACGAAGTTGGAGACGGTGAAGTCAAACGCGCTGGCGGAGACCCCGTCCTCGCTCTCCGCCGAGTCCTCTACGAACTTGAGGCCTTCTCCTTGGTTGACACCAATGAGCATGTCATAGTTGAGGAATTCTCCCTGCTGCATGAGGATCTCAGGGTCATCGGGGACGACGTCACCGTCCACCACGGGCCCGAAGGCGATGTGGTAGCTGGGGAGAAGGGGTCAGGGTCTCATCACCTGCCCCCTGGCCTCCTCTCAGCTCATAGCCTGCTGAGCCCTGTGCTCACAAGACCCTTCTCCCCTACTTAAAAATCTGCCGAGTCCTTCGGGGCGCTTGGCCTCTCGGGAAGTCGTCCCTGAAGCACCTCATGGCACCGTGCGCCCCCTCGCTCTGTTTGGGCACCTCCGCTTAGGGAAGGCTTCCGAGAGAAGAAGGCGGGGCCGGTGGGGGGGCCCGAAGCCCACCTCTCCTTGCCTGCGGGCACCTCTCACCCTCAACCTCCTTGGAACCAACAAGGCAAGTGAAGGCCTGGCCCGGGCCCTCTCCCACCCCCATACCGGGCGGGCTGCACATCCTGGTCCACCAGCTCCCGGGAAGGCTTCCGGCGCAGACACTCCACGGCCTCGGCGCTGTCCTCGCGGTCGCAGCCCACCTTGGCCGCCAGCAGCCGCGTGTACTTGAGCGGCTGGTAGTTGACCGACCAGCTGGAGATGGCGGTGCCGCTCTGGGCGATGGCCTTCTGGAACAACCCTGGCAGGGGCAGGCAGACCTCAGGCTGGGCTGTGTTAGCCCAAGGCGGGAAGGGGGCGCCCCGGGAGCATCCGAGTGTGGGAAAGGGGACAGGGGGAGGGGGCAGGCGGCGGGGTCGCCGGTACCTTCCGAATGGTGAGAGAGGATCAGAAGGTTGACACAGGAGGCCCCTGCTCCAGATCCAAAGATGGTGATGCGCTCGGGGTCACCCCCAAAGTGGGCAACGTTTTCGCTGAGCCAGCGCAGGGCCTGGATCTGGTCCAGGAGGCCGTAGTTCCCTTTTGCAGCCTGGTCCCCGGTGCTGAGAAAACCTGGGAGGAGAGGAGGAGAGGGCCTTCCTGGGGGTGTCGCAGCACCCCGGCCCCCTCTCTGGGCAGCCCGGTCTAGCCCAGAAGCCCTTCCGCTTCTGCCGGGTTGAAGGGAACGCCGCCCGCCAGGGCCCCCTCCCGGACTCCAGCCCCTAGAGTTGGCCGTCCACCCTCACCGAGCACCCCAAGTCGGTAGTTGAGCGTGGCTACAATGACGTTGCCGTAGGCGGCCAGGACGGAGCCGTCGAACATGTTGCCGGTGCCCTCCATGTAGGAGCCGCCGTGCAGAAACAGCATCACGGGCTTCTTCCCAGAGTCCCGGATATCTGCGTGGGGAGGGGGTGGGCGGTGGGCCAGGGTCGGGGGACAAGAGCACAGTCAGACCAGAAGCAGCACCGCCCAGCTCCCGGGGCTACGGAGGACCGGCCCGGAGCTCAGGGGACGTGTCGCTCCCATCCCTGGGGGGGCAAGACCGGATTCCCCTCCCCCCCTCCCCGTCTAGCCCTGGCCGAAGGTCCCTCCTCACCTCCTGCCAGTCTGCCCCACGGCACGTCTCCCAATGCCACACAGACCTTCCGAGAAGCCTAAGAGGCCGGGGTGAGTGGGGGACCCTCCCCAGGGCATCTGCTGGACCCGGGGGACCCCCCAACCCACACACACACGCAGCAAATCGCCTTCCCGCTCCTAGGGAGACCAGACTCCCAAGTCTGGCGCTAGGGATGCTGGGAGGGTCCTGGCCGCTCCTCAGACTCAGGCCTCGGGCCTCATGTCCACGTGGTAGCCTGGTCTGTGGGTGAGGGGGTGCCAGCCTAGGGTCCCTGGGGGCTTGGTCTCCTCCCTGCCCTAATTCCTTTCTAGGTCACCTCCCCAGTTACCATGGCAACCCCCAGCCTAATTACTGTGCAGGAGGAGGCAGGGTGGGAGAGAGCCTGCCTGATAAAGCCAGGGCCCGGCTCTGTACTCTCAGACCCCCCCCCCCCCAAAAAAAAACTGGCCTGACCCTGGGTTCTGCACCGGACATCCCTCTTGCCATGTCCCTAAAGGATCCCGTCAATCACTGCCACATGTGGTAGGCCCTTGAGGCCCTCCAGACCACACCGAGGAGTGACAGATTCCAGAAGAGGGTGGGAGCCTGGGAGGGCCCGCCACAGTGGTCCCCAGGGCTCTGGCAAGTACCCTCCCTTGCAGCCCCTCCCACACGATTCAGCCACAGCGCCAGGCTGGGGTCACCCATGGCCCCATGGGCCCTCCTCCTCCTTGACACCTGCCATGTCTGACTAGCCTGGGCATTCAACAAACGAGAGCCGGGCCTGGGCCTCCACAGCCCATCCCCAGGGCCTCTGCTCACCTCCCTCCTGCTGGAAACTTTGCTCCTGCCACGAGGTCAGCCCGCAGGCCACTGAGACACTCCCCTCCACCCCTACGGACAGCTTTCCAGCCTCCAGTCTCTCAGGACCTTCTCTGCCACCTCCCCCTGCCTGCTGCCCTCTCTGTGCCCTCTCCAAACCTCGTTCTTCCCCTTGCTCCAGACCCGGGCTGGAGTCCGCCCTGCAAGGCTCTCTCTTAAAGTCCTCAGTTCTCCCCCTCCGCCCCACCCGGCACCTCCACTCCCAGTGTGGGAGGAGGGGGGGGTCAGAAAGGGAAGGAGCAGGGAGGGGAGCTGGGGGCGACAAGAATTCAAAACCAACAACAAGAAACAGGATCAAGAAAGAAGAAAGAAAGAAAAAAACAACAACCAAAAAACAAGAAGCTCTCGGGGGGCAGATTCGACAAGAAAAGAAAAAAAAAAAAAAACCAAAAACCAAAAAGATCCATTTTTTTTTTTTTTCGGAAAAAAAGAAAAAAAGAAAAAAGTTCTTTGCATTTTGTTTTCCTTTTCAAAATTTTGCGGTGAAACTCCAAGATATTGGGCCCTGCTTTCAAAAATTTCCCAATTCTTTAATTTGCTTCGAATGTTTGCGTTTCCTGCAGCTGATAGGCTTTTGGAAATCGTAGCAGGCTTTTGGTTCTGCCGTTTCAATTGTGCCATCAATTTGCCAACTTTAGATTTTTGTTTGTTTCCAATGTCGTTTTGTTCCAAATTAAAGTTTGTGTGTTTTTTTTTTTTTGTTTTTGTTTTTTTCCCTCAAATGTTACTTGTCACGAGTGGCAAACCAGCCCAAATTTCTGTCAAACTCTCAACATCCAATTGTGTTTTCACTTTTATTTTTGCTGTGTTTAGCTTTTCTTGCAGGTTGGCTAGTGGGTCCGACATGGTGCGGATCGCCTTTGCAGTTTTCGTAATTCGCGTTTCGAATTATTACAAGTTTTTCTTTTCTTTTCTTTTTCGTTTTTAGTTGGGACAACGACTTAGGGGCCTGGAGGGCTGCGGGGGGCATTTAGTTAGGGGCAGGGCCGTGACCGTCCTCTTATCAGCAACCACATGCAGCGGCCGGATTTTTAAATCTACCTGTGTCCGGCGGATTGAGCGTCGCCTCGTCACGTTTTTTTGTGAGCGGACCTAAGACCGGGAACACAAAACAGAGAAAAAAGGACAATTTTGTGGGGAAAGATGGGGGTCGGGGGGAGGTGGTGGATGGGGAGGGGAGGGCAGAAAGCAGAAAAGGGGAGGGTGGGGGCAGAAAAAATAAGCCAAAAAAAGCAAAATTTGGTCGCAAGAAAAAGAAACCAAGAAAAGAGAAAAACGTTTCTACAACCCGATTTTGTTCCCCTTCCCGGAAAAAGTCATGCCCCAAAGAAAAGGCTGGTTTTGGAGGGGGGGGGGGGGGGGGGGCGGGGCCTGAGTGGGCTGAAGCCTGTTTGAAAGACATTGACTTGGCTTGTCGAAGTGTTTGCTAATCGCTGGAAATTAAGCGGTGTTAGAGGTGGGGGTGGGGAGGGGAGGGGAGGCCCACCCGAGCCCGGGTCACCAAGGCCAGCTGTACCACGGGGCCACCACTCGCACAGGCCCTCTTCAGGGCCCGCGCGGCACCTGCCTGCTCCCCCAGACTGAGAGACGGGGGCTGCAGCGGAAAGGAC